>NW_028152256.1:1322500-1657500 GCF_964638095.1 Poromitra crassiceps
CTCCGCTCCATGTACAAGTAGCTCTCCGCTCAATGTACAAGTGTCGACAGTACCTTTCCGCTCCATGTACAAATACCTCTCCGCTCTCATGTACAAGTACCTCTCCGCTCCATGTACAAGTACCTCTCCGCTCAATGTACAAATACCTCTCCGCTCCATGTATAAGTACCTCTCCGCTCTATGTACAAGTACCTCTCCGCTCCATGTACAAGTACCTCTCCGCTCAATGTACAAATACCTCTCCGCTCCATGTACAAGTAGCTCTCCGCTGAATGTACAAGTGTCGACAGTACCTCTCCGCTCAATGTACAAGTACCTCTCCGCTCAATGTACAAATACCTCTCCGCTCCATGTACAAGTACCTCTCCGCTCAATGTCAAGTATCGACAGTACCTCTCCGCTCCATGTACAAGTACCTCTCCGCTGAATGTACAAGTGTCGACAGTACCTCTCCGCTCAATGTACAAGTACCTCTCCGCTCAATGTACAAGTACCTCTCCGCTCAATGTACAAGTGTCGACAGTACCTCTCCGCTCCATGTACAAGTACCTCTCCGCTCAATGTACAAGTGTCGACAGTACCTCTACGCTCAATGTACAAGTGTCGACAGTACCTCTCCGCTCTCATGTACAAGTACCTCTCCGATCCATGTACAAGTACATCTCCGCTCCATGTACAAGTACATCTCCGCTCAATGTACAAGTACCTCTCCGCTCCATGTACAAGTACCTCTCCGCTCCATGTACAAGTACCTCTCCGCTCCATGTACAAGTACCTCTCCGCTCCATGTACAAGTACCTCTCCGCTCAATGTACAAGTACCTCTCCGCTCCATGTACAAGTACCTCTCCGCTCAATGTACAAGTACCTCTCCGCTCCATGTACAAGTACCTCTCCGCTCCATGTACAAGTACCTCTCCGCTCCATGTACAAGTACATCTCCGCTCCATGTACAAGTACCTCTCCGCTCCATGTACAAGTACCTCTCCGCTCAATGTACAAGTACATCTCCGCTCCATGTACAAGTACATCTCTGCTCCATGTACAAGTACCTCTCCGCTCAATGTACAAGTACATCTCCGCTCCATGTACAAGTACCTCTCCGCTCCATGTACAAGTACCTCTCCGGTCCATGTACAAGTACCTCTCCGCTCCATGTACAAGTACCTCTCCGCTCCATGTACAAGTACCTCTCCGCTCAATGTCAAGTGTCGACAGTACCTCTCCGCTCCATGTACAAATACCTCTCCGCTCTCATGTACAAGTACCTCTCTGCTCCATGTACAAGTACCTCTCCGCTCAATGTCAAGTGTCGACAGTACCTCTCCGCTCCATGTACAAATACCTCTCCGCTCCATGTACAAGTACCTCTCCGCTCTCATGTACAAGTACCTCTCCGCTCCATGTACAAGTAGCTCTCCGCTCAATGTACAAGTGTCGACAGTACCTTTCCGCTCCATGTACAAATACCTCTCCGCTCTCATGTACAAGTACCTCTCCGCTCCATGTACAAGTACCTCTCCGCTCAATGTACAAATACCTCTCCGCTCCATGTATAAGTACCTCTCCGCTCTATGTACAAGTACCTCTCCGCTCCATGTACAAGTACCTCTCCGCTCAATGTACAAATACCTCTCCGCTCCATGTACAAGTAGCTCTCCGCTGAATGTACAAGTGTCGACAGTACCTCTCCGCTCAATGTACAAGTACCTCTCCGCTCAATGTACAAATACCTCTCCGCTCCATGTACAAGTACCTCTCCGCTCAATGTCAAGTATCGACAGTACCTCTCCGCTCCATGTACAAGTACCTCTCCGCTGAATGTACAAGTGTCGACAGTACCTCTCCGCTCAATGTACAAGTACCTCTCCGCTCAATGTACAAGTACCTCTCCGCTCAATGTACAAGTGTCGACAGTACCTCTCCGCTCCATGTACAAGTACCTCTCCGCTCAATGTACAAGTGTCGACAGTACCTCTACGCTCAATGTACAAGTGTCGACAGTACCTCTCCGCTCTCATGTACAAGTACCTCTCCGATCCATGTACAAGTACATCTCCGCTCCATGTACAAGTACATCTCCGCTCAATGTACAAGTACCTCTCCGCTCCATGTACAAGTACCTCTCCGCTCCATGTACAAGTACCTCTCCGCTCCATGTACAAGTACCTCTCCGCTCCATGTACAAGTACCTCTCCGCTCAATGTACAAGTACCTCTCCGCTCCATGTACAAGTACCTCTCCGCTCAATGTACAAGTACCTCTCCGCTCCATGTACAAGTACCTCTCCGCTCCATGTACAAGTACCTCTCCGCTCCATGTACAAGTACCTCTCCGCTCCATGTACAAGTACATCTCTGCTCCATGTACAAGTACCTCTCCGCTCAATGTACAAGTACATCTCCGCTCCATGTACAAGTACCTCTCCGCTCCATGTACAAGTACATCTCCGCTCCATGTACAAGTACCTCTCCGCTCCATGTACAAGTACCTCTCCGCTCAATGTACAAGTACATCTCCGCTCCATGTACAAGTACCTCTCCGCTCAATGTACAAGTACATCTCCGCTCCATGTACAAGTACCTCTCCGCTCCATGTACAAGTACCTCTCCGGTCCATGTACAAGTACCTCTCCGCTCCATGTACAAGTACCTCTCCGCTCCATGTACAAGTACCTCTCCGCTCAATGTCAAGTGTCGACAGTACCTCTCCGCTCCATGTACAAATACCTCTCCGCTCTCATGTACAAGTACCTCTCCGCTCCATGTACAAGTACCTCTCCGCTCAATGTCAAGTGTCGACAGTACCTCTCCGCTCCATGTACAAATACCTCTCCGCTCCATGTACAAGTACCTCTCCGCTCTCATGTACAAGTACCTCTCCGCTCCATGTACAAGTAGCTCTCCGCTCAATGTACAAGTGTCAACAGTACCTTTCCGCTCCATGTACAAATACCTCTCCGCTCTCATGTACAAGTACCTCTCCGCTCCATGTACAAGTACCTCTCCGCTCAATGTACAAATACCTCTCCGCTCCATGTATAAGTACCTCTCCGCTCTATGTACAAGTACCTCTCCGCTCCATGTACAAGTACCTCTCCGCTCAATGTACAAATACCTCTCCGCTCCATGTACAAGTAGCTCTCCGCTGAATGTACAAGTGTCGACAGTACCTCTCCGCTCAATGTACAAGTACCTCTCCGCTCAATGTACAAATACCTCTCCGCTCCATGTACAAGTACCTCTCCGCTCAATGTCAAGTATCGACAGTACCTCTCCACTCCATGTACAAGTACCTCTCCGCTGAATGTACAAGTGTCGACAGTACCTCTCCGCTCAATGTACAAGTACCTCTCCGCTCCATGTACAAGTACCTCTCCGCTCTCATGTACAAGTACCTCTCCGCTCCATGTACAAGTACCTCTCCCCTCAATGTACAAGTACCTCTGCGCTCCATGTACAAGTACCTCTCCGCTCAATGTACAAGTACCTCTCCGCTCAATGTACAAGTACATCTCCGCTCCATGTACAAGTACATCTCTGCTCCATGTACAAGTACCTCTCCGCTCAATGTACAAGTACATCTCCGCTCCATGTACAAGTACCTCTCCGCTCCATGTACAAGTACCTCTCCGGTCCATGTACAAGTACCTCTCCGCTCCATGTACAAGTACCTCTCCGCTCCATGTACAAGTACCTCTCCGCTCAATGTCAAGTGTCGACAGTACCTCTCCGCTCCATGTACAAATACCTCTCCGCTCTCATGTACAAGTACCTCTCCGCTCCATGTACAAGTACCTCTCCGCTCAATGTCAAGTGTCGACAGTACCTCTCCGCTCCATGTACAAATACCTCTCCGCTCCATGTACAAGTACCTCTCCGCTCTCATGTACAAGTACCTCTCCGCTCCATGTACAAGTAGCTCTCCGCTCAATGTACAAGTGTTGACAGTACCTTTCCGCTCCATGTACAAATACCTCTCCGCTCTCATGTACAAGTACCTCTCCGCTCCATGTACAAGTACCTCTCCGCTCAATGTACAAATACCTCTCCGCTCCATGTATAAGTACCTCTCCGCTCTATGTACAAGTACCTCTCCGCTCCATGTACAAGTACCTCTCCGCTCAATGTACAAATACCTCTCCGCTCCATGTACAAGTAGCTCTCCGCTGAATGTACAAGTGTCGACAGTACCTCTCCGCTCAATGTACAAGTACCTCTCCGCTCAATGTACAAATACCTCTCCGCTCCATGTACAAGTACCTCTCCGCTCAATGTCAAGTATCGACAGTACCTCTCCACTCCATGTACAAGTACCTCTCCGCTGAATGTACAAGTGTCGACAGTACCTCTCCGCTCAATGTACAAGTACCTCTCCGCTCCATGTACAAGTACCTCTCCGCTCTCATGTACAAGTACCTCTCCGCTCCATGTACAAGTACCTCTCCCCTCAATGTACAAGTACCTCTGCGCTCCATGTACAAGTACCTCTCCGCTCAATGTACAAGTACCTCTCCGCTCAATGTACAAGTGTCGACAGTACCTCTCCGCTCCATGTACAAGTACCTCTCCGCTCAATGTACAAGTGTCGACAGTACCTCTACGCTCAATGTACAAGTGTCGACAGTACCTCTCCGCTCTCATGTACAAGTACCTCTCCGATCCATGTACAAGTACATCTCCGCTCCATGTACAAGTACATCTCCGCTCAATGTACAAGTACCTCTCCGCTCCATGTACAAGTACCTCTCCGCTCCATGTACAAGTACCTCTCCGCTCCATGTACAAGTACCTCTCCGCTCCATGTACAAGTACCTCTCCGCTCAATGTACAAGTACCTCTCCGCTCCATGTACAAGTACCTCTCCGCTCAATGTACAAGTACCTCTCCGCTCCATGTACAAGTACCTCTCCGCTCCATGTACAAGTACCTCTCCGCTCCATGTACAAGTACCTCTCCGCTCCATGTACAAGTACATCTCTGCTCCATGTACAAGTACCTCTCCGCTCAATGTACAAGTACATCTCCGCTCCATGTACAAGTACCTCTCCGCTCCATGTACAAGTACATCTCCGCTCCATGTACAAGTACCTCTCCGCTCCATGTACAAGTACCTCTCCGCTCAATGTACAAGTACATCTCCGCTCCATGTACAAGTACATCTCTGCTCCATGTACAAGTACCTCTCCGCTCAATGTACAAGTACATCTCTGCTCCATGTACAAGTACCTCTCCGCTCCATGTACAAGTACCTCTCCGGTCCATGTACAAGTACCTCTCCGCTCCATGTACAAGTACCTCTCCGCTCCATGTACAAGTACCTCTCCGCTCAATGTCAAGTGTCGACAGTACCTCTCCGCTCCATGTACAAATACCTCTCCGCTCTCATGTACAAGTACCTCTCCGCTCCATGTACAAGTACCTCTCCGCTCAATGTCAAGTGTCGACAGTACCTCTCCGCTCCATGTACAAATACCTCTCCGCTCCATGTACAAGTACCTCTCCGCTCTCATGTACAAGTACCTCTCCGCTCCATGTACAAGTAGCTCTCCGCTCAATGTACAAGTGTCGACAGTACCTTTCCGCTCCATGTACAAATACCTCTCCGCTCTCATGTACAAGTACCTCTCCGCTCCATGTACAAGTACCTCTCCGCTCAATGTACAAATACCTCTCCGCTCCATGTATAAGTACCTCTCCGCTCTATGTACAAGTACCTCTCCGCTCCATGTACAAGTACCTCTCCGCTCAATGTACAAATACCTCTCCGCTCCATGTACAAGTAGCTCTCCGCTGAATGTACAAGTGTCGACAGTACCTCTCCGCTCAATGTACAAGTACATCTCCGCTCAATGTACAAATACCTCTCCGCTCCATGTACAAGTACCTCTCCGCTCAATGTCAAGTATCGACAGTACCTCTCCGCTCCATGTACAAGTACCTCTCCGCTGAATGTACAAGTGTCGACAGTACCTCTCCGCTCAATGTACAAGTACCTCTCCGCTCCATGTACAAGTACCTCTCCGCTCTCATGTACAAGTACCTCTCCGCTCCATGTACAAGTACCTCTCCGCTCAATGTACAAGTACCTCTGCGCTCCATGTACAAGTACCTCTCCGCTCAATGTACAAGTACCTCTCCGCTCAATGTACAAGTGTCGACAGTACCTCTCCGCTCCATGTACAAGTACCTCTCCGCTCAATGTACAAGTGTCGACAGTACCTCTACGCTCAATGTACAAGTGTCGACAGTACCTCTCCGCTCTCATGTACAAGTACCTCTCCGATCCATGTACAAGTACATCTCCGCTCCATGTACAAGTACATCTCCGCTCAATGTACAAGTACCTCTCCGCTCCATGTACAAGTACCTCTCCGCTCCATGTACAAGTACCTCTCCGCTCCATGTACAAGTACCTCTCCGCTCCATGTACAAGTACCTCTCCGCTCAATGTACAAGTACCTCTCCGCTCCATGTACAAGTACCTCTCCGCTCAATGTACAAGTACCTCTCCGCTCCATGTACAAGTACCTCTCCGCTCCATGTACAAGTACCTCTCCGCTCCATGTACAAGTACCTCTCCGCTCCATGTACAAGTACATCTCTGCTCCATGTACAAGTACCTCTCCGCTCAATGTACAAGTACATCTCCGCTCCATGTACAAGTACCTCTCCGCTCCATGTACAAGTACATCTCCGCTCCATGTACAAGTACCTCTCCGCTCCATGTACAAGTACCTCTCCGCTCAATGTACAAGTACATCTCCGCTCCATGTACAAGTACATCTCTGCTCCATGTACAAGTACCTCTCCGCTCAATGTACAAGTACATCTCCGCTCCATGTACAAGTACCTCTTCGCTCCATGTACAAGTACCTCTCCGGTCCATGTACAAGTACCTCTCCGCTCCATGTACAAGTACCTCTCCGCTCCATGTACAAGTACCTCTCCGCTCAATGTCAAGTGTCGACAGTACCTCTCCGCTCCATGTACAAATACCTCTCCGCTCCATGTACAAGTACCTCTCCGCTCTCATGTACAAGTACCTCTCCGCTCCATGTACAAGTAGCTCTCCGCTCAATGTACAAGTGTCGACAGTACCTTTCCGCTCCATGTACAAATACCTCTCCGCTCTCATGTACAAGTACCTCTCCGCTCCATGTACAAGTACCTCTCCGCTCAATGTACAAATACCTCTCCGCTCCATGTATAAGTACCTCTCCGCTCTATGTACAAGTACCTCTCCGCTCCATGTACAAGTACCTCTCCGCTCAATGTACAAATACCTCTCCGCTCCATGTACAAGTAGCTCTCCGCTGAATGTACAAGTGTCGACAGTACCTCTCCGCTCAATGTACAAGTACATCTCCGCTCAATGTACAAATACCTCTCCGCTCCATGTACAAGTACCTCTCCGCTCAATGTCAAGTATCGACAGTACCTCTCCGCTCCATGTACAAGTACCTCTCCGCTGAATGTACAAGTGTCGACAGTACCTCTCCGCTCAATGTACAAGTACCTCTCCGCTCCATGTACAAGTACCTCTCCGCTCTCATGTACAAGTACCTCTCCGCTCCATGTACAAGTACCTCTCCGCTCAATGTACAAGTACCTCTGCGCTCCATGTACAAGTACCTCTCCGCTCAATGTACAAGTACCTCTCCGCTCAATGTACAAGTGTCGACAGTACCTCTCCGCTCCATGTACAAGTACCTCTCCGCTCAATGTACAAGTGTCGACAGTACCTCTACGCTCAATGTACAAGTGTCGACAGTACCTCTCCGCTCTCATGTACAAGTACCTCTCCGATCCATGTACAAGTACATCTCCGCTCCATGTACAAGTACATCTCCGCTCAATGTACAAGTACCTCTCCGCTCCATGTACAAGTACCTCTCCGCTCCATGTACAAGTACCTCTCCGCTCCATGTACAAGTACCTCTCCGCTCCATGTACAAGTACCTCTCCGCTCAATGTACAAGTACCTCTCCGCTCCATGTACAAGTACCTCTCCGCTCAATGTACAAGTACCTCTCCGCTCCATGTACAAGTACCTCTCCGCTCCATGTACAAGTACCTCTCCGCTCCATGTACAAGTACCTCTCCGCTCCATGTACAAGTACATCTCTGCTCCATGTACAAGTACCTCTCCGCTCAATGTACAAGTACATCTCCGCTCCATGTACAAGTACCTCTCCGCTCCATGTACAAGTACATCTCCGCTCCATGTACAAGTACCTCTCCGCTCCATGTACAAGTACCTCTCCGCTCAATGTACAAGTACATCTCCGCTCCATGTACAAGTACATCTCTGCTCCATGTACAAGTACCTCTCCGCTCAATGTACAAGTACATCTCCGCTCCATGTACAAGTACCTCTTCGCTCCATGTACAAGTACCTCTCCGGTCCATGTACAAGTACCTCTCCGCTCCATGTACAAGTACCTCTCCGCTCCATGTACAAGTACCTCTCCGCTCAATGTCAAGTGTCGACAGTACCTCTCCGCTCCATGTACAAATACCTCTCCGCTCTCATGTACAAGTACCTCTCCGCTCCATGTACAAGTACCTCTCCGCTCAATGTCAAGTGTCGACAGTACCTCTCCGCTCCATGTACAAATACCTCTCCGCTCCATGTACAAGTACCTCTCCGCTCTCATGTACAAGTACCTCTCCGCTCCATGTACAAGTAGCTCTCCGCTCAATGTACAAGTGTCGACAGTACCTTTCCGCTCCATGTACAAATACCTCTCCGCTCTCATGTACAAGTACCTCTCCGCTCCATGTACAAGTACCTCTCCGCTCAATGTACAAATACCTCTCCGCTCCATGTATAAGTACCTCTCCGCTCTATGTACAAGTACCTCTCCGCTCCATGTACAAGTACCTCTCCGCTCAATGTACAAATACCTCTCCGCTCCATGTACAAGTAGCTCTCCGCTGAATGTACAAGTGTCGACAGTACCTCTCCGCTCAATGTACAAGTACCTCTCCGCTCAATGTACAAATACCTCTCCGCTCCATGTACAAGTACCTCTCCGCTCAATGTCAAGTATCGACAGTACCTCTCCGCTCCATGTACAAGTACCTCTCCGCTGAATGTACAAGTGTCGACAGTACCTCTCCGCTCAATGTACAAGTACCTCTCCGCTCCATGTACAAGTACCTCTCCGCTCTCATGTACAAGTACCTCTCCGCTCCATGTACAAGTACCTCTCCGCTCAATGTACAAGTACCTCTGCGCTCCATGTACAAGTACCTCTCCGCTCAATGTACAAGTACCTCTCCGCTCAATGTACAAGTGTCGTCAGTACCTCTCCGCTCCATGTACAAGTACCTCTCCGCTCAATGTACAAGTGTCGACAGTACCTCTACGCTCAATGTACAAGTGTCGACAGTACCTCTCCGCTCTCATGTACAAGTACCTCTCCGATCCATGTACAAGTACATCTCCGCTCCATGTACAAGTACATCTCCGCTCAATGTACAAGTACCTCTCCGCTCCATGTACAAGTACCTCTCCGCTCCATGTACAAGTACCTCTCCGCTCCATGTACAAGTACCTCTCCGCTCCATGTACAAGTACCTCTCCGCTCAATGTACAAGTACCTCTCCGCTCCATGTACAAGTACCTCTCCGCTCAATGTACAAGTACCTCTCCGCTCCATGTACAAGTACCTCTCCGCTCCATGTACAAGTACCTCTCCGCTCCATGTACAAGTACCTCTCCGCTCCATGTACAAGTACATCTCTGCTCCATGTACAAGTACCTCTCCGCTCAATGTACAAGTACATCTCCGCTCCATGTACAAGTACCTCTCCGCTCCATGTACAAGTACATCTCCGCTCCATGTACAAGTACCTCTCCGCTCCATGTACAAGTACCTCTCCGCTCAATGTACAAGTACATCTCCGCTCCATGTACAAGTACATCTCTGCTCCATGTACAAGTACCTCTCCGCTCAATGTACAAGTACATCTCTGCTCCATGTACAAGTACCTCTCCGCTCCATGTACAAGTACCTCTCCGGTCCATGTACAAGTACCTCTCCGCTCCATGTACAAGTACCTCTCCGCTCCATGTACAAGTACCTCTCCGCTCAATGTCAAGTGTCGACAGTACCTCTCCGCTCCATGTACAAATACCTCTCCGCTCTCATGTACAAGTACCTCTCCGCTCCATGTACAAGTACCTCTCCGCTCAATGTCAAGTGTCGACAGTACCTCTCCGCTCCATGTACAAATACCTCTCCGCTCCATGTACAAGTACCTCTCCGCTCTCATGTACAAGTACCTCTCCGCTCCATGTACAAGTAGCTCTCCGCTCAATGTACAAGTGTCGACAGTACCTTTCCGCTCCATGTACAAATACCTCTCCGCTCTCATGTACAAGTACCTCTCCGCTCCATGTACAAGTACCTCTCCGCTCAATGTACAAATACCTCTCCGCTCCATGTATAAGTACCTCTCCGCTCTATGTACAAGTACCTCTCCGCTCCATGTACAAGTACCTCTCCGCTCAATGTACAAATACCTCTCCGCTCCATGTACAAGTAGCTCTCCGCTGAATGTACAAGTGTCGACAGTACCTCTCCGCTCAATGTACAAGTACCTCTCCGCTCAATGTACAAATACCTCTCCGCTCCATGTACAAGTACCTCTCCGCTCAATGTCAAGTATCGACAGTACCTCTCCGCTCCATGTACAAGTACCTCTCCGCTGAATGTACAAGTGTCGACAGTACCTCTCCGCTCAATGTACAAGTACCTCTCCGCTCCATGTACAAGTACCTCTCCGCTCTCATGTACAAGTACCTCTCCGCTCCATGTACAAGTACCTCTCCGCTCAATGTACAAGTACCTCTGCGCTCCATGTACAAGTACCTCTCCGCTCAATGTACAAGTACCTCTCCGCTCAATGTACAAGTGTCGTCAGTACCTCTCCGCTCCATGTACAAGTACCTCTCCGCTCAATGTACAAGTGTCGACAGTACCTCTACGCTCAATGTACAAGTGTCGACAGTACCTCTCCGCTCTCATGTACAAGTACCTCTCCGATCCATGTACAAGTACATCTCCGCTCCATGTACAAGTACATCTCCGCTCAATGTACAAGTACCTCTCCGCTCCATGTACAAGTACCTCTCCGCTCCATGTACAAGTACCTCTCCGCTCCATGTACAAGTACCTCTCCGCTCCATGTACAAGTACCTCTCCGCTCAATGTACAAGTACCTCTCCGCTCCATGTACAAGTACCTCTCCGCTCAATGTACAAGTACCTCTCCGCTCCATGTACAAGTACCTCTCCGCTCCTTGTACAAGTACCTCTCCGCTCCATGTACAAGTACCTCTCCGCTCCATGTACAAGTACATCTCTGCTCCATGTACAAGTACCTCTCCGCTCAATGTACAAGTACATCTCCGCTCCATGTACAAGTACCTCTCCGCTCCATGTACAAGTACATCTCCGCTCCATGTACAAGTACCTCTCCGCTCCATGTACAAGTACCTCTCCGCTCAATGTACAAGTACATCTCCGCTCCATGTACAAGTACATCTCTGCTCCATGTACAAGTACCTCTCCGCTCAATGTACAAGTACATCTCTGCTCCATGTACAAGTACCTCTCCGCTCCATGTACAAGTACCTCTCCGGTCCATGTACAAGTACCTCTCCGCTCCATGTACAAGTACCTCTCCGCTCCATGTACAAGTACCTCTCCGCTCAATGTCAAGTGTCGACAGTACCTCTCCGCTCCATGTACAAATACCTCTCCGCTCTCATGTACAAGTACCTCTCCGCTCCATGTACAAGTACCTCTCCGCTCAATGTCAAGTGTCGACAGTACCTCTCCGCTCCATGTACAAATACCTCTCCGCTCCATGTACAAGTACCTCTCCGCTCTCATGTACAAGTACCTCTCCGCTCCATGTACAAGTAGCTCTCCGCTCAATGTACAAGTGTCGACAGTACCTTTCCGCTCCATGTACAAATACCTCTCCGCTCTCATGTACAAGTACCTCTCCGCTCCATGTACAAGTACCTCTCCGCTCAATGTACAAATACCTCTCCGCTCCATGTATAAGTACCTCTCCGCTCTATGTACAAGTACCTCTCCGCTCCATGTACAAGTACCTCTCCGCTCAATGTACAAATACCTCTCCGCTCCATGTACAAGTAGCTCTCCGCTGAATGTACAAGTGTCGACAGTACCTCTCCGCTCAATGTACAAGTACCTCTCCGCTCAATGTACAAATACCTCTCCGCTCCATGTATAAGTACCTCTCCGCTCTATGTACAAGTACCTCTCCGCTCCATGTACAAGTACCTCTCCGCTCAATGTACAAATACCTCTCCGCTCCATGTACAAGTAGCTCTCCGCTGAATGTACAAGTGTCGACAGTACCTCTCCGCTCAATGTACAAGTACCTCTCCGCTCAATGTACAAATACCTCTCCGCTCCATGTACAAGTACCTCTCCGCTCAATGTCAAGTATCGACAGTACCTCTCCGCTCCATGTACAAGTACCTCTCCGCTGAATGTACAAGTGTCGACAGTACCTCTCCGCTCAATGTACAAGTACCTCTCCGCTCCATGTACAAGTACCTCTCCGCTCTCATGTACAAGTACCTCTCCGCTCCATGTACAAGTACCTCTCCGCTCAATGTACAAGTACCTCTGCGCTCCATGTACAAGTACCTCTCCGCTCAATGTACAAGTACCTCTCCGCTCAATGTACAAGTGTCGTCAGTACCTCTCCGCTCCATGTACAAGTACCTCTCCGCTCAATGTACAAGTGTCGACAGTACCTCTACGCTCAATGTACAAGTGTCGACAGTACCTCTCCGCTCTCATGTACAAGTACCTCTCCGATCCATGTACAAGTACATCTCCGCTCCATGTACAAGTACATCTCCGCTCAATGTACAAGTACCTCTCCGCTCCATGTACAAGTACCTCTCCGCTCCATGTACAAGTACCTCTCCGCTCCATGTACAAGTACCTCTCCGCTCCATGTACAAGTACCTCTCCGCTCAATGTACAAGTACCTCTCCGCTCCATGTACAAGTACCTCTCCGCTCAATGTACAAGTACCTCTCCGCTCCATGTACAAGTACCTCTCCGCTCCTTGTACAAGTACCTCTCCGCTCCATGTACAAGTACCTCTCCGCTCCATGTACAAGTACATCTCTGCTCCATGTACAAGTACCTCTCCGCTCAATGTACAAGTACATCTCCGCTCCATGTACAAGTACCTCTCCGCTCCATGTACAAGTACATCTCCGCTCCATGTACAAGTACCTCTCCGCTCCATGTACAAGTACCTCTCCGCTCAATGTACAAGTACATCTCCGCTCCATGTACAAGTACATCTCTGCTCCATGTACAAGTACCTCTCCGCTCAATGTACAAGTACATCTCTGCTCCATGTACAAGTACCTCTCCGCTCCATGTACAAGTACCTCTCCGGTCCATGTACAAGTACCTCTCCGCTCCATGTACAAGTACCTCTCCGCTCCATGTACAAGTACCTCTCCGCTCAATGTCAAGTGTCGACAGTACCTCTCCGCTCCATGTACAAATACCTCTCCGCTCTCATGTACAAGTACCTCTCCGCTCCATGTACAAGTACCTCTCCGCTCAATGTCAAGTGTCGACAGTACCTCTCCGCTCCATGTACAAATACCTCTCCGCTCCATGTACAAGTACCTCTCCGCTCTCATGTACAAGTACCTCTCCGCTCCATGTACAAGTAGCTCTCCGCTCAATGTACAAGTGTCGACAGTACCTTTCCGCTCCATGTACAAATACCTCTCCGCTCTCATGTACAAGTACCTCTCCGCTCCATGTACAAGTACCTCTCCGCTCAATGTACAAATACCTCTCCGCTCCATGTATAAGTACCTCTCCGCTCTATGTACAAGTACCTCTCCGCTCCATGTACAAGTACCTCTCCGCTCAATGTACAAATACCTCTCCGCTCCATGTACAAGTAGCTCTCCGCTGAATGTACAAGTGTCGACAGTACCTCTCCGCTCAATGTACAAGTACCTCTCCGCTCAATGTACAAATACCTCTCCGCTCCATGTACAAGTACCTCTCCGCTCAATGTCAAGTATCGACAGTACCTCTCCGCTCCATGTACAAGTACCTCTCCGCTGAATGTACAAGTGTCGACAGTACCTCTCCGCTCAATGTACAAGTACCTCTCCGCTCCATGTACAAGTACCTCTCCGCTCTCATGTACAAGTACCTCTCCGCTCCATGTACAAGTACCTCTCCGCTCAATGTACAAGTACCTCTGCGCTCCATGTACAAGTACCTCTCCGCTCAATGTACAAGTACCTCTCCGCTCAATGTACAAGTGTCGTCAGTACCTCTCCGCTCCATGTACAAGTACCTCTCCGCTCAATGTACAAGTGTCGACAGTACCTCTACGCTCAATGTACAAGTGTCGACAGTACCTCTCCGCTCTCATGTACAAGTACCTCTCCGATCCATGTACAAGTACATCTCCGCTCCATGTACAAGTACATCTCCGCTCAATGTACAAGTACCTCTCCGCTCCATGTACAAGTACCTCTCCGCTCCATGTACAAGTACCTCTCCGCTCCATGTACAAGTACCTCTCCGCTCCATGTACAAGTACCTCTCCGCTCAATGTACAAGTACCTCTCCGCTCCATGTACAAGTACCTCTCCGCTCAATGTACAAGTACCTCTCCGCTCCATGTACAAGTACCTCTCCGCTCCATGTACAAGTACCTCTCCGCTCCATGTACAAGTACCTCTCCGCTCCATGTACAAGTACATCTCTGCTCCATGTACAAGTACCTCTCCGCTCAATGTACAAGTACATCTCCGCTCCATGTACAAGTACCTCTCCGCTCCATGTACAAGTACATCTCCGCTCCATGTACAAGTACCTCTCCGCTCCATGTACAAGTACCTCTCCGCTCAATGTACAAGTACATCTCCGCTCCATGTACAAGTACATCTCTGCTCCATGTACAAGTACCTCTCCGCTCAATGTACAAGTACATCTCTGCTCCATGTACAAGTACCTCTCCGCTCCATGTACAAGTACCTCTCCGGTCCATGTACAAGTACCTCTCCGCTCCATGTACAAGTACCTCTCCGCTCCATGTACAAGTACCTCTCCGCTCAATGTCAAGTGTCGACAGTACCTCTCCGCTCCATGTACAAATACCTCTCCGCTCTCATGTACAAGTACCTCTCCGCTCCATGTACAAGTACCTCTCCGCTCAATGTCAAGTGTCGACAGTACCTCTCCGCTCCATGTACAAATACCTCTCCGCTCCATGTACAAGTACCTCTCCGCTCTCATGTACAAGTACCTCTCCGCTCCATGTACAAGTAGCTCTCCGCTCAATGTACAAGTGTCGACAGTACCTTTCCGCTCCATGTACAAATACCTCTCCGCTCTCATGTACAAGTACCTCTCCGCTCCATGTACAAGTACCTCTCCGCTCAATGTACAAATACCTCTCCGCTCCATGTATAAGTACCTCTCCGCTCTATGTACAAGTACCTCTCCGCTCCATGTACAAGTACCTCTCCGCTCAATGTACAAATACCTCTCCGCTCCATGTACAAGTAGCTCTCCGCTGAATGTACAAGTGTCGACAGTACCTCTCCGCTCAATGTACAAGTACCTCTCCGCTCAATGTACAAATACCTCTCCGCTCCATGTACAAGTACCTCTCCGCTCAATGTCAAGTATCGACAGTACCTCTCCGCTCCATGTACAAGTACCTCTCCGCTGAATGTACAAGTGTCGACAGTACCTCTCCGCTCAATGTACAAGTACCTCTCCGCTCCATGTACAAGTACCTCTCCGCTCTCATGTACAAGTACCTCTCCGCTCCATGTACAAGTACCTCTCCGCTCAATGTACAAGTACCTCTGCGCTCCATGTACAAGTACCTCTCCGCTCAATGTACAAGTACCTCTCCGCTCAATGTACAAGTGTCGTCAGTACCTCTCCGCTCCATGTACAAGTACCTCTCCGCTCAATGTACAAGTGTCGACAGTACCTCTACGCTCAATGTACAAGTGTCGACAGTACCTCTCCGCTCTCATGTACAAGTACCTCTCCGATCCATGTACAAGTACATCTCCGCTCCATGTACAAGTACATCTCCGCTCAATGTACAAGTACCTCTCCGCTCCATGTACAAGTACCTCTCCGCTCCATGTACAAGTACCTCTCCGCTCCATGTACAAGTACCTCTCCGCTCCATGTACAAGTACCTCTCCGCTCAATGTACAAGTACCTCTCCGCTCCATGTACAAGTACCTCTCCGCTCAATGTACAAGTACCTCTCCGCTCCATGTACAAGTACCTCTCCGCTCCATGTACAAGTACCTCTCCGCTCCATGTACAAGTACCTCTCCGCTCCATGTACAAGTACATCTCTGCTCCATGTACAAGTACCTCTCCGCTCAATGTACAAGTACATCTCCGCTCCATGTACAAGTACCTCTCCGCTCCATGTACAAGTACATCTCCGCTCCATGTACAAGTACCTCTCCGCTCCATGTACAAGTACCTCTCCGCTCAATGTACAAGTACATCTCCGCTCCATGTACAAGTACATCTCTGCTCCATGTACAAGTACCTCTCCGCTCAATGTACAAGTACATCTCTGCTCCATGTACAAGTACCTCTCCGCTCCATGTACAAGTACCTCTCCGGTCCATGTACAAGTACCTCTCCGCTCCATGTACAAGTACCTCTCCGCTCCATGTACAAGTACCTCTCCGCTCAATGTCAAGTGTCGACAGTACCTCTCCGCTCCATGTACAAATACCTCTCCGCTCTCATGTACAAGTACCTCTCCGCTCCATGTACAAGTACCTCTCCGCTCAATGTCAAGTGTCGACAGTACCTCTCCGCTCCATGTACAAATACCTCTCCGCTCCATGTACAAGTACCTCTCCGCTCTCATGTACAAGTACCTCTCCGCTCCATGTACAAGTAGCTCTCCGCTCAATGTACAAGTGTCGACAGTACCTTTCCGCTCCATGTACAAATACCTCTCCGCTCTCATGTACAAGTACCTCTCCGCTCCATGTACAAGTACCTCTCCGCTCAATGTACAAATACCTCTCCGCTCCATGTATAAGTACCTCTCCGCTCTATGTACAAGTACCTCTCCGCTCCATGTACAAGTACCTCTCCGCTCAATGTACAAATACCTCTCCGCTCCATGTACAAGTAGCTCTCCGCTGAATGTACAAGTGTCGACAGTACCTCTCCGCTCAATGTACAAGTACCTCTCCGCTCAATGTACAAATACCTCTCCGCTCCATGTACAAGTACCTCTCCGCTCAATGTCAAGTATCGACAGTACCTCTCCGCTCCATGTACAAGTACCTCTCCGCTGAATGTACAAGTGTCGACAGTACCTCTCCGCTCAATGTACAAGTACCTCTCCGCTCCATGTACAAGTACCTCTCCGCTCTCATGTACAAGTACCTCTCCGCTCCATGTACAAGTACCTCTCCGCTCAATGTACAAGTACCTCTGCGCTCCATGTACAAGTACCTCTCCGCTCAATGTACAAGTACCTCTCCGCTCAATGTACAAGTGTCGTCAGTACCTCTCCGCTCCATGTACAAGTACCTCTCCGCTCAATGTACAAGTGTCGACAGTACCTCTACGCTCAATGTACAAGTGTCGACAGTACCTCTCCGCTCTCATGTACAAGTACCTCTCCGATCCATGTACAAGTACATCTCCGCTCCATGTACAAGTACATCTCCGCTCAATGTACAAGTACCTCTCCGCTCCATGTACAAGTACCTCTCCGCTCCATGTACAAGTACCTCTCCGCTCCATGTACAAGTACCTCTCCGCTCCATGTACAAGTACCTCTCCGCTCAATGTACAAGTACCTCTCCGCTCCATGTACAAGTACCTCTCCGCTCAATGTACAAGTACCTCTCCGCTCCATGTACAAGTACCTCTCCGCTCCATGTACAAGTACCTCTCCGCTCCATGTACAAGTACCTCTCCGCTCCATGTACAAGTACATCTCTGCTCCATGTACAAGTACCTCTCCGCTCAATGTACAAGTACATCTCCGCTCCATGTACAAGTACCTCTCCGCTCCATGTACAAGTACATCTCCGCTCCATGTACAAGTACCTCTCCGCTCCATGTACAAGTACCTCTCCGCTCAATGTACAAGTACATCTCCGCTCCATGTACAAGTACATCTCTGCTCCATGTACAAGTACCTCTCCGCTCAATGTACAAGTACATCTCTGCTCCATGTACAAGTACCTCTCCGCTCCATGTACAAGTACCTCTCCGGTCCATGTACAAGTACCTCTCCGCTCCATGTACAAGTACCTCTCCGCTCCATGTACAAGTACCTCTCCGCTCAATGTCAAGTGTCGACAGTACCTCTCCGCTCCATGTACAAATACCTCTCCGCTCTCATGTACAAGTACCTCTCCGCTCCATGTACAAGTACCTCTCCGCT
Organism: Poromitra crassiceps; assembly: GCF_964638095.1. NCBI lineage: Eukaryota > Metazoa > Chordata > Actinopteri > Beryciformes > Melamphaidae > Poromitra > Poromitra crassiceps. The sequence goes on from NW_028152256.1 coordinate 1,341,014, forward strand.
CAATGTCAAGTGTCGACAGTACCTCTCCGCTCCATGTACAAATACCTCTCCGCTCCATGTACAAGTACCTCTCCGCTCTCATGTACAAGTACCTCTCCGCTCCATGTACAAGTAGCTCTCCGCTCAATGTACAAGTGTCGACAGTACCTTTCCGCTCCATGTACAAATACCTCTCCGCTCTCATGTACAAGTACCTCTCCGCTCCATGTACAAGTACCTCTCCGCTCAATGTACAAATACCTCTCCGCTCCATGTATAAGTACCTCTCCGCTCTATGTACAAGTACCTCTCCGCTCCATGTACAAGTACCTCTCCGCTCAATGTACAAATACCTCTCCGCTCCATGTACAAGTAGCTCTCCGCTGAATGTACAAGTGTCGACAGTACCTCTCCGCTCAATGTACAAGTACCTCTCCGCTCAATGTACAAATACCTCTCCGCTCCATGTACAAGTACCTCTCCGCTCAATGTCAAGTATCGACAGTACCTCTCCGCTCCATGTACAAGTACCTCTCCGCTGAATGTACAAGTGTCGACAGTACCTCTCCGCTCAATGTACAAGTACCTCTCCGCTCCATGTACAAGTACCTCTCCGCTCTCATGTACAAGTACCTCTCCGCTCCATGTACAAGTACCTCTCCGCTCAATGTACAAGTACCTCTGCGCTCCATGTACAAGTACCTCTCCGCTCAATGTACAAGTACCTCTCCGCTCAATGTACAAGTGTCGACAGTACCTCTACGCTCAATGTACAAGTGTCGACAGTACCTCTCCGCTCTCATGTACAAGTACCTCTCCGATCCATGTACAAGTACATCTCCGCTCCATGTACAAGTACATCTCCGCTCAATGTACAAGTACCTCTCCGCTCCATGTACAAGTACCTCTCCGCTCCATGTACAAGTACCTCTCCGCTCCATGTACAAGTACCTCTCCGCTCCATGTACAAGTACCTCTCCGCTCAATGTACAAGTACCTCTCCGCTCCATGTACAAGTACCTCTCCGCTCAATGTACAAGTACCTCTCCGCTCCATGTACAAGTACCTCTCCGCTCCATGTACAAGTACCTCTCCGCTCCATGTACAAGTACCTCTCCGCTCCATGTACAAGTACATCTCTGCTCCATGTACAAGTACCTCTCCGCTCAATGTACAAGTACATCTCCGCTCCATGTACAAGTACCTCTCCGCTCCATGTACAAGTACATCTCCGCTCCATGTACAAGTACCTCTCCGCTCCATGTACAAGTACCTCTCCGCTCAATGTACAAGTACATCTCCGCTCCATGTACAAGTACATCTCTGCTCCATGTACAAGTACCTCTCCGCTCAATGTACAAGTACATCTCCGCTCCATGTACAAGTACCTCTCCGCTCCATGTACAAGTACCTCTCCGGTCCATGTACAAGTACCTCTCCGCTCCATGTACAAGTACCTCTCCGCTCCATGTACAAGTACCTCTCCGCTCAATGTCAAGTGTCGACAGTACCTCTCCGCTCCATGTACAAATACCTCTCCGCTCTCATGTACAAGTACCTCTCCGCTCCATGTACAAGTACCTCTCCGCTCAATGTCAAGTGTCGACAGTACCTCTCCGCTCCATGTACAAATACCTCTCCGCTCCATGTACAAGTACCTCTCCGCTCTCATGTACAAGTACCTCTCCGCTCCATGTACAAGTAGCTCTCCGCTCAATGTACAAGTGTCGACAGTACCTTTCCGCTCCATGTACAAATACCTCTCCGCTCTCATGTACAAGTACCTCTCCGCTCCATGTACAAGTACCTCTCCGCTCAATGTACAAATACCTCTCCGCTCCATGTATAAGTACCTCTCCGCTCTATGTACAAGTACCTCTCCGCTCCATGTACAAGTACCTCTCCGCTCAATGTACAAATACCTCTCCGCTCCATGTACAAGTAGCTCTCCGCTGAATGTACAAGTGTCGACAGTACCTCTCCGCTCCATGTACAAGTACATCTCTGCTCCATGTACAAGTACCTCTCCGCTCAATGTACAAGTACATCTCCGCTCCATGTACAAGTACCTCTCCGCTCCATGTACAAGTACATCTCCGCTCCATGTACAAGTACCTCTCCGCTCCATGTACAAGTACCTCTCCGCTCAATGTACAAGTACATCTCCGCTCCATGTACAAGTACATCTCTGCTCCATGTACAAGTACCTCTCCGCTCAATGTACAAGTACATCTCTGCTCCATGTACAAGTACCTCTCCGCTCCATGTACAAGTACCTCTCCGGTCCATGTACAAGTACCTCTCCGCTCCATGTACAAGTACCTCTCCGCTCAATGTCAAGTGTCGACAGTACCTCTCCGCTCCATGTACAAATACCTCTCCGCTCTCATGTACAAGTACCTCTCCGCTCCATGTACAAGTACCTCTCCGCTCAATGTCAAGTGTCGACAGTACCTCTCCGCTCCATGTACAAATACCTCTCCGCTCCATGTACAAGTACCTCTCCGCTCTCATGTACAAGTACCTCTCCGCTCCATGTACAAGTAGCTCTCCGCTCAATGTACAAGTGTCGACAGTACCTTTCCGCTCCATGTACAAATACCTCTCCGCTCTCATGTACAAGTACCTCTCCGCTCCATGTACAAGTACCTCTCCGCTCAATGTACAAATACCTCTCCGCTCCATGTATAAGTACCTCTCCGCTCTATGTACAAGTACCTCTCCGCTCCATGTACAAGTACCTCTCCGCTCAATGTACAAATACCTCTCCGCTCCATGTACAAGTAGCTCTCCGCTGAATGTACAAGTGTCGACAGTACCTCTCCGCTCAATGTACAAGTACCTCTCCGCTCAATGTACAAATACCTCTCCGCTCCATGTACAAGTACCTCTCCGCTCAATGTCAAGTATCGACAGTACCTCTCCGCTCCATGTACAAGTACCTCTCCGCTGAATGTACAAGTGTCGACAGTACCTCTCCGCTCAATGTACAAGTACCTCTCCGCTCCATGTACAAGTACCTCTCCGCTCTCATGTACAAGTACCTCTCCGCTCCATGTACAAGTACCTCTCCGCTCAATGTACAAGTACCTCTGCGCTCCATGTACAAGTACCTCTCCGCTCAATGTACAAGTACCTCTCCGCTCAATGTACAAGTGTCGACAGTACCTCTACGCTCAATGTACAAGTGTCGACAGTACCTCTCCGCTCTCATGTACAAGTACCTCTCCGATCCATGTACAAGTACATCTCCGCTCCATGTACAAGTACATCTCCGCTCAATGTACAAGTACCTCTCCGCTCCATGTACAAGTACCTCTCCGCTCCATGTACAAGTACCTCTCCGCTCCATGTACAAGTACCTCTCCGCTCCATGTACAAGTACCTCTCCGCTCAATGTACAAGTACCTCTCCGCTCCATGTACAAGTACCTCTCCGCTCAATGTACAAGTACCTCTCCGCTCCATGTACAAGTACCTCTCCGCTCCATGTACAAGTACCTCTCCGCTCCATGTACAAGTACCTCTCCGCTCCATGTACAAGTACATCTCTGCTCCATGTACAAGTACCTCTCCGCTCAATGTACAAGTACATCTCCGCTCCATGTACAAGTACCTCTCCGCTCCATGTACAAGTACATCTCCGCTCCATGTACAAGTACCTCTCCGCTCCATGTACAAGTACCTCTCCGCTCAATGTACAAGTACATCTCCGCTCCATGTACAAGTACATCTCTGCTCCATGTACAAGTACCTCTCCGCTCAATGTACAAGTACATCTCCGCTCCATGTACAAGTACCTCTCCGCTCCATGTACAAGTACCTCTCCGGTCCATGTACAAGTACCTCTCCGCTCCATGTACAAGTACCTCTCCGCTCCATGTACAAGTACCTCTCCGCTCAATGTCAAGTGTCGACAGTACCTCTCCGCTCCATGTACAAATACCTCTCCGCTCTCATGTACAAGTACCTCTCCGCTCCATGTACAAGTACCTCTCCGCTCAATGTCAAGTGTCGACAGTACCTCTCCGCTCCATGTACAAATACCTCTCCGCTCCATGTACAAGTACCTCTCCGCTCTCATGTACAAGTACCTCTCCGCTCCATGTACAAGTAGCTCTCCGCTCAATGTACAAGTGTCGACAGTACCTTTCCGCTCCATGTACAAATACCTCTCCGCTCTCATGTACAAGTACCTCTCCGCTCCATGTACAAGTACCTCTCCGCTCAATGTACAAATACCTCTCCGCTCCATGTATAAGTACCTCTCCGCTCTATGTACAAGTACCTCTCCGCTCCATGTACAAGTACCTCTCCGCTCAATGTACAAATACCTCTCCGCTCCATGTACAAGTAGCTCTCCGCTGAATGTACAAGTGTCGACAGTACCTCTCCGCTCCATGTACAAGTACATCTCTGCTCCATGTACAAGTACCTCTCCGCTCAATGTACAAGTACATCTCCGCTCCATGTACAAGTACCTCTCCGCTCCATGTACAAGTACATCTCCGCTCCATGTACAAGTACCTCTCCGCTCCATGTACAAGTACCTCTCCGCTCAATGTACAAGTACATCTCCGCTCCATGTACAAGTACATCTCTGCTCCATGTACAAGTACCTCTCCGCTCAATGTACAAGTACATCTCTGCTCCATGTACAAGTACCTCTCCGCTCCATGTACAAGTACCTCTCCGGTCCATGTACAAGTACCTCTCCGCTCCATGTACAAGTACCTCTCCGCTCCATGTACAAGTACCTCTCCGCTCAATGTCAAGTGTCGACAGTACCTCTCCGCTCCATGTACAAATACCTCTCCGCTCTCATGTACAAGTACCTCTCCGCTCCATGTACAAGTACCTCTCCGCTCAATGTCAAGTGTCGACAGTACCTCTCCGCTCCATGTACAAATACCTCTCCGCTCCATGTACAAGTACCTCTCCGCTCTCATGTACAAGTACCTCTCCGCTCCATGTACAAGTAGCTCTCCGCTCAATGTACAAGTGTCGACAGTACCTTTCCGCTCCATGTACAAATACCTCTCCGCTCTCATGTACAAGTACCTCTCCGCTCCATGTACAAGTACCTCTCCGCTCAATGTACAAATACCTCTCCGCTCCATGTATAAGTACCTCTCCGCTCTATGTACAAGTACCTCTCCGCTCCATGTACAAGTACCTCTCCGCTCAATGTACAAATACCTCTCCGCTCCATGTACAAGTAGCTCTCCGCTGAATGTACAAGTGTCGACAGTACCTCTCCGCTCAATGTACAAGTACCTCTCCGCTCAATGTACAAATACCTCTCCGCTCCATGTACAAGTACCTCTCCGCTCAATGTCAAGTATCGACAGTACCTCTCCGCTCCATGTACAAGTACCTCTCCGCTGAATGTACAAGTGTCGACAGTACCTCTCCGCTCAATGTACAAGTACCTCTCCGCTCCATGTACAAGTACCTCTCCGCTCTCATGTACAAGTACCTCTCCGCTCCATGTACAAGTACCTCTCCGCTCAATGTACAAGTACCTCTGCGCTCCATGTACAAGTACCTCTCCGCTCAATGTACAAGTACCTCTCCGCTCAATGTACAAGTGTCGACAGTACCTCTACGCTCAATGTACAAGTGTCGACAGTACCTCTCCGCTCTCATGTACAAGTACCTCTCCGATCCATGTACAAGTACATCTCCGCTCCATGTACAAGTACATCTCCGCTCAATGTACAAGTACCTCTCCGCTCCATGTACAAGTACCTCTCCGCTCCATGTACAAGTACCTCTCCGCTCCATGTACAAGTACCTCTCCGCTCCATGTACAAGTACCTCTCCGCTCAATGTACAAGTACCTCTCCGCTCCATGTACAAGTACCTCTCCGCTCAATGTACAAGTACCTCTCCGCTCCATGTACAAGTACCTCTCCGCTCCATGTACAAGTACCTCTCCGCTCCATGTACAAGTACCTCTCCGCTCCATGTACAAGTACATCTCTGCTCCATGTACAAGTACCTCTCCGCTCAATGTACAAGTACATCTCCGCTCCATGTACAAGTACCTCTCCGCTCCATGTACAAGTACATCTCCGCTCCATGTACAAGTACCTCTCCGCTCCATGTACAAGTACCTCTCCGCTCAATGTACAAGTACATCTCCGCTCCATGTACAAGTACATCTCTGCTCCATGTACAAGTACCTCTCCGCTCAATGTACAAGTACATCTCCGCTCCATGTACAAGTACCTCTCCGCTCCATGTACAAGTACCTCTCCGGTCCATGTACAAGTACCTCTCCGCTCCATGTACAAGTACCTCTCCGCTCCATGTACAAGTACCTCTCCGCTCAATGTCAAGTGTCGACAGTACCTCTCCGCTCCATGTACAAATACCTCTCCGCTCTCATGTACAAGTACCTCTCCGCTCCATGTACAAGTACCTCTCCGCTCAATGTCAAGTGTCGACAGTACCTCTCCGCTCCATGTACAAATACCTCTCCGCTCCATGTACAAGTACCTCTCCGCTCTCATGTACAAGTACCTCTCCGCTCCATGTACAAGTAGCTCTCCGCTCAATGTACAAGTGTCGACAGTACCTTTCCGCTCCATGTACAAATACCTCTCCGCTCTCATGTACAAGTACCTCTCCGCTCCATGTACAAGTACCTCTCCGCTCAATGTACAAATACCTCTCCGCTCCATGTATAAGTACCTCTCCGCTCTATGTACAAGTACCTCTCCGCTCCATGTACAAGTACCTCTCCGCTCAATGTACAAATACCTCTCCGCTCCATGTACAAGTAGCTCTCCGCTGAATGTACAAGTGTCGACAGTACCTCTCCGCTCAATGTACAAGTACCTCTCCGCTCAATGTACAAATACCTCTCCGCTCCATGTACAAGTACCTCTCCGCTCAATGTCAAGTATCGACAGTACCTCTCCGCTCCATGTACAAGTACCTCTCCGCTGAATGTACAAGTGTCGACAGTACCTCTCCGCTCAATGTACAAGTACCTCTCCGCTCCATGTACAAGTACCTCTCCGCTCTCATGTACAAGTACCTCTCCGCTCCATGTACAAGTACCTCTCCGCTCAATGTACAAGTACCTCTGCGCTCCATGTACAAGTACCTCTCCGCTCAATGTACAAGTACCTCTCCGCTCAATGTACAAGTGTCGACAGTACCTCTCCGCTCCATGTACAAGTACCTCTCCGCTCAATGTACAAGTGTCGACAGTACCTCTACGCTCAATGTACAAGTGTCGACAGTACCTCTCCGCTCTCATGTACAAGTACCTCTCCGATCCATGTACAAGTACATCTCCGCTCCATGTACAAGTACATCTCCGCTCAATGTACAAGTACCTCTCCGCTCCATGTACAAGTACCTCTCCGCTCCATGTACAAGTACCTCTCCGCTCCATGTACAAGTACCTCTCCGCTCCATGTACAAGTACCTCTCCGCTCAATGTACAAGTACCTCTCCGCTCCATGTACAAGTACCTCTCCGCTCAATGTACAAGTACCTCTCCGCTCCATGTACAAGTACCTCTCCGCTCCATGTACAAGTACCTCTCCGCTCCATGTACAAGTACCTCTCCGCTCCATGTACAAGTACATCTCTGCTCCATGTACAAGTACCTCTCCGCTCAATGTACAAGTACATCTCCGCTCCATGTACAAGTACCTCTCCGCTCCATGTACAAGTACATCTCCGCTCCATGTACAAGTACCTCTCCGCTCCATGTACAAGTACCTCTCCGCTCAATGTACAAGTACATCTCCGCTCCATGTACAAGTACATCTCTGCTCCATGTACAAGTACCTCTCCGCTCAATGTACAAGTACATCTCCGCTCCATGTACAAGTACCTCTCCGCTCCATGTACAAGTACCTCTCCGGTCCATGTACAAGTACCTCTCCGCTCCATGTACAAGTACCTCTCCGCTCCATGTACAAGTACCTCTCCGCTCAATGTCAAGTGTCGACAGTACCTCTCCGCTCCATGTACAAATACCTCTCCGCTCTCATGTACAAGTACCTCTCCGCTCCATGTACAAGTACCTCTCCGCTCAATGTCAAGTGTCGACAGTACCTCTCCGCTCCATGTACAAATACCTCTCCGCTCCATGTACAAGTACCTCTCCGCTCTCATGTACAAGTACCTCTCCGCTCCATGTACAAGTAGCTCTCCGCTCAATGTACAAGTGTCGACAGTACCTTTCCGCTCCATGTACAAATACCTCTCCGCTCTCATGTACAAGTACCTCTCCGCTCCATGTACAAGTACCTCTCCGCTCAATGTACAAATACCTCTCCGCTCCATGTATAAGTACCTCTCCGCTCTATGTACAAGTACCTCTCCGCTCCATGTACAAGTACCTCTCCGCTCAATGTACAAATACCTCTCCGCTCCATGTACAAGTAGCTCTCCGCTGAATGTACAAGTGTCGACAGTACCTCTCCGCTCAATGTACAAGTACCTCTCCGCTCAATGTACAAATACCTCTCCGCTCCATGTACAAGTACCTCTCCGCTCAATGTCAAGTATCGACAGTACCTCTCCGCTCCATGTACAAGTACCTCTCCGCTGAATGTACAAGTGTCGACAGTACCTCTCCGCTCAATGTACAAGTACCTCTCCGCTCCATGTACAAGTACCTCTCCGCTCTCATGTACAAGTACCTCTCCGCTCCATGTACAAGTACCTCTCCGCTCAATGTACAAGTACCTCTGCGCTCCATGTACAAGTACCTCTCCGCTCAATGTACAAGTACCTCTCCGCTCAATGTACAAGTGTCGACAGTACCTCTCCGCTCCATGTACAAGTACCTCTCCGCTCAATGTACAAGTGTCGACAGTACCTCTACGCTCAATGTACAAGTGTCGACAGTACCTCTCCGCTCTCATGTACAAGTACCTCTCCGATCCATGTACAAGTACATCTCCGCTCCATGTACAAGTACATCTCCGCTCAATGTACAAGTACCTCTCCGCTCCATGTACAAGTACCTCTCCGCTCCATGTACAAGTACCTCTCCGCTCCATGTACAAGTACCTCTCCGCTCCATGTACAAGTACCTCTCCGCTCAATGTACAAGTACCTCTCCGCTCCATGTACAAGTACCTCTCTGCTCAATGTACAAGTACCTCTCCGCTCCATGTACAAGTACCTCTCCGCTCCATGTACAAGTACCTCTCCGCTCCATGTACAAGTACCTCTCCGCTCCATGTACAAGTACATCTCTGCTCCATGTACAAGTACCTCTCCGCTCAATGTACAAGTACATCTCCGCTCCATGTACAAGTACCTCTCCGCTCCATGTACAAGTACATCTCCGCTCCATGTACAAGTACCTCTCCGCTCCATGTACAAGTACCTCTCCGCTCAATGTACAAGTACATCTCCGCTCCATGTACAAGTACATCTCTGCTCCATGTACAAGTACCTCTCCGCTCAATGTACAAGTACATCTCTGCTCCATGTACAAGTACCTCTCCGCTCCATGTACAAGTACCTCTCCGGTCCATGTACAAGTACCTCTCCGCTCCATGTACAAGTACCTCTCCGCTCCATGTACAAGTACCTCTCCGCTCAATGTCAAGTGTCGACAGTACCTCTCCGCTCCATGTACAAATACCTCTCCGCTCTCATGTACAAGTACCTCTCCGCTCCATGTACAAGTACCTCTCCGCTCAATGTCAAGTGTCGACAGTACCTCTCCGCTCCATGTACAAATACCTCTCCGCTCCATGTACAAGTACCTCTCCGCTCTCATGTACAAGTACCTCTCCGCTCCATGTACAAGTAGCTCTCCGCTCAATGTACAAGTGTCGACAGTACCTTTCCGCTCCATGTACAAATACCTCTCCGCTCTCATGTACAAGTACCTCTCCGCTCCATGTACAAGTACCTCTCCGCTCAATGTACAAATACCTCTCCGCTCCATGTATAAGTACCTCTCCGCTCTATGTACAAGTACCTCTCCGCTCCATGTACAAGTACCTCTCCGCTCAATGTACAAATACCTCTCCGCTCCATGTACAAGTAGCTCTCCGCTGAATGTACAAGTGTCGACAGTACCTCTCCGCTCAATGTACAAGTACCTCTCCGCTCAATGTACAAATACCTCTCCGCTCCATGTACAAGTACCTCTCCGCTCAATGTCAAGTATCGACAGTACCTCTCCGCTCCATGTACAAGTACCTCTCCGCTGAATGTACAAGTGTCGACAGTACCTCTCCGCTCAATGTACAAGTACCTCTCCGCTCCATGTACAAGTACCTCTCCGCTCTCATGTACAAGTACCTCTCCGCTCCATGTACAAGTACCTCTCCGCTCAATGTACAAGTACCTCTGCGCTCCATGTACAAGTACCTCTCCGCTCAATGTACAAGTACCTCTCCGCTCAATGTACAAGTGTCGACAGTACCTCTCCGCTCCATGTACAAGTACCTCTCCGCTCAATGTACAAGTGTCGACAGTACCTCTACGCTCAATGTACAAGTGTCGACAGTACCGCTCCGCTCTCATGTACAAGTACCTCTCCGATCCATGTACAAGTACATCTCCGCTCCATGTACAAGTACATCTCCGCTCAATGTACAAGTACCTCTCCGCTCCATGTACAAGTACCTCTCCGCTCCATGTACAAGTACCTCTCCGCTCCATGTACAAGTACCTCTCCGCTCCATGTACAAGTACCTCTCCGCTCAATGTACAAGTACCTCTCCGCTCCATGTACAAGTACCTCTCCGCTCAATGTACAAGTACCTCTCCGCTCCATGTACAAGTACCTCTCCGCTCCATGTACAAGTACCTCTCCGCTCCATGTACAAGTACCTCTCCGCTCCATGTACAAGTACATCTCTGCTCCATGTACAAGTACCTCTCCGCTCAATGTACAAGTACATCTCCGCTCCATGTACAAGTACCTCTCCGCTCCATGTACAAGTACATCTCCGCTCCATGTACAAGTACCTCTCCGCTCCATGTACAAGTACCTCTCCGCTCAATGTACAAGTACATCTCCGCTCCATGTACAAGTACATCTCTGCTCCATGTACAAGTACCTCTCCGCTCAATGTACAAGTACATCTCCGCTCCATGTACAAGTACCTCTCCGCTCCATGTACAAGTACCTCTCCGGTCCATGTACAAGTACCTCTCCGCTCCATGTACAAGTACCTCTCCGCTCCATGTACAAGTACCTCTCCGCTCAATGTCAAGTGTCGACAGTACCTCTCCGCTCCATGTACAAATACCTCTCCGCTCTCATGTACAAGTACCTCTCCGCTCCATGTACAAGTACCTCTCCGCTCAATGTCAAGTGTCGACAGTACCTCTCCGCTCCATGTACAAATACCTCTCCGCTCCATGTACAAGTACCTCTCCGCTCTCATGTACAAGTACCTCTCCGCTCCATGTACAAGTAGCTCTCCGCTCAATGTACAAGTGTCGACAGTACCTTTCCGCTCCATGTACAAATACCTCTCCGCTCTCATGTACAAGTACCTCTCCGCTCCATGTACAAGTACCTCTCCGCTCAATGTACAAATACCTCTCCGATCCATGTATAAGTACCTCTCCGCTCTATGTACAAGTACCTCTCCGCTCCATGTACAAGTACCTCTCCGCTCCATGTACAAGTACCTCTCCGCTCCATGTACAAGTACCTCTCCGCTCAATGTACAAGTACCTCTCCGCTCCATGTACAAGTACATCTCCGCTCCATGTACAAGTACCTCTCCGCTCAATGTACAAGTACATCTCCGCTCCATGTACAAGTACATCTCCACTCCATGTACAAGTACCTCTCCGCTCAATGTACAAGTACATCTCCGCTCCATGTACCAGTACCTCTCAATGTACAAGTACATCTCCACTCCATGTACAAGTACCTCTCCGCTCAATGTACAAGTACATCTCCGCTCCATGTACCAGTACCTCTCCGCTCAATGTACAAGTACATCTCCACTCCATGTACAAGTACCTCTCCGCTCAATGTACAAGTACATCTCCGCTCCATGTACCAGTACCTCTCCGCTCAATGTACAAGTACATCTGCGCTCCATGTAGGGCTGGGTATCGTTCAAAATTTTTCGATATCGATACCGTTTCGATACTTGGATTTCGATACCGGTTCCTGAACGATACTTTTTTCGATACCAATTTTTAGAAAAATCCATTTTAACAAAAATAAAACTGCATTACACATTGAAATTATTTTACAAATCTTTAGTTTCCCCCCATCTTAAGTTTTACAGCAGAAAAAAATAAAACCTACTGTATTTAACATAACTTTAAGTTCTCTAAACGTATTGCCGTCCCTACAAAAAATATTGGAGTACTACAAAGGAAAGAAATGTAGCTAAAACAAATAAATCAGTGGAATAGTTTTCAGTGCAAAACAGAGAGTTGCAAATCAGGGTTTAATGCTCACTGATGCAACAGAACTCTATTCTTGTACAAACTGATGAGATGGCTCCACTTCATGCATGGAAGACTAGTTGAGCATTGACTAGCCTATCAATATAGCCTTATATGCCACAAAGTGAATCGTATTTATATTCAACAAACTATCATGACATCAGCGTTTGTTAACGAGTTGCTAAAAATACATGGGCGATAACTGCCCGCTTGCACATAACGCTAATTAATTAAACATTAACGCTAGCGTTGCAGATCAGTGTGCTCACTGCTGCAACAGAACGTCATTCTTGTCAAATCTGACGAGACAGCTCAACTTCACTGACTAGCCAATCAATATAAATGAATCGCATTTACATTCAACAAACTATCATGACATCAGCGTTTGTTAACGAGTTGCTAAAAATACACAATGCCCGCTTGCGCATAACGTTACGGCGGCAATTAATTAAACGATCTAATGCTACAACTCACAGCCAGATGCATGGATTTGTCAGACTGAGGGATCTGATAACCGCTAACTTGCGGTAAGCTGAGCTGACCCACCTCTCAATTATTTATCTTGTCTGTGGAAACCAGTCCGTGTTGTTTCTGTTTCTTTTCCTGCTTTTCATCATCTTCGCCATATGGTAATCCAGGATAGGAGTAGCTTGAGTGGCTAACTTCTTGTATACTATCCGCACCGCACGCCTGGCTCACAGTCACAACAAACACACCGGCTAAAGTGGGCGTAACGTTTCCTGCATGCCTCTACATGACAGCCAATCACCAGCCGTATTAGAGCGCGGCGTGCAAGCATGTCGCATGCTTATAGGCTCAATGACGCTGTTTTGTTTTGGTATCGAAAATTGGTATCGATTGACAAGGGAGGCTTCGATACCCCTTAGTATCGATGTTTCCATTTCGGTGCCAAGTAAGTATCGAAACTCGATACCCAGCCCTAGCTCCATGTACAAGTACCTCTCCGCTCAATGTACAAGTACCTCTCCGCTCAATGTACAAGTACCTCTCCGCTCCATGTACAAGTACCTCTCCGCTCCATGTACAAGTACCTCTCCGCTCCATGTACAAGTACCTCTCCGCTCCATGTACAAGTACATCTCTGCTCCATGTACAAGTACCTCTCCGCTCAATGTACAAGTACATCTCCGCTCCATGTACAAGTACCTCTCCGCTCCATGTACAAGTACATCTCCGCTCCATGTACAAGTACCTCTCCGCTCCATGTACAAGTACCTCTCCGCTCAATGTACAAGTACATCTCCGCTCCATGTACAAGTACATCTCTGCTCCATGTACAAGTACCTCTCCGCTCAATGTACAAGTACATCTCCGCTCCATGTACAAGTACCTCTCCGCTCCATGTACAAGTACCTCTCCGGTCCATGTACAAGTACCTCTCCGCTCCATGTACAAGTACCTCTCCGCTCCATGTACAAGTACCTCTCCGCTCAATGTCAAGTGTCGACAGTACCTCTCCGCTCCATGTACAAATACCTCTCCGCTCTCATGTACAAGTACCTCTCCGCTCCATGTACAAGTACCTCTCCGCTCAATGTCAAGTGTCGACAGTACCTCTCCGCTCCATGTACAAATACCTCTCCGCTCCATGTACAAGTACCTCTCCGCTCTCATGTACAAGTACCTCTCCGCTCCATGTACAAGTAGCTCTCCGCTCAATGTACAAGTGTCGACAGTACCTTTCCGCTCCATGTACAAATACCTCTCCGCTCTCATGTACAAGTACCTCTCTGCTCCATGTACAAGTACCTCTCCGCTCAATGTACAAATACCTCTCCGCTCCATGTATAAGTACCTCTCCGCTCTATGTACAAGTACCTCTCCGCTCCATGTACAAGTACCTCTCCGCTCAATGTACAAATACCTCTCCGCTCCATGTACAAGTAGCTCTCCGCTGAATGTACAAGTGTCGACAGTACCTCTCCGCTCAATGTACAAGTACCTCTCCGCTCAATGTACAAATACCTCTCCGCTCCATGTACAAGTACCTCTCCGCTCAATGTCAAGTATCGACAGTACCTCTCCGCTCCATGTACAAGTACCTCTCCGCTGAATGTACAAGTGTCGACAGTACCTCTCCGCTCAATGTACAAGTACCTCTCCGCTCAATGTACAAGTACCTCTCCGCTCAATGTACAAGTGTCGACAGTACCTCTCCGCTCCATGTACAAGTACCTCTCCGCTCAATGTACAAGTGTCGACAGTACCTCTACGCTCAATGTACAAGTGTCGACAGTACCTCTCCGCTCTCATGTACAAGTACCTCTCCGATCCATGTACAAGTACATCTCCGCTCCATGTACAAGTACATCTCCGCTCAATGTACAAGTACCTCTCCGCTCCATGTACAAGTACCTCTCCGCTCCATGTACAAGTACCTCTCCGCTCCATGTACAAGTACCTCTCCGCTCCATGTACAAGTACCTCTCCGCTCAATGTACAAGTACCTCTCCGCTCCATGTACAAGTACCTCTCCGCTCAATGTACAAGTACCTCTCCGCTCCATGTACAAGTACCTCTCCGCTCCATGTACAAGTACCTCTCCGCTCCATGTACAAGTACCTCTCCGCTCCATGTACAAGTACATCTCCGCTCCATGTACAAGTACCTCTCCGCTCAATGTACAAGTACATCTCCGCTCCATGTACAAGTACCTCTCCGCTCCATGTACAAGTACATCTCCGCTCCATGTACAAGTACCTCTCCGCTCCATGTACAAGTACCTCTCCGCTCAATGTACAAGTACATCTCCGCTCCATGTACAAGTACATCTCTGCTCCATGTACAAGTACCTCTCCGCTCAATGTACAAGTACATCTCCGCTCCATGTACAAGTACCTCTCCGCTCCATGTACAAGTACCTCTCCGGTCCATGTACAAGTACCTCTCCGCTCCATGTACAAGTACCTCTCCGCTCCATGTACAAGTACCTCTCCGCTCAATGTCAAGTGTCGACAGTACCTCTCCGCTCCATGTACAAATACCTCTCCGCTCTCATGTACAAGTACCTCTCCGCTCCATGTACAAGTACCTCTCCGCTCAATGTCAAGTGTCGACAGTACCTCTCCGCTCCATGTACAAATACCTCTCCGCTCCATGTACAAGTACCTCTCCGCTCTCATGTACAAGTACCTCTCCGCTCCATGTACAAGTAGCTCTCCGCTCAATGTACAAGTGTCGACAGTACCTTTCCGCTCCATGTACAAATACCTCTCCGCTCTCATGTACAAGTACCTCTCCGCTCCATGTACAAGTACCTCTCCGCTCAATGTACAAATACCTCTCCGCTCCATGTATAAGTACCTCTCCGCTCTATGTACAAGTACCTCTCCGCTCCATGTACAAGTACCTCTCCGCTCAATGTACAAATACCTCTCCGCTCCATGTACAAGTAGCTCTCCGCTGAATGTACAAGTGTCGACAGTACCTCTCCGCTCAATGTACAAGTACCTCTCCGCTCAATGTACAAATACCTCTCCGCTCCATGTACAAGTACCTCTCCGCTCAATGTCAAGTATCGACAGTACCTCTCCACTCCATGTACAAGTACCTCTCCGCTGAATGTACAAGTGTCGACAGTACCTCTCCGCTCAATGTACAAGTACCTCTCCGCTCCATGTACAAGTACCTCTCCGCTCTCATGTACAAGTACCTCTCCGCTCCATGTACAAGTACCTCTCCCCTCAATGTACAAGTACCTCTGCGCTCCATGTACAAGTACCTCTCCGCTCAATGTACAAGTACCTCTCCGCTCAATGTACAAGTGTCGACAGTACCTCTCCGCTCCATGTACAAGTACCTCTCCGCTCAATGTACAAGTGTCGACAGTACCTCTACGCTCAATGTACAAGTGTCGACAGTACCTCTCCGCTCTCATGTACAAGTACCTCTCCGATCCATGTACAAGTACATCTCCGCTCCATGTACAAGTACATCTCCGCTCAATGTACAAGTACCTCTCCGCTCCATGTACAAGTACCTCTCCGCTCCATGTACAAGTACCTCTCCGCTCCATGTACAAGTACCTCTCCGCTCCATGTACAAGTACCTCTCCGCTCAATGTACAAGTACCTCTCCGCTCCATGTACAAGTACCTCTCCGCTCAATGTACAAGTACCTCTCCGCTCCATGTACAAGTACCTCTCCGCTCCATGTACAAGTACCTCTCCGCTCCATGTACAAGTACCTCTCCGCTCCATGTACAAGTACCTCTCCGCTCCATGTACAAGTACATCTCTGCTCCATGTACAAGTACCTCTCCGCTCAATGTACAAGTACATCTCCGCTCCATGTACAAGTACCTCTCCGCTCCATGTACAAGTACATCTCCGCTCCATGTACAAGTACCTCTCCGCTCCATGTACAAGTACCTCTCCGCTCAATGTACAAGTACATCTCCGCTCCATGTACAAGTACATCTCTGCTCCATGTACAAGTACCTCTCCGCTCAATGTACAAGTACATCTCCGCTCCATGTACAAGTACCTCTCCGCTCCATGTACAAGTACCTCTCCGGTCCATGTACAAGTACCTCTCCGCTCCATGTACAAGTACCTCTCCGCTCCATGTACAAGTACCTCTCCGCTCAATGTCAAGTGTCGACAGTACCTCTCCGCTCCATGTACAAATACCTCTCCGCTCTCATGTACAAGTACCTCTCCGCTCCATGTACAAGTACCTCTCCGCTCAATGTCAAGTGTCGACAGTACCTCTCCGCTCCATGTACAAATACCTCTCCGCTCCATGTACAAGTACCTCTCCGCTCTCATGTACAAGTACCTCTCCGCTCCATGTACAAGTAGCTCTCCGCTCAATGTACAAGTGTCGACAGTACCTTTCCGCTCCATGTACAAATACCTCTCCGCTCTCATGTACAAGTACCTCTCTGCTCCATGTACAAGTACCTCTCCGCTCAATGTACAAATACCTCTCCGCTCCATGTATAAGTACCTCTCCGCTCTATGTACAAGTACCTCTCCGCTCCATGTACAAGTACCTCTCCGCTCAATGTACAAATACCTCTCCGCTCCATGTACAAGTAGCTCTCCGCTGAATGTACAAGTGTCGACAGTACCTCTCCGCTCAATGTACAAGTACCTCTCCGCTCAATGTACAAATACCTCTCCGCTCCATGTACAAGTACCTCTCCGCTCAATGTCAAGTATCGACAGTACCTCTCCGCTCCATGTACAAGTACCTCTCCGCTGAATGTACAAGTGTCGACAGTACCTCTCCGCTCAATGTACAAGTACCTCTCCGCTCAATGTACAAGTACCTCTCCGCTCAATGTACAAGTGTCGACAGTACCTCTCCGCTCCATGTACAAGTACCTCTCCGCTCAATGTACAAGTGTCGACAGTACCTCTACGCTCAATGTACAAGTGTCGACAGTACCTCTCCGCTCTCATGTACAAGTACCTCTCCGATCCATGTACAAGTACATCTCCGCTCCATGTACAAGTACATCTCCGCTCAATGTACAAGTACCTCTCCGCTCCATGTACAAGTACCTCTCCGCTCCATGTACAAGTACCTCTCCGCTCCATGTACAAGTACCTCTCCGCTCCATGTACAAGTACCTCTCCGCTCAATGTACAAGTACCTCTCCGCTCCATGTACAAGTACCTCTCCGCTCAATGTACAAGTACCTCTCCGCTCCATGTACAAGTACCTCTCCGCTCCATGTACAAGTACATCTCTGCTCCATGTACAAGTACCTCTCCGCTCAATGTACAAGTACATCTCCGCTCCATGTACAAGTACCTCTCCGCTCCATGTACAAGTACATCTCCGCTCCATGTACAAGTACCTCTCCGCTCCATGTACAAGTACCTCTCCGCTCAATGTACAAGTACATCTCCGCTCCATGTACAAGTACATCTCTGCTCCATGTACAAGTACCTCTCCGCTCAATGTACAAGTACATCTCCGCTCCATGTACAAGTACCTCTCCGCTCCATGTACAAGTACCTCTCCGGTCCATGTACAAGTACCTCTCCGCTCCATGTACAAGTACCTCTCCGCTCCATGTACAAGTACCTCTCCGCTCAATGTCAAGTGTCGACAGTACCTCTCCGCTCCATGTACAAATACCTCTCCGCTCTCATGTACAAGTACCTCTCCGCTCCATGTACAAGTACCTCTCCGCTCAATGTCAAGTGTCGACAGTACCTCTCCGCTCCATGTACAAATACCTCTCCGCTCCATGTACAAGTACCTCTCCGCTCTCATGTACAAGTACCTCTCCGCTCCATGTACAAGTAGCTCTCCGCTCAATGTACAAGTGTCGACAGTACCTTTCCGCTCCATGTACAAATACCTCTCCGCTCTCATGTACAAGTACCTCTCCGCTCCATGTACAAATACCTCTCCGCTCAATGTACAAATACCTCTCCGCTCCATGTATAAGTACCTCTCCGCTCTATGTACAAGTACCTCTCCGCTCCATGTACAAGTACCTCTCCGCTCAATGTACAAATACCTCTCCGCTCCATGTACAAGTAGCTCTCCGCTGAATGTACAAGTGTCGACAGTACCTCTCCGCTCAATGTACAAGTACCTCTCCGCTCAATGTACAAATACCTCTCCGCTCCATGTACAAGTACCTCTCCGCTCAATGTCAAGTATCGACAGTACCTCTCCACTCCATGTACAAGTACCTCTCCGCTGAATGTACAAGTGTCGACAGTACCTCTCCGCTCAATGTACAAGTACCTCTCCGCTCCATGTACAAGTACCTCTCCGCTCTCATGTACAAGTACCTCTCCGCTCCATGTACAAGTACCTCTCCCCTCAATGTACAAGTACCTCTGCGCTCCATGTACAAGTACCTCTCCGCTCAATGTACAAGTACCTCTCCGCTCAATGTACAAGTGTCGACAGTACCTCTCCGCTCCATGTACAAGTACCTCTCCGCTCAATGTACAAGTGTCGACAGTACCTCTACGCTCAATGTACAAGTGTCGACAGTACCTCTCCGCTCTCATGTACAAGTACCTCTCCGATCCATGTACAAGTACATCTCCGCTCCATGTACAAGTACATCTCCGCTCAATGTACAAGTACCTCTCTGCTCCATGTACAAGTACCTCTCCGCTCAATGTACAAATACCTCTCCGCTCCATGTATAAGTACCTCTCCGCTCTATGTACAAGTACCTCTCCGCTCCATGTACAAGTACCTCTCCGCTCAATGTACAAATACCTCTCCGCTCCATGTACAAGTAGCTCTCCGCTGAATGTACAAGTGTCGACAGTACCTCTCCGCTCAATGTACAAGTACCTCTCCGCTCAATGTACAAATACCTCTCCGCTCCATGTACAAGTACCTCTCCGCTCAATGTCAAGTATCGACAGTACCTCTCCGCTCCATGTACAAGTACCTCTCCGCTGAATGTACAAGTGTCGACAGTACCTCTCCGCTCAATGTACAAGTACCTCTCCGCTCAATGTACAAGTACCTCTCCGCTCAATGTACAAGTGTCGACAGTACCTCTCCGCTCCATGTACAAGTACCTCTCCGCTCAATGTACAAGTGTCGACAGTACCTCTACGCTCAATGTACAAGTGTCGACAGTACCTCTCCGCTCTCATGTACAAGTACCTCTCCGATCCATGTACAAGTACATCTCCGCTCCATGTACAAGTACATCTCCGCTCAATGTACAAGTACCTCTCCGCTCCATGTACAAGTACCTCTCCGCTCCATGTACAAGTACCTCTCCGCTCCATGTACAAGTACCTCTCCGCTCCATGTACAAGTACCTCTCCGCTCAATGTACAAGTACCTCTCCGCTCCATGTACAAGTACCTCTCCGCTCAATGTACAAGTACCTCTCCGCTCCATGTACAAGTACCTCTCCGCTCCATGTACAAGTACCTCTCCGCTCCATGTACAAGTACCTCTCCGCTCCATGTACAAGTACATCTCTGCTCCATGTACAAGTACCTCTCCGCTCAATGTACAAGTACATCTCCGCTCCATGTACAAGTACCTCTCCGCTCCATGTACAAGTACATCTCCGCTCCATGTACAAGTACCTCTCCGCTCCATGTACAAGTACCTCTCCGCTCAATGTACAAGTACATCTCCGCTCCATGTACAAGTACATCTCTGCTCCATGTACAAGTACCTCTCCGCTCAATGTACAAGTACATCTCCGCTCCATGTACAAGTACCTCTCCGCTCCATGTACAAGTACCTCTCCGGTCCATGTACAAGTACCTCTCCGCTCCATGTACAAGTACCTCTCCGCTCCATGTACAAGTACCTCTCCGCTCAATGTCAAGTGTCGACAGTACCTCTCCGCTCCATGTACAAATACCTCTCCGCTCTCATGTACAAGTACCTCTCCGCTCCATGTACAAGTACCTCTCCGCTCAATGTCAAGTGTCGACAGTACCTCTCCGCTCCATGTACAAATACCTCTCCGCTCCATGTACAAGTACCTCTCCGCTCTCATGTACAAGTACCTCTCCGCTCCATGTACAAGTAGCTCTCCGCTCAATGTACAAGTGTCGACAGTACCTTTCCGCTCCATGTACAAATACCTCTCCGCTCTCATGTACAAGTACCTCTCCGCTCCATGTACAAATACCTCTCCGCTCAATGTACAAATACCTCTCCGCTCCATGTATAAGTACCTCTCCGCTCTATGTACAAGTACCTCTCCGCTCCATGTACAAGTACCTCTCCGCTCAATGTACAAATACCTCTCCGCTCCATGTACAAGTAGCTCTCCGCTGAATGTACAAGTGTCGACAGTACCTCTCCGCTCAATGTACAAGTACCTCTCCGCTCAATGTACAAATACCTCTCCGCTCCATGTACAAGTACCTCTCCGCTCAATGTCAAGTATCGACAGTACCTCTCCACTCCATGTACAAGTACCTCTCCGCTGAATGTACAAGTGTCGACAGTACCTCTCCGCTCAATGTACAAGTACCTCTCCGCTCCATGTACAAGTACCTCTCCGCTCTCATGTACAAGTACCTCTCCGCTCCATGTACAAGTACCTCTCCCCTCAATGTACAAGTACCTCTGCGCTCCATGTACAAGTACCTCTCCGCTCAATGTACAAGTACCTCTCCGCTCAATGTACAAGTGTCGACAGTACCTCTCCGCTCCATGTACAAGTACCTCTCCGCTCAATGTACAAGTGTCGACAGTACCTCTACGCTCAATGTACAAGTGTCGACAGTACCTCTCCGCTCTCATGTACAAGTACCTCTCCGATCCATGTACAAGTACATCTCCGCTCCATGTACAAGTACATCTCCGCTCAATGTACAAGTACCTCTCCGCTCCATGTACAAGTACCTCTCCGCTCCATGTACAAGTACCTCTCCGCTCCATGTACAAGTACCTCTCCGCTCCATGTACAAGTACCTCTCCGCTCAATGTACAAGTACCTCTCCGCTCCATGTACAAGTACCTCTCCGCTCAATGTACAAGTACCTCTCCGCTCCATGTACAAGTACCTCTCCGCTCCATGTACAAGTACCTCTCCGCTCCATGTACAAGTACCTCTCCGCTCCATGTACAAGTACATCTCTGCTCCATGTACAAGTACCTCTCCGCTCAATGTACAAGTACATCTCCGCTCCATGTACAAGTACCTCTCCGCTCCATGTACAAGTACATCTCCGCTCCATGTACAAGTACCTCTCCGCTCCATGTACAAGTACCTCTCCGCTCAATGTACAAGTACATCTCCGCTCCATGTACAAGTACATCTCTGCTCCATGTACAAGTACCTCTCCGCTCAATGTACAAGTACATCTCTGCTCCATGTACAAGTACCTCTCCGCTCCATGTACAAGTACCTCTCCGGTCCATGTACAAGTACCTCTCCGCTCCATGTACAAGTACCTCTCCGCTCCATGTACAAGTACCTCTCCGCTCAATGTCAAGTGTCGACAGTACCTCTCCGCTCCATGTACAAATACCTCTCCGCTCTCATGTACAAGTACCTCTCCGCTCCATGTACAAGTACCTCTCCGCTCAATGTCAAGTGTCGACAGTACCTCTCCGCTCCATGTACAAATACCTCTCCGCTCCATGTACAAGTACCTCTCCGCTCTCATGTACAAGTACCTCTCCGCTCCATGTACAAGTAGCTCTCCGCTCAATGTACAAGTGTCGACAGTACCTTTCCGCTCCATGTACAAATACCTCTCCGCTCTCATGTACAAGTACCTCTCCGCTCCATGTACAAGTACCTCTCCGCTCAATGTACAAATACCTCTCCGCTCCATGTATAAGTACCTCTCCGCTCTATGTACAAGTACCTCTCCGCTCCATGTACAAGTACCTCTCCGCTCAATGTACAAATACCTCTCCGCTCCATGTACAAGTAGCTCTCCGCTGAATGTACAAGTGTCGACAGTACCTCTCCGCTCAATGTACAAGTACCTCTCCGCTCAATGTACAAATACCTCTCCGCTCCATGTACAAGTACCTCTCCGCTCAATGTCAAGTATCGACAGTACCTCTCCGCTCCATGTACAAGTACCTCTCCGCTGAATGTACAAGTGTCGACAGTACCTCTCCGCTCAATGTACAAGTACCTCTCCGCTCCATGTACAAGTACCTCTCCGCTCTCATGTACAAGTACCTCTCCGCTCCATGTACAAGTACCTCTCCCCTCAATGTACAAGTACCTCTGCGCTCCATGTACAAGTACCTCTCCGCTCAATGTACAAGTACCTCTCCGCTCAATGTACAAGTGTCGACAGTACCTCTCCGCTCCATGTACAAGTACCTCTCCGCTCAATGTACAAGTGTCGACAGTACCTCTACGCTCAATGTACAAGTGTCGACAGTACCTCTCCGCTCTCATGTACAAGTACCTCTCCGATCCATGTACAAGTACATCTCCGCTCCATGTACAAGTACATCTCCGCTCAATGTACAAGTACCTCTCCGCTCCATGTACAAGTACCTCTCCGCTCCATGTACAAGTACCTCTCCGCTCCATGTACAAGTACCTCTCCGCTCCATGTACAAGTACCTCTCCGCTCAATGTACAAGTACCTCTCCGCTCCATATACAAGTACCTCTCCGCTCAATGTACAAGTACCTCTCCGCTCCATGTACAAATACCTCTCCGCTCCATGTACAAGTACCTCTCCGCTCCATGTACAAGTACCTCTCCGCTCCATGTACAAGTACATCTCTGCTCCATGTACAAGTACCTCTCCGCTCAATGTACAAGTACATCTCCGCTCCATGTACAAGTACCTCTCCGCTCCATGTACAAGTACATCTCCGCTCCATGTACAAGTACCTCTCCGCTCCATGTACAAGTACCTCTCCGCTCAATGTACAAGTACATCTCCGCTCCATGTACAAGTACATCTCTGCTCCATGTACAAGTACCTCTCCGCTCAATGTACAAGTACATCTCTGCTCCATGTACAAGTACCTCTCCGCTCCATGTACAAGTACCTCTCCGGTCCATGTACAAGTACCTCTCCGCTCCATGTACAAGTACCTCTCCGCTCCATGTACAAGTACCTCTCCGCTCAATGTCAAGTGTCGACAGTACCTCTCCGCTCCATGTACAAATACCTCTCCGCTCTCATGTACAAGTACCTCTCCGCTCCATGTACAAGTACCTCTCCGCTCAATGTCAAGTGTCGACAGTACCTCTCCGCTCCATGTACAAATACCTCTCCGCTCCATGTACAAGTACCTCTCCGCTCTCATGTACAAGTACCTCTCCGCTCCATGTACAAGTAGCTCTCCGCTCAATGTACAAGTGTCGACAGTACCTTTCCGCTCCATGTACAAATACCTCTCCGCTCTCATGTACAAGTACCTCTCCGCTCCATGTACAAGTACCTCTCCGCTCAATGTACAAATACCTCTCCGCTCCATGTATAAGTACCTCTCCGCTCTATGTACAAGTACCTCTCCGCTCCATGTACAAGTACCTCTCCGCTCAATGTACAAATACCTCTCCGCTCCATGTACAAGTAGCTCTCCGCTGAATGTACAAGTGTCGACAGTACCTCTCCGCTCAATGTACAAGTACCTCTCCGCTCAATGTACAAATACCTCTCCGCTCCATGTACAAGTACCTCTCCGCTCAATGTCAAGTATCGACAGTACCTCTCCGCTCCATGTACAAGTACCTCTCCGCTGAATGTACAAGTGTCGACAGTACCTCTCCGCTCAATGTACAAGTACCTCTCCGCTCCATGTACAAGTACCTCTCCGCTCTCATGTACAAGTACCTCTCCGCTCCATGTACAAGTACCTCTCCCCTCAATGTACAAGTACCTCTGCGCTCCATGTACAAGTACCTCTCCGCTCAATGTACAAGTACCTCTCCGCTCAATGTACAAGTGTCGACAGTACCTCTCCGCTCCATGTACAAGTACCTCTCCGCTCAATGTACAAGTGTCGACAGTACCTCTACGCTCAATGTACAAGTGTCGACAGTACCTCTCCGCTCTCATGTACAAGTACCTCTCCGATCCATGTACAAGTACATCTCCGCTCCATGTACAAGTACATCTCCGCTCAATGTACAAGTACCTCTCCGCTCCATGTACAAGTACCTCTCCGCTCCATGTACAAGTACCTCTCCGCTCCATGTACAAGTACCTCTCCGCTCCATGTACAAGTACCTCTCCGCTCAATGTACAAGTACCTCTCCGCTCCATATACAAGTACCTCTCCGCTCAATGTACAAGTACCTCTCCGCTCCATGTACAAATACCTCTCCGCTCCATGTACAAGTACCTCTCCGCTCCATGTACAAGTACCTCTCCGCTCCATGTACAAGTACATCTCTGCTCCATGTACAAGTACCTCTCCGCTCAATGTACAAGTACATCTCCGCTCCATGTACAAGTACCTCTCCGCTCCATGTACAAGTACATCTCCGCTCCATGTACAAGTACCTCTCCGCTCCATGTACAAGTACCTCTCCGCTCAATGTACAAGTACATCTCCGCTCCATGTACAAGTACATCTCTGCTCCATGTACAAGTACCTCTCCGCTCAATGTACAAGTACATCTCTGCTCCATGTACAAGTACCTCTCCGCTCCATGTACAAGTACCTCTCCGGTCCATGTACAAGTACCTCTCCGCTCCATGTACAAGTACCTCTCCGCTCCATGTACAAGTACCTCTCCGCTCAATGTCAAGTGTCGACAGTACCTCTCCGCTCCATGTACAAATACCTCTCCGCTCTCATGTACAAGTACCTCTCCGCTCCATGTACAAGTACCTCTCCGCTCAATGTCAAGTGTCGACAGTACCTCTCCGCTCCATGTACAAATACCTCTCCGCTCCATGTACAAGTACCTCTCCGCTCTCATGTACAAGTACCTCTCCGCTCCATGTACAAGTAGCTCTCCGCTCAATGTACAAGTGTCGACAGTACCTTTCCGCTCCATGTACAAATACCTCTCCGCTCTCATGTACAAGTACCTCTCCGCTCCATGTACAAGTACCTCTCCGCTCAATGTACAAATACCTCTCCGCTCCATGTATAAGTACCTCTCCGCTCTATGTACAAGTACCTCTCCGCTCCATGTACAAGTACCTCTCCGCTCAATGTACAAATACCTCTCCGCTCCATGTACAAGTAGCTCTCCGCTGAATGTACAAGTGTCGACAGTACCTCTCCGCTCAATGTACAAGTACCTCTCCGCTCAATGTACAAATACCTCTCCGCTCCATGTACAAGTACCTCTCCGCTCAATGTCAAGTATCGACAGTACCTCTCCGCTCCATGTACAAGTACCTCTCCGCTGAATGTACAAGTGTCGACAGTACCTCTCCGCTCAATGTACAAGTACCTCTCCGCTCCATGTACAAGTACCTCTCCGCTCTCATGTACAAGTACCTCTCCGCTCCATGTACAAGTACCTCTCCGCTCAATGTACAAGTACCTCTGCGCTCCATGTACAAGTACCTCTCCGCTCAATGTACAAGTACCTCTCCGCTCAATGTACAAGTGTCGACAGTACCTCTACGCTCAATGTACAAGTGTCGACAGTACCTCTCCGCTCTCATGTACAAGTACCTCTCCGATCCATGTACAAGTACATCTCCGCTCCATGTACAAGTACATCTCCGCTCAATGTACAAGTACCTCTCCGCTCCATGTACAAGTACCTCTCCGCTCCATGTACAAGTACCTCTCCGCTCCATGTACAAGTACCTCTCCGCTCCATGTACAAGTACCTCTCCGCTCAATGTACAAGTACCTCTCCGCTCCATGTACAAGTACCTCTCCGCTCAATGTACAAGTACCTCTCCGCTCCATGTACAAGTACCTCTCCGCTCCATGTACAAGTACCTCTCCGCTCCATGTACAAGTACCTCTCCGCTCCATGTACAAGTACATCTCTGCTCCATGTACAAGTACCTCTCCGCTCAATGTACAAGTACATCTCCGCTCCATGTACAAGTACCTCTCCGCTCCATGTACAAGTACATCTCCGCTCCATGTACAAGTACCTCTCCGCTCCATGTACAAGTACCTCTCCGCTCAATGTACAAGTACATCTCCGCTCCATGTACAAGTACATCTCTGCTCCATGTACAAGTACCTCTCCGCTCAATGTACAAGTACATCTCCGCTCCATGTACAAGTACCTCTCCGCTCCATGTACAAGTACCTCTCCGGTCCATGTACAAGTACCTCTCCGCTCCATGTACAAGTACCTCTCCGCTCCATGTACAAGTACCTCTCCGCTCAATGTCAAGTGTCGACAGTACCTCTCCGCTCCATGTACAAATACCTCTCCGCTCTCATGTACAAGTACCTCTCCGCTCCATGTACAAGTACCTCTCCGCTCAATGTCAAGTGTCGACAGTACCTCTCCGCTCCATGTACAAATACCTCTCCGCTCCATGTACAAGTACCTCTCCGCTCAATGTACAAGTACATCTCCGCTCCATGTACAAGTACATCTCTGCTCCATGTACAAGTACCTCTCCGCTCAATGTACAAGTACATCTCTGCTCCATGTACAAGTACCTCTCCGCTCCATGTACAAGTACCTCTCCGGTCCATGTACAAGTACCTCTCCGCTCCATGTACAAGTACCTCTCCGCTCCATGTACAAGTACCTCTCCGCTCAATGTCAAGTGTCGACAGTACCTCTCCGCTCCATGTACAAATACCTCTCCGCTCTCATGTACAAGTACCTCTCCGCTCCATGTACAAGTACCTCTCCGCTCAATGTCAAGTGTCGACAGTACCTCTCCGCTCCATGTACAAATACCTCTCCGCTCCATGTACAAGTACCTCTCCGCTCTCATGTACAAGTACCTCTCCGCTCCATGTACAAGTAGCTCTCCGCTCAATGTACAAGTGTCGACAGTACCTTTCCGCTCCATGTACAAATACCTCTCCGCTCTCATGTACAAGTACCTCTCCGCTCCATGTACAAGTACCTCTCCGCTCAATGTACAAATACCTCTCCGCTCCATGTATAAGTACCTCTCCGCTCTATGTACAAGTACCTCTCCGCTCCATGTACAAGTACCTCTCCGCTCAATGTACAAATACCTCTCCGCTCCATGTACAAGTAGCTCTCCGCTGAATGTACAAGTGTCGACAGTACCTCTCCGCTCAATGTACAAGTACCTCTCCGCTCAATGTACAAATACCTCTCCGCTCCATGTACAAGTACCTCTCCGCTCAATGTCAAGTATCGACAGTACCTCTCCGCTCCATGTACAAGTACCTCTCCGCTGAATGTACAAGTGTCGACAGTACCTCTCCGCTCAATGTACAAGTACCTCTCCGCTCCATGTACAAGTACCTCTCCGCTCTCATGTACAAGTACCTCTCCGCTCCATGTACAAGTACCTCTCCCCTCAATGTACAAGTACCTCTGCGCTCCATGTACAAGTACCTCTCCGCTCAATGTACAAGTACCTCTCCGCTCAATGTACAAGTGTCGACAGTACCTCTCCGCTCCATGTACAAGTACCTCTCCGCTCAATGTACAAGTGTCGACAGTACCTCTACGCTCAATGTACAAGTGTCGACAGTACCTCTCCGCTCTCATGTACAAGTACCTCTCCGATCCATGTACAAGTACATCTCCGCTCCATGTACAAGTACATCTCCGCTCAATGTACAAGTACCTCTCCGCTCCATGTACAAGTACCTCTCCGCTCCATGTACAAGTACCTCTCCGCTCCATGTACAAGTACCTCTCCGCTCCATGTACAAGTACCTCTCCGCTCAATGTACAAGTACCTCTCCGCTCCATGTACAAGTACCTCTCCGCTCAATGTACAAGTACCTCTCCGCTCCATGTACAAATACCTCTCCGCTCCATGTACAAGTACCTCTCCGCTCCATGTACAAGTACCTCTCCGCTCCATGTACAAGTACATCTCTGCTCCATGTACAAGTACCTCTCCGCTCAATGTACAAGTACATCTCCGCTCCATGTACAAGTACCTCTCCGCTCCATGTACAAGTACATCTCCGCTCCATGTACAAGTACCTCTCCGCTCCATGTACAAGTACCTCTCCGCTCAATGTACAAGTACATCTCCGCTCCATGTACAAGTACATCTCTGCTCCATGTACAAGTACCTCTCCGCTCAATGTACAAGTACATCTCTGCTCCATGTACAAGTACCTCTCCGCTCCATGTACAAGTACCTCTCCGGTCCATGTACAAGTACCTCTCCGCTCCATGTACAAGTACCTCTCCGCTCCATGTACAAGTACCTCTCCGCTCAATGTCAAGTGTCGACAGTACCTCTCCGCTCCATGTACAAATACCTCTCCGCTCTCATGTACAAGTACCTCTCCGCTCCATGTACAAGTACCTCTCCGCTCAATGTCAAGTGTCGACAGTACCTCTCCGCTCCATGTACAAATACCTCTCCGCTCCATGTACAAGTACCTCTCCGCTCTCATGTACAAGTACCTCTCCGCTCCATGTACAAGTAGCTCTCCGCTCAATGTACAAGTGTCGACAGTACCTTTCCGCTCCATGTACAAATACCTCTCCGCTCTCATGTACAAGTACCTCTCCGCTCCATGTACAAGTACCTCTCCGCTCAATGTACAAATACCTCTCCGCTCCATGTATAAGTACCTCTCCGCTCTATGTACAAGTACCTCTCCGCTCCATGTACAAGTACCTCTCCGCTCAATGTACAAATACCTCTCCGCTCCATGTACAAGTAGCTCTCCGCTGAATGTACAAGTGTCGACAGTACCTCTCCGCTCAATGTACAAGTACCTCTCCGCTCAATGTACAAATACCTCTCCGCTCCATGTACAAGTACCTCTCCGCTCAATGTCAAGTATCGACAGTACCTCTCCGCTCCATGTACAAGTACCTCTCCGCTGAATGTACAAGTGTCGACAGTACCTCTCCGCTCAATGTACAAGTACCTCTCCGCTCCATGTACAAGTACCTCTCCGCTCTCATGTACAAGTACCTCTCCGCTCCATGTACAAGTACCTCTCCGCTCAATGTACAAGTACCTCTGCGCTCCATGTACAAGTACCTCTCCGCTCAATGTACAAGTACCTCTCCGCTCAATGTACAAGTGTCGACAGTACCTCTACGCTCAATGTACAAGTGTCGACAGTACCTCTCCGCTCTCATGTACAAGTACCTCTCCGATCCATGTACAAGTACATCTCCGCTCCATGTACAAGTACATCTCCGCTCAATGTACAAGTACCTCTCCGCTCCATGTACAAGTACCTCTCCGCTCCATGTACAAGTACCTCTCCGCTCCATGTACAAGTACCTCTCCGCTCCATGTACAAGTACCTCTCCGCTCAATGTACAAGTACCTCTCCGCTCCATGTACAAGTACCTCTCCGCTCAATGTACAAGTACCTCTCCGCTCCATGTACAAGTACCTCTCCGCTCCATGTACAAGTACCTCTCCGCTCCATGTACAAGTACCTCTCCGCTCCATGTACAAGTACATCTCTGCTCCATGTACAAGTACCTCTCCGCTCAATGTACAAGTACATCTCCGCTCCATGTACAAGTACCTCTCCGCTCCATGTACAAGTACATCTCCGCTCCATGTACAAGTACCTCTCCGCTCCATGTACAAGTACCTCTCCGCTCAATGTACAAGTACATCTCCGCTCCATGTACAAGTACATCTCTGCTCCATGTACAAGTACCTCTCCGCTCAATGTACAAGTACATCTCCGCTCCATGTACAAGTACCTCTCCGCTCCATGTACAAGTACCTCTCCGGTCCATGTACAAGTACCTCTCCGCTCCATGTACAAGTACCTCTCCGCTCCATGTACAAGTACCTCTCCGCTCAATGTCAAGTGTCGACAGTACCTCTCCGCTCCATGTACAAATACCTCTCCGCTCTCATGTACAAGTACCTCTCCGCTCCATGTACAAGTACCTCTCCGCTCAATGTCAAGTGTCGACAGTACCTCTCCGCTCCATGTACAAATACCTCTCCGCTCCATGTACAAGTACCTCTCCGCTCTCATGTACAAGTACCTCTCCGCTCCATGTACAAGTAGCTCTCCGCTCAATGTACAAGTGTCGACAGTACCTTTCCGCTCCATGTACAAATACCTCTCCGCTCTCATGTACAAGTACCTCTCCGCTCCATGTACAAGTACCTCTCCGCTCAATGTACAAATACCTCTCCGCTCCATGTATAAGTACCTCTCCGCTCTATGTACAAGTACCTCTCCGCTCCATGTACAAGTACCTCTCCGCTCAATGTACAAATACCTCTCCGCTCCATGTACAAGTAGCTCTCCGCTGAATGTACAAGTGTCGACAGTACCTCTCCGCTCAATGTACAAGTACCTCTCCGCTCAATGTACAAATACCTCTCCGCTCCATGTACAAGTACCTCTCCGCTCAATGTCAAGTATCGACAGTACCTCTCCGCTCCATGTACAAGTACCTCTCCGCTGAATGTACAAGTGTCGACAGTACCTCTCCGCTCAATGTACAAGTACCTCTCCGCTCCATGTACAAGTACCTCTCCGCTCTCATGTACAAGTACCTCTCCGCTCCATGTACAAGTACCTCTCCGCTCAATGTACAAGTACCTCTGCGCTCCATGTACAAGTACCTCTCCGCTCAATGTACAAGTACCTCTCCGCTCAATGTACAAGTGTCGACAGTACCTCTCCGCTCCATGTACAAGTACCTCTCCGCTCAATGTACAAGTGTCGACAGTACCTCTACGCTCAATGTACAAGTGTCGACAGTACCTCTCCGCTCTCATGTACAAGTACCTCTCCGATCCATGTACAAGTACATCTCCGCTCCATGTACAAGTACATCTCCGCTCAATGTACAAGTACCTCTCCGCTCCATGTACAAGTACCTCTCCGCTCCATGTACAAGTACCTCTCCGCTCCATGTACAAGTACCTCTCCGCTCCATGTACAAGTACCTCTCCGCTCAATGTACAAGTACCTCTCCGCTCCATGTACAAGTACCTCTCCGCTCAATGTACAAGTACCTCTCCGCTCCATGTACAAGTACCTCTCCGCTCCATGTACAAGTACCTCTCCGCTCCATGTACAAGTACCTCTCCGCTCCATGTACAAGTACATCTCTGCTCCATGTACAAGTACCTCTCCGCTCAATGTACAAGTACATCTCCGCTCCATGTACAAGTACCTCTCCGCTCCATGTACAAGTACATCTCCGCTCCATGTACAAGTACCTCTCCGCTCCATGTACAAGTACCTCTCCGCTCAATGTACAAGTACATCTCCGCTCCATGTACAAGTACATCTCTGCTCCATGTACAAGTACCTCTCCGCTCAATGTACAAGTACATCTCCGCTCCATGTACAAGTACCTCTCCGCTCCATGTACAAGTACCTCTCCGGTCCATGTACAAGTACCTCTCCGCTCCATGTACAAGTACCTCTCCGCTCCATGTACAAGTACCTCTCCGCTCAATGTCAAGTGTCGACAGTACCTCTCCGCTCCATGTACAAATACCTCTCCGCTCTCATGTACAAGTACCTCTCCGCTCCATGTACAAGTACCTCTCCGCTCAATGTCAAGTGTCGACAGTACCTCTCCGCTCCATGTACAAATACCTCTCCGCTCCATGTACAAGTACCTCTCCGCTCTCATGTACAAGTACCTCTCCGCTCCATGTACAAGTAGCTCTCCGCTCAATGTACAAGTGTCGACAGTACCTTTCCGCTCCATGTACAAATACCTCTCCGCTCTCATGTACAAGTACCTCTCCGCTCCATGTACAAGTACCTCTCCGCTCAATGTACAAATACCTCTCCGCTCCATGTATAAGTACCTCTCCGCTCTATGTACAAGTACCTCTCCGCTCCATGTACAAGTACCTCTCCGCTCAATGTACAAATACCTCTCCGCTCCATGTACAAGTAGCTCTCCGCTGAATGTACAAGTGTCGACAGTACCTCTCCGCTCAATGTACAAGTACCTCTCCGCTCAATGTACAAATACCTCTCCGCTCCATGTACAAGTACCTCTCCGCTCAATGTCAAGTATCGACAGTACCTCTCCGCTCCATGTACAAGTACCTCTCCGCTGAATGTACAAGTGTCGACAGTACCTCTCCGCTCAATGTACAAGTACCTCTCCGCTCCATGTACAAGTACCTCTCCGCTCTCATGTACAAGTACCTCTCCGCTCCATGTACAAGTACCTCTCCGCTCAATGTACAAGTACCTCTGCGCTCCATGTACAAGTACCTCTCCGCTCAATGTACAAGTACCTCTCCGCTCAATGTACAAGTGTCGACAGTACCTCTCCGCTCCATGTACAAGTACCTCTCCGCTCAATGTACAAGTGTCGACAGTACCTCTACGCTCAATGTACAAGTGTCGACAGTACCTCTCCGCTCTCATGTACAAGTACCTCTCCGATCCATGTACAAGTACATCTCCGCTCCATGTACAAGTACATCTCCGCTCAATGTACAAGTACCTCTCCGCTCCATGTACAAGTACCTCTCCGCTCCATGTACAAGTACCTCTCCGCTCCATGTACAAGTACCTCTCCGCTCCATGTACAAGTACCTCTCCGCTCAATGTACAAGTACCTCTCCGCTCCATGTACAAGTACCTCTCTGCTCAATGTACAAGTACCTCTCCGCTCCATGTACAAGTACCTCTCCGCTCCATGTACAAGTACCTCTCCGCTCCATGTACAAGTACCTCTCCGCTCCATGTACAAGTACATCTCTGCTCCATGTACAAGTACCTCTCCGCTCAATGTACAAGTACATCTCCGCTCCATGTACAAGTACCTCTCCGCTCCATGTACAAGTACATCTCCGCTCCATGTACAAGTACCTCTCCGCTCCATGTACAAGTACCTCTCCGCTCAATGTACAAGTACATCTCCGCTCCATGTACAAGTACATCTCTGCTCCATGTACAAGTACCTCTCCGCTCAATGTACAAGTACATCTCTGCTCCATGTACAAGTACCTCTCCGCTCCATGTACAAGTACCTCTCCGGTCCATGTACAAGTACCTCTCCGCTCCATGTACAAGTACCTCTCCGCTCCATGTACAAGTACCTCTCCGCTCAATGTCAAGTGTCGACAGTACCTCTCCGCTCCATGTACAAATACCTCTCCGCTCTCATGTACAAGTACCTCTCCGCTCCATGTACAAGTACCTCTCCGCTCAATGTCAAGTGTCGACAGTACCTCTCCGCTCCATGTACAAATACCTCTCCGCTCCATGTACAAGTACCTCTCCGCTCTCATGTACAAGTACCTCTCCGCTCCATGTACAAGTAGCTCTCCGCTCAATGTACAAGTGTCGACAGTACCTTTCCGCTCCATGTACAAATACCTCTCCGCTCTCATGTACAAGTACCTCTCCGCTCCATGTACAAGTACCTCTCCGCTCAATGTACAAATACCTCTCCGCTCCATGTATAAGTACCTCTCCGCTCTATGTACAAGTACCTCTCCGCTCCATGTACAAGTACCTCTCCGCTCAATGTACAAATACCTCTCCGCTCCATGTACAAGTAGCTCTCCGCTGAATGTACAAGTGTCGACAGTACCTCTCCGCTCAATGTACAAGTACCTCTCCGCTCAATGTACAAATACCTCTCCGCTCCATGTACAAGTACCTCTCCGCTCAATGTCAAGTATCGACAGTACCTCTCCGCTCCATGTACAAGTACCTCTCCGCTGAATGTACAAGTGTCGACAGTACCTCTCCGCTCAATGTACAAGTACCTCTCCGCTCCATGTACAAGTACCTCTCCGCTCTCATGTACAAGTACCTCTCCGCTCCATGTACAAGTACCTCTCCGCTCAATGTACAAGTACCTCTGCGCTCCATGTACAAGTACCTCTCCGCTCAATGTACAAGTACCTCTCCGCTCAATGTACAAGTGTCGACAGTACCTCTCCGCTCCATGTACAAGTACCTCTCCGCTCAATGTACAAGTGTCGACAGTACCTCTACGCTCAATGTACAAGTGTCGACAGTACCGCTCCGCTCTCATGTACAAGTACCTCTCCGATCCATGTACAAGTACATCTCCGCTCCATGTACAAGTACATCTCCGCTCAATGTACAAGTACCTCTCCGCTCCATGTACAAGTACCTCTCCGCTCCATGTACAAGTACCTCTCCGCTCCATGTACAAGTACCTCTCCGCTCCATGTACAAGTACCTCTCCGCTCAATGTACAAGTACCTCTCCGCTCCATGTACAAGTACCTCTCCGCTCAATGTACAAGTACCTCTCCGCTCCATGTACAAGTACCTCTCCGCTCCATGTACAAGTACCTCTCCGCTCCATGTACAAGTACCTCTCCGCTCCATGTACAAGTACATCTCTGCTCCATGTACAAGTACCTCTCCGCTCAATGTACAAGTACATCTCCGCTCCATGTACAAGTACCTCTCCGCTCCATGTACAAGTGCATCTCCGCTCCATGTACAAGTACCTCTCCGCTCCATGTACAAGTACCTCTCCGCTCAATGTACAAGTACATCTCCGCTCCATGTACAAGTACATCTCTGCTCCATGTACAAGTACCTCTCCGCTCAATGTACAAGTACATCTCCGCTCCATGTACAAGTACCTCTCCGCTCCATGTACAAGTACCTCTCCGGTCCATGTACAAGTACCTCTCCGCTCCATGTACAAGTACCTCTCCGCTCCATGTACAAGTACCTCTCCGCTCAATGTCAAGTGTCGACAGTACCTCTCCGCTCCATGTACAAATACCTCTCCGCTCTCATGTACAAGTACCTCTCCGCTCCATGTACAAGTACCTCTCCGCTCAATGTCAAGTGTCGACAGTACCTCTCCGCTCCATGTACAAATACCTCTCCGCTCCATGTACAAGTACCTCTCCGCTCTCATGTACAAGTACCTCTCCGCTCCATGTACAAGTAGCTCTCCGCTCAATGTACAAGTGTCGACAGTACCTTTCCGCTCCATGTACAAATACCTCTCCGCTCTCATGTACAAGTACCTCTCCGCTCCATGTACAAGTACCTCTCCGCTCAATGTACAAATACCTCTCCGCTCCATGTATAAGTACCTCTCCGCTCTATGTACAAGTACCTCTCCGCTCCATGTACAAGTACCTCTCCGCTCAATGTACAAATACCTCTCCGCTCCATGTACAAGTAGCTCTCCGCTGAATGTACAAGTGTCGACAGTACCTCTCCGCTCAATGTACAAGTACCTCTCCGCTCAATGTACAAATACCTCTCCGCTCCATGTACAAGTACCTCTCCGCTCAATGTACAAGTACCTCTCCGCTCCATGTACAAGTACCTCTCCGCTCAATGTACAAGTACCTCTCCGCTCCATGTACAAGTACCTCTCCGCTCCATGTACAAGTACCTCTCCGCTCCATGTACAAGTACCTCTCCGCTCCATGTACAAGTACATCTCTGCTCCATGTACAAGTACCTCTCCGCTCAATGTACAAGTACATCTCCGCTCCATGTACAAGTACCTCTCCGCTCCATGTACAAGTACATCTCCGCTCCATGTACAAGTACCTCTCCGCTCCATGTACAAGTACCTCTCCGCTCAATGTACAAGTACATCTCCGCTCCATGTACAAGTACATCTCTGCTCCATGTACAAGTACCTCTCCGCTCAATGTACAAGTACATCTCCGCTCCATGTACAAGTACCTCTCCGCTCCATGTACAAGTACCTCTCCGGTCCATGTACAAGTACCTCTCCGCTCCATGTACAAGTACCTCTCCGCTCCATGTACAAGTACCTCTCCGCTCAATGTCAAGTGTCGACAGTACCTCTCCGCTCCATGTACAAATACCTCTCCGCTCTCATGTACAAGTACCTCTCCGCTCCATGTACAAGTACCTCTCCGCTCAATGTCAAGTGTCGACAGTACCTCTCCGCTCCATGTACAAATACCTCTCCGCTCCATGTACAAGTACCTCTCCGCTCTCATGTACAAGTACCTCTCCGCTCCATGTACAAGTAGCTCTCCGCTCAATGTACAAGTGTCGACAGTACCTTTCCGCTCCATGTACAAATACCTCTCCGCTCTCATGTACAAGTACCTCTCCGCTCCATGTACAAGTACCTCTCCGCTCAATGTACAAATACCTCTCCGCTCCATGTATAAGTACCTCTCCGCTCTATGTACAAGTACCTCTCCGCTCCATGTACAAGTACCTCTCCGCTCAATGTACAAATACCTCTCCGCTCCATGTACAAGTAGCTCTCCGCTGAATGTACAAGTGTCGACAGTACCTCTCCGCTCAATGTACAAGTACCTCTCCGCTCAATGTACAAATACCTCTCCGCTCCATGTACAAGTACCTCTCCGCTCAATGTACAAGTACCTCTCCGCTCCATGTACAAGTACCTCTCCGCTCAATGTACAAGTACCTCTCCGCTCCATGTACAAGTACCTCTCCGCTCCATGTACAAGTACCTCTCCGCTCCATGTACAAGTACCTCTCCGCTCCATGTACAAGTACATCTCTGCTCCATGTACAAGTACCTCTCCGCTCAATGTACAAGTACATCTCCGCTCCATGTACAAGTACCTCTCCGCTCCATGTACAAGTACATCTCCGCTCCATGTACAAGTACCTCTCCGCTCCATGTACAAGTACCTCTCCGCTCAATGTACAAGTACATCTCCGCTCCATGTACAAGTACATCTCTGCTCCATGTACAAGTACCTCTCCGCTCAATGTACAAGTACATCTCCGCTCCATGTACAAGTACCTCTCCGCTCCATGTACAAGTACCTCTCCGGTCCATGTACAAGTACCTCTCCGCTCCATGTACAAGTACCTCTCCGCTCCATGTACAAGTACCTCTCCGCTCAATGTCAAGTGTCGACAGTACCTCTCCGCTCCATGTACAAATACCTCTCCGCTCTCATGTACAAGTACCTCTCCGCTCCATGTACAAGTACCTCTCCGCTCAATGTCAAGTGTCGACAGTACCTCTCCGCTCCATGTACAAATACCTCTCCGCTCCATGTACAAGTACCTCTCCGCTCTCATGTACAAGTACCTCTCCGCTCCATGTACAAGTAGCTCTCCGCTCAATGTACAAGTGTCGACAGTACCTTTCCGCTCCATGTACAAATACCTCTCCGCTCTCATGTACAAGTACCTCTCCGCTCCATGTACAAGTACCTCTCCGCTCAATGTACAAATACCTCTCCGCTCCATGTATAAGTACCTCTCCGCTCTATGTACAAGTACCTCTCCGCTCCATGTACAAGTACCTCTCCGCTCAATGTACAAATACCTCTCCGCTCCATGTACAAGTAGCTCTCCGCTGAATGTACAAGTGTCGACAGTACCTCTCCGCTCAATGTACAAGTACCTCTCCGCTCAATGTACAAATACCTCTCCGCTCCATGTACAAGTACCTCTCCGCTCAATGTCAAGTATCGACAGTACCTCTCCGCTCCATGTACAAGTACCTCTCCGCTGAATGTACAAGTGTCGACAGTACCTCTCCGCTCAATGTACAAGTACCTCTCCGCTCAATGTACAAGTACATCTCCGCTCCATGTACAAGTACATCTCTGCTCCATGTACAAGTACCTCTCCGCTCAATGTACAAGTACATCTCCGCTCCATGTACAAGTACCTCTCCGCTCCATGTACAAGTACCTCTCCGGTCCATGTACAAGTACCTCTCCGCTCCATGTACAAGTACCTCTCCGCTCCATGTACAAGTACCTCTCCGCTCAATGTCAAGTGTCGACAGTACCTCTCCGCTCCATGTACAAATACCTCTCCGCTCTCATGTACAAGTACCTCTCCGCTCCATGTACAAGTACCTCTCCGCTCAATGTCAAGTGTCGACAGTACCTCTCCGCTCCATGTACAAATACCTCTCCGCTCCATGTACAAGTACCTCTCCGCTCTCATGTACAAGTACCTCTCCGCTCCATGTACAAGTAGCTCTCCGCTCAATGTACAAGTGTCGACAGTACCTTTCCGCTCCATGTACAAATACCTCTCCGCTCTCATGTACAAGTACCTCTCCGCTCCATGTACAAGTACCTCTCCGCTCAATGTACAAATACCTCTCCGCTCCATGTATAAGTACCTCTCCGCTCTATGTACAAGTACCTCTCCGCTCCATGTACAAGTACCTCTCCGCTCAATGTACAAATACCTCTCCGCTCCATGTACAAGTAGCTCTCCGCTGAATGTACAAGTGTCGACAGTACCTCTCCGCTCAATGTACAAGTACCTCTCCGCTCAATGTACAAATACCTCTCCGCTCCATGTACAAGTACCTCTCCGCTCAATGTACAAGTACCTCTCCGCTCCATGTACAAGTACCTCTCCGCTCAATGTACAAGTACCTCTCCGCTCCATGTACAAGTACCTCTCCGCTCCATGTACAAGTACCTCTCCGCTCCATGTACAAGTACCTCTCCGCTCCATGTACAAGTACATCTCTGCTCCATGTACAAGTACCTCTCCGCTCAATGTACAAGTACATCTCCGCTCCATGTACAAGTACCTCTCCGCTCCATGTACAAGTACATCTCCGCTCCATGTACAAGTACCTCTCCGCTCCATGTACAAGTACCTCTCCGCTCAATGTACAAGTACATCTCCGCTCCATGTACAAGTACATCTCTGCTCCATGTACAAGTACCTCTCCGCTCAATGTACAAGTACATCTCCGCTCCATGTACAAGTACCTCTCCGCTCCATGTACAAGTACCTCTCCGGTCCATGTACAAGTACCTCTCCGCTCCATGTACAAGTACCTCTCCGCTCCATGTACAAGTACCTCTCCGCTCAATGTCAAGTGTCGACAGTACCTCTCCGCTCCATGTACAAATACCTCTCCGCTCTCATGTACAAGTACCTCTCCGCTCCATGTACAAGTACCTCTCCGCTCAATGTCAAGTGTCGACAGTACCTCTCCGCTCCATGTACAAATACCTCTCCGCTCCATGTACAAGTACCTCTCCGCTCTCATGTACAAGTACCTCTCCGCTCCATGTACAAGTAGCTCTCCGCTCAATGTACAAGTGTCGACAGTACCTTTCCGCTCCATGTACAAATACCTCTCCGCTCTCATGTACAAGTACCTCTCCGCTCCATGTACAAGTACCTCTCCGCTCAATGTACAAATACCTCTCCGCTCCATGTATAAGTACCTCTCCGCTCTATGTACAAGTACCTCTCCGCTCCATGTACAAGTACCTCTCCGCTCAATGTACAAATACCTCTCCGCTCCATGTACAAGTAGCTCTCCGCTGAATGTACAAGTGTCGACAGTACCTCTCCGCTCAATGTACAAGTACCTCTCCGCTCAATGTACAAATACCTCTCCGCTCCATGTACAAGTACCTCTCCGCTCAATGTACAAGTACCTCTCCGCTCCATGTACAAGTACCTCTCCGCTCAATGTACAAGTACCTCTCCGCTCCATGTACAAGTACCTCTCCGCTCCATGTACAAGTACCTCTCCGCTCCATGTACAAGTACCTCTCCGCTCCATGTACAAGTACATCTCTGCTCCATGTACAAGTACCTCTCCGCTCAATGTACAAGTACATCTCCGCTCCATGTACAAGTACCTCTCCGCTCCATGTACAAGTACATCTCCGCTCCATGTACAAGTACCTCTCCGCTCCATGTACAAGTACCTCTCCGCTCAATGTACAAGTACATCTCCGCTCCATGTACAAGTACATCTCTGCTCCATGTACAAGTACCTCTCCGCTCAATGTACAAGTACATCTCCGCTCCATGTACAAGTACCTCTCCGCTCCATGTACAAGTACCTCTCCGGTCCATGTACAAGTACCTCTCCGCTCCATGTACAAGTACCTCTCCGCTCCATGTACAAGTACCTCTCCGCTCAATGTCAAGTGTCGACAGTACCTCTCCGCTCCATGTACAAATACCTCTCCGCTCTCATGTACAAGTACCTCTCCGCTCCATGTACAAGTACCTCTCCGCTCAATGTCAAGTGTCGACAGTACCTCTCCGCTCCATGTACAAATACCTCTCCGCTCCATGTACAAGTACCTCTCCGCTCTCATGTACAAGTACCTCTCCGCTCCATGTACAAGTAGCTCTCCGCTCAATGTACAAGTGTCGACAGTACCTTTCCGCTCCATGTACAAATACCTCTCCGCTCTCATGTACAAGTACCTCTCCGCTCCATGTACAAGTACCTCTCCGCTCAATGTACAAATACCTCTCCGCTCCATGTATAAGTACCTCTCCGCTCTATGTACAAGTACCTCTCCGCTCCATGTACAAGTACCTCTCCGCTCAATGTACAAATACCTCTCCGCTCCATGTACAAGTAGCTCTCCGCTGAATGTACAAGTGTCGACAGTACCTCTCCGCTCAATGTACAAGTACCTCTCCGCTCAATGTACAAATACCTCTCCGCTCCATGTACAAGTACCTCTCCGCTCAATGTCAAGTATCGACAGTACCTCTCCGCTCCATGTACAAGTACCTCTCCGCTGAATGTACAAGTGTCGACAGTACCTCTCCGCTCAATGTACAAGTACCTCTCCGCTCCATGTACAAGTACCTCTCCGCTCTCATGTACAAGTACCTCTCCGCTCCATGTACAAGTACCTCTCCGCTCAATGTACAAGTACCTCTGCGCTCCATGTACAAGTACCTCTCCGCTCAATGTACAAGTACCTCTCCGCTCAATGTACAAGTGTCGACAGTACCTCTCCGCTCCATGTACAAGTACCTCTCCGCTCAATGTACAAGTGTCGACAGTACCTCTACGCTCAATGTACAAGTGTCGACAGTACCTCTCCGCTCTCATGTACAAGTACCTCTCCGATCCATGTACAAGTACATCTCCGCTCCATGTACAAGTACATCTCCGCTCAATGTACAAGTACCTCTCCGCTCCATGTACAAGTACCTCTCCGCTCCATGTACAAGTACCTCTCCGCTCCATGTACAAGTACCTCTCCGCTCCATGTACAAGTACCTCTCCGCTCAATGTACAAGTACCTCTCCGCTCCATGTACAAGTACCTCTCCGCTCAATGTACAAGTACCTCTCCGCTCCATGTACAAGTACCTCTCCGCTCCATGTACAAGTACCTCTCCGCTCCATGTACAAGTACCTCTCCGCTCCATGTACAAGTACATCTCTGCTCCATGTACAAGTACCTCTCCGCTCAATGTACAAGTACATCTCCGCTCCATGTACAAGTACCTCTCCGCTCCATGTACAAGTACATCTCCGCTCCATGTACAAGTACCTCTCCGCTCCATGTACAAGTACCTCTCCGCTCAATGTACAAGTACATCTCCGCTCCATGTACAAGTACATCTCTGCTCCATGTACAAGTACCTCTCCGCTCAATGTACAAGTACATCTCCGCTCCATGTACAAGTACCTCTCCGCTCCATGTACAAGTACCTCTCCGGTCCATGTACAAGTACCTCTCCGCTCCATGTACAAGTACCTCTCCGCTCCATGTACAAGTACCTCTCCGCTCAATGTCAAGTGTCGACAGTACCTCTCCGCTCCATGTACAAATACCTCTCCGCTCTCATGTACAAGTACCTCTCCGCTCCATGTACAAGTACCTCTCCGCTCAATGTCAAGTGTCGACAGTACCTCTCCGCTCCATGTACAAATACCTCTCCGCTCCATGTACAAGTACCTCTCCGCTCTCATGTACAAGTACCTCTCCGCTCCATGTACAAGTAGCTCTCCGCTCAATGTACAAGTGTCGACAGTACCTTTCCGCTCCATGTACAAATACCTCTCCGCTCTCATGTACAAGTACCTCTCCGCTCCATGTACAAGTACCTCTCCGCTCAATGTACAAATACCTCTCCGCTCCATGTATAAGTACCTCTCCGCTCTATGTACAAGTACCTCTTCGCTCCATGTACAAGTACCTCTCCGCTCAATGTACAAATACCTCTCCGCTCCATGTACAAGTAGCTCTCCGCTGAATGTACAAGTGTCGACAGTACCTCTCCGCTCAATGTACAAGTACCTCTCCGCTCAATGTACAAATACCTCTCCGCTCCATGTACAAGTACCTCTCCGCTCAATGTCAAGTATCGACAGTACCTCTCCGCTCCATGTACAAGTACCTCTCCGCTGAATGTACAAGTGTCGACAGTACCTCTCCGCTCAATGTACAAGTACCTCTCCGCTCCATGTACAAGTACCTCTCCGCTCTCATGTACAAGTACCTCTCCGCTCCATGTACAAGTACCTCTCCGCTCAATGTACAAGTACCTCTGCGCTCCATGTACAAGTACCTCTCCGCTCAATGTACAAGTACCTCTCCGCTCAATGTACAAGTGTCGACAGTACCTCTCCGCTCCATGTACAAGTACCTCTCCGCTCAATGTACAAGTGTCGACAGTACCTCTACGCTCAATGTACAAGTGTCGACAGTACCTCTCCGCTCTCATGTACAAGTACCTCTCCGATCCATGTACAAGTACATCTCCGCTCCATGTACAAGTACATCTCCGCTCAATGTACAAGTACCTCTCCGCTCCATGTACAAGTACCTCTCCGCTCCATGTACAAGTACCTCTCCGCTCCATGTACAAGTACCTCTCCGCTCCATGTACAAGTACCTCTCCGCTCAATGTACAAGTACCTCTCCGCTCCATGTACAAGTACCTCTCTGCTCAATGTACAAGTACCTCTCCGCTCCATGTACAAGTACCTCTCCGCTCCATGTACAAGTACCTCTCCGCTCCATGTACAAGTACCTCTCCGCTCCATGTACAAGTACATCTCTGCTCCATGTACAAGTACCTCTCCGCTCAATGTACAAGTACATCTCCGCTCCATGTACAAGTACCTCTCCGCTCCATGTACAAGTACATCTCCGCTCCATGTACAAGTACCTCTCCGCTCCATGTACAAGTACCTCTCCGCTCAATGTACAAGTACATCTCCGCTCCATGTACAAGTACATCTCTGCTCCATGTACAAGTACCTCTCCGCTCAATGTACAAGTACATCTCTGCTCCATGTACAAGTACCTCTCCGCTCCATGTACAAGTACCTCTCCGGTCCATGTACAAGTACCTCTCCGCTCCATGTACAAGTACCTCTCCGCTCCATGTACAAGTACCTCTCCGCTCAATGTCAAGTGTCGACAGTACCTCTCCGCTCCATGTACAAATACCTCTCCGCTCTCATGTACAAGTACCTCTCCGCTCCATGTACAAGTACCTCTCCGCTCAATGTCAAGTGTCGACAGTACCTCTCCGCTCCATGTACAAATACCTCTCCGCTCCATGTACAAGTACCTCTCCGCTCTCATGTACAAGTACCTCTCCGCTCCATGTACAAGTAGCTCTCCGCTCAATGTACAAGTGTCGACAGTACCTTTCCGCTCCATGTACAAATACCTCTCCGCTCTCATGTACAAGTACCTCTCCGCTCCATGTACAAGTACCTCTCCGCTCAATGTACAAATACCTCTCCGCTCCATGTATAAGTACCTCTCCGCTCTATGTACAAGTACCTCTCCGCTCCATGTACAAGTACCTCTCCGCTCAATGTACAAATACCTCTCCGCTCCATGTACAAGTAGCTCTCCGCTGAATGTACAAGTGTCGACAGTACCTCTCCGCTCAATGTACAAGTACCTCTCCGCTCAATGTACAAATACCTCTCCGCTCCATGTACA
This sequence comes from Poromitra crassiceps, assembly GCF_964638095.1. NCBI lineage: Eukaryota > Metazoa > Chordata > Actinopteri > Beryciformes > Melamphaidae > Poromitra > Poromitra crassiceps. The sequence goes on from NW_028152256.1 coordinate 1,385,569, forward strand.
AGTACCTCTCCGCTCAATGTCAAGTATCGACAGTACCTCTCCGCTCCATGTACAAGTACCTCTCCGCTGAATGTACAAGTGTCGACAGTACCTCTCCGCTCAATGTACAAGTACCTCTCCGCTCCATGTACAAGTACCTCTCCGCTCTCATGTACAAGTACCTCTCCGCTCCATGTACAAGTACCTCTCCGCTCAATGTACAAGTACCTCTGCGCTCCATGTACAAGTACCTCTCCGCTCAATGTACAAGTACCTCTCCGCTCAATGTACAAGTGTCGACAGTACCTCTCCGCTCCATGTACAAGTACCTCTCCGCTCAATGTACAAGTGTCGACAGTACCTCTACGCTCAATGTACAAGTGTCGACAGTACCGCTCCGCTCTCATGTACAAGTACCTCTCCGATCCATGTACAAGTACATCTCCGCTCCATGTACAAGTACATCTCCGCTCAATGTACAAGTACCTCTCCGCTCCATGTACAAGTACCTCTCCGCTCCATGTACAAGTACCTCTCCGCTCCATGTACAAGTACCTCTCCGCTCCATGTACAAGTACCTCTCCGCTCAATGTACAAGTACCTCTCCGCTCCATGTACAAGTACCTCTCCGCTCAATGTACAAGTACCTCTCCGCTCCATGTACAAGTACCTCTCCGCTCCATGTACAAGTACCTCTCCGCTCCATGTACAAGTACCTCTCCGCTCCATGTACAAGTACATCTCTGCTCCATGTACAAGTACCTCTCCGCTCAATGTACAAGTACATCTCCGCTCCATGTACAAGTACCTCTCCGCTCCATGTACAAGTGCATCTCCGCTCCATGTACAAGTACCTCTCCGCTCCATGTACAAGTACCTCTCCGCTCAATGTACAAGTACATCTCCGCTCCATGTACAAGTACATCTCTGCTCCATGTACAAGTACCTCTCCGCTCAATGTACAAGTACATCTCCGCTCCATGTACAAGTACCTCTCCGCTCCATGTACAAGTACCTCTCCGGTCCATGTACAAGTACCTCTCCGCTCCATGTACAAGTACCTCTCCGCTCCATGTACAAGTACCTCTCCGCTCAATGTCAAGTGTCGACAGTACCTCTCCGCTCCATGTACAAATACCTCTCCGCTCTCATGTACAAGTACCTCTCCGCTCCATGTACAAGTACCTCTCCGCTCAATGTCAAGTGTCGACAGTACCTCTCCGCTCCATGTACAAATACCTCTCCGCTCCATGTACAAGTACCTCTCCGCTCAATGTACAAGTACATCTCCGCTCCATGTACAAGTACATCTCTGCTCCATGTACAAGTACCTCTCCGCTCAATGTACAAGTACATCTCCGCTCCATGTACAAGTACCTCTCCGCTCCATGTACAAGTACCTCTCCGGTCCATGTACAAGTACCTCTCCGCTCCATGTACAAGTACCTCTCCGCTCCATGTACAAGTACCTCTCCGCTCAATGTCAAGTGTCGACAGTACCTCTCCGCTCCATGTACAAATACCTCTCCGCTCTCATGTACAAGTACCTCTCCGCTCCATGTACAAGTACCTCTCCGCTCAATGTCAAGTGTCGACAGTACCTCTCCGCTCCATGTACAAATACCTCTCCGCTCCATGTACAAGTACCTCTCCGCTCTCATGTACAAGTACCTCTCCGCTCCATGTACAAGTAGCTCTCCGCTCAATGTACAAGTGTCGACAGTACCTTTCCGCTCCATGTACAAATACCTCTCCGCTCTCATGTACAAGTACCTCTCCGCTCCATGTACAAGTACCTCTCCGCTCAATGTACAAATACCTCTCCGCTCCATGTATAAGTACCTCTCCGCTCTATGTACAAGTACCTCTCCGCTCCATGTACAAGTACCTCTCCGCTCAATGTACAAATACCTCTCCGCTCCATGTACAAGTAGCTCTCCGCTGAATGTACAAGTGTCGACAGTACCTCTCCGCTCAATGTACAAGTACCTCTCCGCTCAATGTACAAATACCTCTCCGCTCCATGTACAAGTACCTCTCCGCTCAATGTACAAGTACCTCTCCGCTCCATGTACAAGTACCTCTCCGCTCAATGTACAAGTACCTCTCCGCTCCATGTACAAGTACCTCTCCGCTCCATGTACAAGTACCTCTCCGCTCCATGTACAAGTACCTCTCCGCTCCATGTACAAGTACATCTCTGCTCCATGTACAAGTACCTCTCCGCTCAATGTACAAGTACATCTCCGCTCCATGTACAAGTACCTCTCCGCTCCATGTACAAGTACATCTCCGCTCCATGTACAAGTACCTCTCCGCTCCATGTACAAGTACCTCTCCGCTCAATGTACAAGTACATCTCCGCTCCATGTACAAGTACATCTCTGCTCCATGTACAAGTACCTCTCCGCTCAATGTACAAGTACATCTCCGCTCCATGTACAAGTACCTCTCCGCTCCATGTACAAGTACCTCTCCGGTCCATGTACAAGTACCTCTCCGCTCCATGTACAAGTACCTCTCCGCTCCATGTACAAGTACCTCTCCGCTCAATGTCAAGTGTCGACAGTACCTCTCCGCTCCATGTACAAATACCTCTCCGCTCTCATGTACAAGTACCTCTCCGCTCCATGTACAAGTACCTCTCCGCTCAATGTCAAGTGTCGACAGTACCTCTCCGCTCCATGTACAAATACCTCTCCGCTCCATGTACAAGTACCTCTCCGCTCTCATGTACAAGTACCTCTCCGCTCCATGTACAAGTAGCTCTCCGCTCAATGTACAAGTGTCGACAGTACCTTTCCGCTCCATGTACAAATACCTCTCCGCTCTCATGTACAAGTACCTCTCCGCTCCATGTACAAGTACCTCTCCGCTCAATGTACAAATACCTCTCCGCTCCATGTATAAGTACCTCTCCGCTCTATGTACAAGTACCTCTCCGCTCCATGTACAAGTACCTCTCCGCTCAATGTACAAATACCTCTCCGCTCCATGTACAAGTAGCTCTCCGCTGAATGTACAAGTGTCGACAGTACCTCTCCGCTCAATGTACAAGTACCTCTCCGCTCAATGTACAAATACCTCTCCGCTCCATGTACAAGTACCTCTCCGCTCAATGTCAAGTATCGACAGTACCTCTCCGCTCCATGTACAAGTACCTCTCCGCTGAATGTACAAGTGTCGACAGTACCTCTCCGCTCAATGTACAAGTACCTCTCCGCTCCATGTACAAGTACCTCTCCGCTCTCATGTACAAGTACCTCTCCGCTCCATGTACAAGTACCTCTCCGCTCAATGTACAAGTACCTCTGCGCTCCATGTACAAGTACCTCTCCGCTCAATGTACAAGTACCTCTCCGCTCAATGTACAAGTGTCGACAGTACCTCTCCGCTCCATGTACAAGTACCTCTCCGCTCAATGTACAAGTGTCGACAGTACCTCTACGCTCAATGTACAAGTGTCGACAGTACCTCTCCGCTCTCATGTACAAGTACCTCTCCGATCCATGTACAAGTACATCTCCGCTCCATGTACAAGTACATCTCCGCTCAATGTACAAGTACCTCTCCGCTCCATGTACAAGTACCTCTCCGCTCCATGTACAAGTACCTCTCCGCTCCATGTACAAGTACCTCTCCGCTCCATGTACAAGTACCTCTCCGCTCAATGTACAAGTACCTCTCCGCTCCATGTACAAGTACCTCTCCGCTCAATGTACAAGTACCTCTCCGCTCCATGTACAAGTACCTCTCCGCTCCATGTACAAGTACCTCTCCGCTCCATGTACAAGTACCTCTCCGCTCCATGTACAAGTACATCTCTGCTCCATGTACAAGTACCTCTCCGCTCAATGTACAAGTACATCTCCGCTCCATGTACAAGTACCTCTCCGCTCCATGTACAAGTACATCTCCGCTCCATGTACAAGTACCTCTCCGCTCCATGTACAAGTACCTCTCCGCTCAATGTACAAGTACATCTCCGCTCCATGTACAAGTACATCTCTGCTCCATGTACAAGTACCTCTCCGCTCAATGTACAAGTACATCTCCGCTCCATGTACAAGTACCTCTCCGCTCCATGTACAAGTACCTCTCCGGTCCATGTACAAGTACCTCTCCGCTCCATGTACAAGTACCTCTCCGCTCCATGTACAAGTACCTCTCCGCTCAATGTCAAGTGTCGACAGTACCTCTCCGCTCCATGTACAAATACCTCTCCGCTCTCATGTACAAGTACCTCTCCGCTCCATGTACAAGTACCTCTCCGCTCAATGTCAAGTGTCGACAGTACCTCTCCGCTCCATGTACAAATACCTCTCCGCTCCATGTACAAGTACCTCTCCGCTCTCATGTACAAGTACCTCTCCGCTCCATGTACAAGTAGCTCTCCGCTCAATGTACAAGTGTCGACAGTACCTTTCCGCTCCATGTACAAATACCTCTCCGCTCTCATGTACAAGTACCTCTCCGCTCCATGTACAAGTACCTCTCCGCTCAATGTACAAATACCTCTCCGCTCCATGTATAAGTACCTCTCCGCTCTATGTACAAGTACCTCTCCGCTCCATGTACAAGTACCTCTCCGCTCAATGTACAAATACCTCTCCGCTCCATGTACAAGTAGCTCTCCGCTGAATGTACAAGTGTCGACAGTACCTCTCCGCTCAATGTACAAGTACCTCTCCGCTCAATGTACAAATACCTCTCCGCTCCATGTACAAGTACCTCTCCGCTCAATGTCAAGTATCGACAGTACCTCTCCGCTCCATGTACAAGTACCTCTCCGCTGAATGTACAAGTGTCGACAGTACCTCTCCGCTCAATGTACAAGTACCTCTCCGCTCCATGTACAAGTACCTCTCCGCTCTCATGTACAAGTACCTCTCCGCTCCATGTACAAGTACCTCTCCGCTCAATGTACAAGTACCTCTGCGCTCCATGTACAAGTACCTCTCCGCTCAATGTACAAGTACCTCTCCGCTCAATGTACAAGTGTCGACAGTACCTCTCCGCTCCATGTACAAGTACCTCTCCGCTCAATGTACAAGTGTCGACAGTACCTCTACGCTCAATGTACAAGTGTCGACAGTACCTCTCCGCTCTCATGTACAAGTACCTCTCCGATCCATGTACAAGTACATCTCCGCTCCATGTACAAGTACATCTCCGCTCAATGTACAAGTACCTCTCCGCTCCATGTACAAGTACCTCTCCGCTCCATTTACAAGTACCTCTCCGCTCCATGTACAAGTACCTCTCCGCTCCATGTACAAGTACCTCTCCGCTCAATGTACAAGTACCTCTCCGCTCCATGTACAAGTACCTCTCTGCTCAATGTACAAGTACCTCTCCGCTCCATGTACAAGTACCTCTCCGCTCCATGTACAAGTACCTCTCCGCTCCATGTACAAGTACCTCTCCGCTCCATGTACAAGTACATCTCTGCTCCATGTACAAGTACCTCTCCGCTCAATGTACAAGTACATCTCCGCTCCATGTACAAGTACCTCTCCGCTCCATGTACAAGTACATCTCCGCTCCATGTACAAGTACCTCTCCGCTCCATGTACAAGTACCTCTCCGCTCAATGTACAAGTACATCTCCGCTCCATGTACAAGTACATCTCTGCTCCATGTACAAGTACCTCTCCGCTCAATGTACAAGTACATCTCTGCTCCATGTACAAGTACCTCTCCGCTCCATGTACAAGTACCTCTCCGGTCCATGTACAAGTACCTCTCCGCTCCATGTACAAGTACCTCTCCGCTCCATGTACAAGTACCTCTCCGCTCAATGTCAAGTGTCGACAGTACCTCTCCGCTCCATGTACAAATACCTCTCCGCTCTCATGTACAAGTACCTCTCCGCTCCATGTACAAGTACCTCTCCGCTCAATGTCAAGTGTCGACAGTACCTCTCCGCTCCATGTACAAATACCTCTCCGCTCCATGTACAAGTACCTCTCCGCTCTCATGTACAAGTACCTCTCCGCTCCATGTACAAGTAGCTCTCCGCTCAATGTACAAGTGTCGACAGTACCTTTCCGCTCCATGTACAAATACCTCTCCGCTCTCATGTACAAGTACCTCTCCGCTCCATGTACAAGTACCTCTCCGCTCAATGTACAAATACCTCTCCGCTCCATGTATAAGTACCTCTCCGCTCTATGTACAAGTACCTCTCCGCTCCATGTACAAGTACCTCTCCGCTCAATGTACAAATACCTCTCCGCTCCATGTACAAGTAGCTCTCCGCTGAATGTACAAGTGTCGACAGTACCTCTCCGCTCAATGTACAAGTACCTCTCCGCTCAATGTACAAATACCTCTCCGCTCCATGTACAAGTACCTCTCCGCTCAATGTCAAGTATCGACAGTACCTCTCCGCTCCATGTACAAGTACCTCTCCGCTGAATGTACAAGTGTCGACAGTACCTCTCCGCTCAATGTACAAGTACCTCTCCGCTCAATGTACAAGTACCTCTCCGCTCCATGTACAAGTACCTCTCCGCTCCATGTACAAGTACCTCTCCGCTCCATGTACAAGTACCTCTCCGCTCCATGTACAAGTACATCTCTGCTCCATGTACAAGTACCTCTCCGCTCAATGTACAAGTACATCTCCGCTCCATGTACAAGTACCTCTCCGCTCCATGTACAAGTACATCTCCGCTCCATGTACAAGTACCTCTCCGCTCCATGTACAAGTACCTCTCCGCTCAATGTACAAGTACATCTCCGCTCCATGTACAAGTACATCTCTGCTCCATGTACAAGTACCTCTCCGCTCAATGTACAAGTACATCTCCGCTCCATGTACAAGTACCTCTCCGCTCCATGTACAAGTACCTCTCCGGTCCATGTACAAGTACCTCTCCGCTCCATGTACAAGTACCTCTCCGCTCCATGTACAAGTACCTCTCCGCTCAATGTCAAGTGTCGACAGTACCTCTCCGCTCCATGTACAAATACCTCTCCGCTCTCATGTACAAGTACCTCTCCGCTCCATGTACAAGTACCTCTCCGCTCAATGTCAAGTGTCGACAGTACCTCTCCGCTCCATGTACAAATACCTCTCCGCTCCATGTACAAGTACCTCTCCGCTCTCATGTACAAGTACCTCTCCGCTCCATGTACAAGTAGCTCTCCGCTCAATGTACAAGTGTCGACAGTACCTTTCCGCTCCATGTACAAATACCTCTCCGCTCTCATGTACAAGTACCTCTCCGCTCCATGTACAAGTACCTCTCCGCTCAATGTACAAATACCTCTCCGCTCCATGTATAAGTACCTCTCCGCTCTATGTACAAGTACCTCTCCGCTCCATGTACAAGTACCTCTCCGCTCCATGTACAAGTACCTCTCCGGTCCATGTACAAGTACCTCTCCGCTCCATGTACAAGTACCTCTCCGCTCCATGTACAAGTACCTCTCCGCTCAATGTCAAGTGTCGACAGTACCTCTCCGCTCCATGTACAAATACCTCTCCGCTCTCATGTACAAGTACCTCTCCGCTCCATGTACAAGTACCTCTCCGCTCAATGTCAAGTGTCGACAGTACCTCTCCGCTCCATGTACAAATACCTCTCCGCTCCATGTACAAGTACCTCTCCGCTCTCATGTACAAGTACCTCTCCGCTCCATGTACAAGTAGCTCTCCGCTCAATGTACAAGTGTCGACAGTACCTTTCCGCTCCATGTACAAATACCTCTCCGCTCTCATGTACAAGTACCTCTCCGCTCCATGTACAAGTACCTCTCCGCTCAATGTACAAATACCTCTCCGCTCCATGTATAAGTACCTCTCCGCTCTATGTACAAGTACCTCTCCGCTCCATGTACAAGTACCTCTCCGCTCAATGTACAAATACCTCTCCGCTCCATGTACAAGTAGCTCTCCGCTGAATGTACAAGTGTCGACAGTACCTCTCCGCTCAATGTACAAGTACCTCTCCGCTCAATGTACAAATACCTCTCCGCTCCATGTACAAGTACCTCTCCGCTCAATGTCAAGTATCGACAGTACCTCTCCGCTCCATGTACAAGTACCTCTCCGCTGAATGTACAAGTGTCGACAGTACCTCTCCGCTCAATGTACAAGTACCTCTCCGCTCAATGTACAAGTACCTCTCCGCTCCATGTACAAGTACCTCTCCGCTCCATGTACAAGTACCTCTCCGCTCCATGTACAAGTACCTCTCCGCTCCATGTACAAGTACATCTCTGCTCCATGTACAAGTACCTCTCCGCTCAATGTACAAGTACATCTCCGCTCCATGTACAAGTACCTCTCCGCTCCATGTACAAGTACATCTCCGCTCCATGTACAAGTACCTCTCCGCTCCATGTACAAGTACCTCTCCGCTCAATGTACAAGTACATCTCCGCTCCATGTACAAGTACATCTCTGCTCCATGTACAAGTACCTCTCCGCTCAATGTACAAGTACATCTCCGCTCCATGTACAAGTACCTCTCCGCTCCATGTACAAGTACCTCTCCGGTCCATGTACAAGTACCTCTCCGCTCCATGTACAAGTACCTCTCCGCTCCATGTACAAGTACCTCTCCGCTCAATGTCAAGTGTCGACAGTACCTCTCCGCTCCATGTACAAATACCTCTCCGCTCTCATGTACAAGTACCTCTCCGCTCCATGTACAAGTACCTCTCCGCTCAATGTCAAGTGTCGACAGTACCTCTCCGCTCCATGTACAAATACCTCTCCGCTCCATGTACAAGTACCTCTCCGCTCTCATGTACAAGTACCTCTCCGCTCCATGTACAAGTAGCTCTCCGCTCAATGTACAAGTGTCGACAGTACCTTTCCGCTCCATGTACAAATACCTCTCCGCTCTCATGTACAAGTACCTCTCCGCTCCATGTACAAGTACCTCTCCGCTCAATGTACAAATACCTCTCCGCTCCATGTATAAGTACCTCTCCGCTCTATGTACAAGTACCTCTCCGCTCCATGTACAAGTACCTCTCCGCTCAATGTACAAATACCTCTCCGCTCCATGTACAAGTAGCTCTCCGCTGAATGTACAAGTGTCGACAGTACCTCTCCGCTCAATGTACAAGTACCTCTCCGCTCAATGTACAAATACCTCTCCGCTCCATGTACAAGTACCTCTCCGCTCAATGTCAAGTATCGACAGTACCTCTCCGCTCCATGTACAAGTACCTCTCCGCTGAATGTACAAGTGTCGACAGTACCTCTCCGCTCAATGTACAAGTACCTCTCCGCTCCATGTACAAGTACCTCTCCGCTCTCATGTACAAGTACCTCTCCGCTCCATGTACAAGTACCTCTCCGCTCAATGTACAAGTACCTCTGCGCTCCATGTACAAGTACCTCTCCGCTCAATGTACAAGTACCTCTCCGCTCAATGTACAAGTGTCGACAGTACCTCTCCGCTCCATGTACAAGTACCTCTCCGCTCAATGTACAAGTGTCGACAGTACCTCTACGCTCAATGTACAAGTGTCGACAGTACCTCTCCGCTCTCATGTACAAGTACCTCTCCGATCCATGTACAAGTACATCTCCGCTCCATGTACAAGTACATCTCCGCTCAATGTACAAGTACCTCTCCGCTCCATGTACAAGTACCTCTCCGCTCCATGTACAAGTACCTCTCCGCTCCATGTACAAGTACCTCTCCGCTCCATGTACAAGTACCTCTCCGCTCAATGTACAAGTACCTCTCCGCTCCATGTACAAGTACCTCTCCGCTCAATGTACAAGTACCTCTCCGCTCCATGTACAAGTACCTCTCCGCTCCATGTACAAGTACCTCTCCGCTCCATGTACAAGTACCTCTCCGCTCCATGTACAAGTACATCTCTGCTCCATGTACAAGTACCTCTCCGCTCAATGTACAAGTACATCTCCGCTCCATGTACAAGTACCTCTCCGCTCCATGTACAAGTACATCTCCGCTCCATGTACAAGTACCTCTCCGCTCCATGTACAAGTACCTCTCCGCTCAATGTACAAGTACATCTCCGCTCCATGTACAAGTACATCTCTGCTCCATGTACAAGTACCTCTCCGCTCAATGTACAAGTACATCTCCGCTCCATGTACAAGTACCTCTCCGCTCCATGTACAAGTACCTCTCCGGTCCATGTACAAGTACCTCTCCGCTCCATGTACAAGTACCTCTCCGCTCCATGTACAAGTACCTCTCCGCTCAATGTCAAGTGTCGACAGTACCTCTCCGCTCCATGTACAAATACCTCTCCGCTCTCATGTACAAGTACCTCTCCGCTCCATGTACAAGTACCTCTCCGCTCAATGTCAAGTGTCGACAGTACCTCTCCGCTCCATGTACAAATACCTCTCCGCTCCATGTACAAGTACCTCTCCGCTCTCATGTACAAGTACCTCTCCGCTCCATGTACAAGTAGCTCTCCGCTCAATGTACAAGTGTCGACAGTACCTTTCCGCTCCATGTACAAATACCTCTCCGCTCTCATGTACAAGTACCTCTCCGCTCCATGTACAAGTACCTCTCCGCTCAATGTACAAATACCTCTCCGCTCCATGTATAAGTACCTCTCCGCTCTATGTACAAGTACCTCTCCGCTCCATGTACAAGTACCTCTCCGCTCAATGTACAAATACCTCTCCGCTCCATGTACAAGTAGCTCTCCGCTGAATGTACAAGTGTCGACAGTACCTCTCCGCTCAATGTACAAGTACCTCTCCGCTCAATGTACAAATACCTCTCCGCTCCATGTACAAGTACCTCTCCGCTCAATGTCAAGTATCGACAGTACCTCTCCGCTCCATGTACAAGTACCTCTCCGCTGAATGTACAAGTGTCGACAGTACCTCTCCGCTCAATGTACAAGTACCTCTCCGCTCCATGTACAAGTACCTCTCCGCTCTCATGTACAAGTACCTCTCCGCTCCATGTACAAGTACCTCTCCGCTCAATGTACAAGTACCTCTGCGCTCCATGTACAAGTACCTCTCCGCTCAATGTACAAGTACCTCTCCGCTCAATGTACAAGTGTCGACAGTACCTCTCCGCTCCATGTACAAGTACCTCTCCGCTCAATGTACAAGTGTCGACAGTACCTCTACGCTCAATGTACAAGTGTCGACAGTACCTCTCCGCTCTCATGTACAAGTACCTCTCCGATCCATGTACAAGTACATCTCCGCTCCATGTACAAGTACATCTCCGCTCAATGTACAAGTACCTCTCCGCTCCATGTACAAGTACCTCTCCGCTCCATGTACAAGTACCTCTCCGCTCCATGTACAAGTACCTCTCCGCTCCATGTACAAGTACCTCTCCGCTCAATGTACAAGTACCTCTCCGCTCCATGTACAAGTACCTCTCTGCTCAATGTACAAGTACCTCTCCGCTCCATGTACAAGTACCTCTCCGCTCCATGTACAAGTACCTCTCCGCTCCATGTACAAGTACCTCTCCGCTCCATGTACAAGTACATCTCTGCTCCATGTACAAGTACCTCTCCGCTCAATGTACAAGTACATCTCCGCTCCATGTACAAGTACCTCTCCGCTCCATGTACAAGTACATCTCCGCTCCATGTACAAGTACCTCTCCGCTCCATGTACAAGTACCTCTCCGCTCAATGTACAAGTACATCTCCGCTCCATGTACAAGTACATCTCTGCTCCATGTACAAGTACCTCTCCGCTCAATGTACAAGTACATCTCTGCTCCATGTACAAGTACCTCTCCGCTCCATGTACAAGTACCTCTCCGGTCCATGTACAAGTACCTCTCCGCTCCATGTACAAGTACCTCTCCGCTCCATGTACAAGTACCTCTCCGCTCAATGTCAAGTGTCGACAGTACCTCTCCGCTCCATGTACAAATACCTCTCCGCTCTCATGTACAAGTACCTCTCCGCTCCATGTACAAGTACCTCTCCGCTCAATGTCAAGTGTCGACAGTACCTCTCCGCTCCATGTACAAATACCTCTCCGCTCCATGTACAAGTACCTCTCCGCTCTCATGTACAAGTACCTCTCCGCTCCATGTACAAGTAGCTCTCCGCTCAATGTACAAGTGTCGACAGTACCTTTCCGCTCCATGTACAAATACCTCTCCGCTCTCATGTACAAGTACCTCTCCGCTCCATGTACAAGTACCTCTCCGCTCAATGTACAAATACCTCTCCGCTCCATGTATAAGTACCTCTCCGCTCTATGTACAAGTACCTCTCCGCTCCATGTACAAGTACCTCTCCGCTCAATGTACAAATACCTCTCCGCTCCATGTACAAGTAGCTCTCCGCTGAATGTACAAGTGTCGACAGTACCTCTCCGCTCAATGTACAAGTACCTCTCCGCTCAATGTACAAATACCTCTCCGCTCCATGTACAAGTACCTCTCCGCTCAATGTCAAGTATCGACAGTACCTCTCCGCTCCATGTACAAGTACCTCTCCGCTGAATGTACAAGTGTCGACAGTACCTCTCCGCTCAATGTACAAGTACCTCTCCGCTCCATGTACAAGTACCTCTCCGCTCTCATGTACAAGTACCTCTCCGCTCCATGTACAAGTACCTCTCCGCTCAATGTACAAGTACCTCTGCGCTCCATGTACAAGTACCTCTCCGCTCAATGTACAAGTACCTCTCCGCTCAATGTACAAGTGTCGACAGTACCTCTCCGCTCCATGTACAAGTACCTCTCCGCTCAATGTACAAGTGTCGACAGTACCTCTACGCTCAATGTACAAGTGTCGACAGTACCGCTCCGCTCTCATGTACAAGTACCTCTCCGATCCATGTACAAGTACATCTCCGCTCCATGTACAAGTACATCTCCGCTCAATGTACAAGTACCTCTCCGCTCCATGTACAAGTACCTCTCCGCTCCATGTACAAGTACCTCTCCGCTCCATGTACAAGTACCTCTCCGCTCCATGTACAAGTACCTCTCCGCTCAATGTACAAGTACCTCTCCGCTCCATGTACAAGTACCTCTCCGCTCAATGTACAAGTACCTCTCCGCTCCATGTACAAGTACCTCTCCGCTCCATGTACAAGTACCTCTCCGCTCCATGTACAAGTACCTCTCCGCTCCATGTACAAGTACATCTCTGCTCCATGTACAAGTACCTCTCCGCTCAATGTACAAGTACATCTCCGCTCCATGTACAAGTACCTCTCCGCTCCATGTACAAGTGCATCTCCGCTCCATGTACAAGTACCTCTCCGCTCCATGTACAAGTACCTCTCCGCTCAATGTACAAGTACATCTCCGCTCCATGTACAAGTACATCTCTGCTCCATGTACAAGTACCTCTCCGCTCAATGTACAAGTACATCTCCGCTCCATGTACAAGTACCTCTCCGCTCCATGTACAAGTACCTCTCCGGTCCATGTACAAGTACCTCTCCGCTCCATGTACAAGTACCTCTCCGCTCCATGTACAAGTACCTCTCCGCTCAATGTCAAGTGTCGACAGTACCTCTCCGCTCCATGTACAAATACCTCTCCGCTCTCATGTACAAGTACCTCTCCGCTCCATGTACAAGTACCTCTCCGCTCAATGTCAAGTGTCGACAGTACCTCTCCGCTCCATGTACAAATACCTCTCCGCTCCATGTACAAGTACCTCTCCGCTCCATGTACAAGTACCTCTCCGCTCCATGTACAAGTACCTCTCCGCTCCATGTACAAGTACCTCTCCGCTCAATGTACAAGTACCTCTCCGCTCCATGTACAAGTACCTCTCTGCTCAATGTACAAGTACCTCTCCGCTCCATGTACAAGTACCTCTCCGCTCCATGTACAAGTACCTCTCCGCTCCATGTACAAGTACCTCTCCGCTCCATGTACAAGTACATCTCTGCTCCATGTACAAGTACCTCTCCGCTCAATGTACAAGTACATCTCCGCTCCATGTACAAGTACCTCTCCGCTCCATGTACAAGTACATCTCCGCTCCATGTACAAGTACCTCTCCGCTCCATGTACAAGTACCTCTCCGCTCAATGTACAAGTACATCTCCGCTCCATGTACAAGTACATCTCTGCTCCATGTACAAGTACCTCTCCGCTCAATGTACAAGTACATCTCTGCTCCATGTACAAGTACCTCTCCGCTCCATGTACAAGTACCTCTCCGGTCCATGTACAAGTACCTCTCCGCTCCATGTACAAGTACCTCTCCGCTCCATGTACAAGTACCTCTCCGCTCAATGTCAAGTGTCGACAGTACCTCTCCGCTCCATGTACAAATACCTCTCCGCTCTCATGTACAAGTACCTCTCCGCTCCATGTACAAGTACCTCTCCGCTCAATGTCAAGTGTCGACAGTACCTCTCCGCTCCATGTACAAATACCTCTCCGCTCCATGTACAAGTACCTCTCCGCTCTCATGTACAAGTACCTCTCCGCTCCATGTACAAGTAGCTCTCCGCTCAATGTACAAGTGTCGACAGTACCTTTCCGCTCCATGTACAAATACCTCTCCGCTCTCATGTACAAGTACCTCTCCGCTCCATGTACAAGTACCTCTCCGCTCAATGTACAAATACCTCTCCGCTCCATGTATAAGTACCTCTCCGCTCTATGTACAAGTACCTCTCCGCTCCATGTACAAGTACCTCTCCGCTCAATGTACAAATACCTCTCCGCTCCATGTACAAGTAGCTCTCCGCTGAATGTACAAGTGTCGACAGTACCTCTCCGCTCAATGTACAAGTACCTCTCCGCTCAATGTACAAATACCTCTCCGCTCCATGTACAAGTACCTCTCCGCTCAATGTCAAGTATCGACAGTACCTCTCCGCTCCATGTACAAGTACCTCTCCGCTGAATGTACAAGTGTCGACAGTACCTCTCCGCTCAATGTACAAGTACCTCTCCGCTCCATGTACAAGTACCTCTCCGCTCTCATGTACAAGTACCTCTCCGCTCCATGTACAAGTACCTCTCCGCTCAATGTACAAGTACCTCTGCGCTCCATGTACAAGTACCTCTCCGCTCAATGTACAAGTACCTCTCCGCTCAATGTACAAGTGTCGACAGTACCTCTCCGCTCCATGTACAAGTACCTCTCCGCTCAATGTACAAGTGTCGACAGTACCTCTACGCTCAATGTACAAGTGTCGACAGTACCGCTCCGCTCTCATGTACAAGTACCTCTCCGATCCATGTACAAGTACATCTCCGCTCCATGTACAAGTACATCTCCGCTCAATGTACAAGTACCTCTCCGCTCCATGTACAAGTACCTCTCCGCTCCATGTACAAGTACCTCTCCGCTCCATGTACAAGTACCTCTCCGCTCCATGTACAAGTACCTCTCCGCTCAATGTACAAGTACCTCTCCGCTCCATGTACAAGTACCTCTCCGCTCAATGTACAAGTACCTCTCCGCTCCATGTACAAGTACCTCTCCGCTCCATGTACAAGTACCTCTCCGCTCCATGTACAAGTACCTCTCCGCTCCATGTACAAGTACATCTCTGCTCCATGTACAAGTACCTCTCCGCTCAATGTACAAGTACATCTCCGCTCCATGTACAAGTACCTCTCCGCTCCATGTACAAGTGCATCTCCGCTCCATGTACAAGTACCTCTCCGCTCCATGTACAAGTACCTCTCCGCTCAATGTACAAGTACATCTCCGCTCCATGTACAAGTACATCTCTGCTCCATGTACAAGTACCTCTCCGCTCAATGTACAAGTACATCTCCGCTCCATGTACAAGTACCTCTCCGCTCCATGTACAAGTACCTCTCCGGTCCATGTACAAGTACCTCTCCGCTCCATGTACAAGTACCTCTCCGCTCCATGTACAAGTACCTCTCCGCTCAATGTCAAGTGTCGACAGTACCTCTCCGCTCCATGTACAAATACCTCTCCGCTCTCATGTACAAGTACCTCTCCGCTCCATGTACAAGTACCTCTCCGCTCAATGTCAAGTGTCGACAGTACCTCTCCGCTCCATGTACAAATACCTCTCCGCTCCATGTACAAGTACCTCTCCGCTCTCATGTACAAGTACCTCTCCGCTCCATGTACAAGTAGCTCTCCGCTCAATGTACAAGTGTCGACAGTACCTTTCCGCTCCATGTACAAATACCTCTCCGCTCTCATGTACAAGTACCTCTCCGCTCCATGTACAAGTACCTCTCCGCTCAATGTACAAATACCTCTCCGCTCCATGTATAAGTACCTCTCCGCTCTATGTACAAGTACCTCTCCGCTCCATGTACAAGTACCTCTCCGCTCAATGTACAAATACCTCTCCGCTCCATGTACAAGTAGCTCTCCGCTGAATGTACAAGTGTCGACAGTACCTCTCCGCTCAATGTACAAGTACCTCTCCGCTCAATGTACAAATACCTCTCCGCTCCATGTACAAGTACCTCTCCGCTCAATGTCAAGTATCGACAGTACCTCTCCGCTCCATGTACAAGTACCTCTCCGCTGAATGTACAAGTGTCGACAGTACCTCTCCGCTCAATGTACAAGTACCTCTCCGCTCCATGTACAAGTACCTCTCCGCTCTCATGTACAAGTACCTCTCCGCTCCATGTACAAGTACCTCTCCGCTCAATGTACAAGTACCTCTGCGCTCCATGTACAAGTACCTCTCCGCTCAATGTACAAGTACCTCTCCGCTCAATGTACAAGTGTCGACAGTACCTCTCCGCTCCATGTACAAGTACCTCTCCGCTCAATGTACAAGTGTCGACAGTACCTCTACGCTCAATGTACAAGTGTCGACAGTACCTCTCCGCTCTCATGTACAAGTACCTCTCCGATCCATGTACAAGTACATCTCCGCTCCATGTACAAGTACATCTCCGCTCAATGTACAAGTACCTCTCCGCTCCATGTACAAGTACCTCTCCGCTCCATGTACAAGTACCTCTCCGCTCCATGTACAAGTACCTCTCCGCTCCATGTACAAGTACCTCTCCGCTCAATGTACAAGTACCTCTCCGCTCCATGTACAAGTACCTCTCCGCTCAATGTACAAGTACCTCTCCGCTCCATGTACAAGTACCTCTCCGCTCCATGTACAAGTACCTCTCCGCTCCATGTACAAGTACCTCTCCGCTCCATGTACAAGTACATCTCTGCTCCATGTACAAGTACCTCTCCGCTCAATGTACAAGTACATCTCCGCTCCATGTACAAGTACCTCTCCGCTCCATGTACAAGTACATCTCCGCTCCATGTACAAGTACCTCTCCGCTCCATGTACAAGTACCTCTCCGCTCAATGTACAAGTACATCTCCGCTCCATGTACAAGTACATCTCTGCTCCATGTACAAGTACCTCTCCGCTCAATGTACAAGTACATCTCCGCTCCATGTACAAGTACCTCTCCGCTCCATGTACAAGTACCTCTCCGGTCCATGTACAAGTACCTCTCCGCTCCATGTACAAGTACCTCTCCGCTCCATGTACAAGTACCTCTCCGCTCAATGTCAAGTGTCGACAGTACCTCTCCGCTCCATGTACAAATACCTCTCCGCTCTCATGTACAAGTACCTCTCCGCTCCATGTACAAGTACCTCTCCGCTCAATGTCAAGTGTCGACAGTACCTCTCCGCTCCATGTACAAATACCTCTCCGCTCCATGTACAAGTACCTCTCCGCTCTCATGTACAAGTACCTCTCCGCTCCATGTACAAGTAGCTCTCCGCTCAATGTACAAGTGTCGACAGTACCTTTCCGCTCCATGTACAAATACCTCTCCGCTCTCATGTACAAGTACCTCTCCGCTCCATGTACAAGTACCTCTCCGCTCAATGTACAAATACCTCTCCGCTCCATGTATA
This sequence comes from Poromitra crassiceps, assembly GCF_964638095.1. Lineage (NCBI taxonomy): Eukaryota > Metazoa > Chordata > Actinopteri > Beryciformes > Melamphaidae > Poromitra > Poromitra crassiceps. The sequence continues at coordinate 1,403,359 of NW_028152256.1, forward strand.
AGTACCTCTCCGCTCTATGTACAAGTACCTCTCCGCTCCATGTACAAGTACCTCTCCGCTCAATGTACAAATACCTCTCCGCTCCATGTACAAGTAGCTCTCCGCTGAATGTACAAGTGTCGACAGTACCTCTCCGCTCAATGTACAAGTACCTCTCCGCTCAATGTACAAATACCTCTCCGCTCCATGTACAAGTACCTCTCCGCTCAATGTCAAGTATCGACAGTACCTCTCCGCTCCATGTACAAGTACCTCTCCGCTGAATGTACAAGTGTCGACAGTACCTCTCCGCTCAATGTACAAGTACCTCTCCGCTCCATGTACAAGTACCTCTCCGCTCTCATGTACAAGTACCTCTCCGCTCCATGTACAAGTACCTCTCCGCTCAATGTACAAGTACCTCTGCGCTCCATGTACAAGTACCTCTCCGCTCAATGTACAAGTACCTCTCCGCTCAATGTACAAGTGTCGACAGTACCTCTCCGCTCCATGTACAAGTACCTCTCCGCTCAATGTACAAGTGTCGACAGTACCTCTACGCTCAATGTACAAGTGTCGACAGTACCTCTCCGCTCTCATGTACAAGTACCTCTCCGATCCATGTACAAGTACATCTCCGCTCCATGTACAAGTACATCTCCGCTCAATGTACAAGTACCTCTCCGCTCCATGTACAAGTACCTCTCCGCTCCATGTACAAGTACCTCTCCGCTCCATGTACAAGTACCTCTCCGCTCCATGTACAAGTACCTCTCCGCTCAATGTACAAGTACCTCTCCGCTCCATGTACAAGTACCTCTCCGCTCAATGTACAAGTACCTCTCCGCTCCATGTACAAGTACCTCTCCGCTCCATGTACAAGTACCTCTCCGCTCCATGTACAAGTACCTCTCCGCTCCATGTACAAGTACATCTCTGCTCCATGTACAAGTACCTCTCCGCTCAATGTACAAGTACATCTCCGCTCCATGTACAAGTACCTCTCCGCTCCATGTACAAGTACATCTCCGCTCCATGTACAAGTACCTCTCCGCTCCATGTACAAGTACCTCTCCGCTCAATGTACAAGTACATCTCCGCTCCATGTACAAGTACATCTCTGCTCCATGTACAAGTACCTCTCCGCTCAATGTACAAGTACCTCTCCGCTCCATGTACAAGTACCTCTCCGCTCAATGTCAAGTATCGACAGTACCTCTCCGCTCCATGTACAAGTACCTCTCCGCTGAATGTACAAGTGTCGACAGTACCTCTCCGCTCAATGTACAAGTACCTCTCCGCTCCATGTACAAGTACCTCTCCGCTCTCATGTACAAGTACCTCTCCGCTCCATGTACAAGTACCTCTCCGCTCAATGTACAAGTACCTCTGCGCTCCATGTACAAGTACCTCTCCGCTCAATGTACAAGTACCTCTCCGCTCAATGTACAAGTGTCGACAGTACCTCTCCGCTCCATGTACAAGTACCTCTCCGCTCAATGTACAAGTGTCGACAGTACCTCTACGCTCAATGTACAAGTGTCGACAGTACCTCTCCGCTCTCATGTACAAGTACCTCTCCGATCCATGTACAAGTACATCTCCGCTCCATGTACAAGTACATCTCCGCTCAATGTACAAGTACCTCTCCGCTCCATGTACAAGTACCTCTCCGCTCCATGTACAAGTACCTCTCCGCTCCATGTACAAGTACCTCTCCGCTCCATGTACAAGTACCTCTCCGCTCCATGTACAAGTACCTCTCCGCTCCATGTACAAGTACCTCTCCGCTCCATGTACAAGTACCTCTCCGCTCCATGTACAAGTACCTCTCCGCTCCATGTACAAGTACCTCTCCGCTCCATGTACAAGTACCTCTCCGCTCCATGTACAAGTACCTCTCCGCTCCATGTACAAGTACCTCTCCGCTCCATGTACAAGTACCTCTCCGCTCCATGTACAAGTACCTCTCCGCTCCATGTACAAGTACCTCTCCGCTCCATGTACAAGTACCTCTCCGCTCCATGTACAAGTACCTCTCCGCTCCATGTACAAGTACCTCTCCGCTCCATGTACAAGTACCTCTCCGCTCAATGTACAAGTACCTCTCCGCTCCCTGTACAAGTACATCTCCGCTCCATGTACAAGTACCTCTCCGCTCCATGTACAAGTACCTCTCCGCTCAATGTACAAGTGTCGACAGTACCTCTCCGCTCCATGTACAAGTACCTCTCCGCTCCATGTACAAGTACCTCTCCGCTCAATGTACAAGTGTCGACAGTACCTCTCCGCTCCATCTACAAGTACCTCTCCGCTCAATGTACAAGTACCTCTCCGCTGAATGTACAAGTACCTCTCCGCTCCATGTACAAGTACCTCTCCGCTCCATGTACAAATACCTCTCCGCTCCATGTACAAGTACCTCTCCGCTCCATGTACAAGCACCTCTCCGCTCCATGTACAAGTACCTCTCCGCTCCATGTACAAGTACCTCTCCGCTCAATGTACAAGTGTCGACAGTACCTCTCCGCTCCATCTACAAGTACCTCTCCGCTCAATGTACAAGTACCTCTCCGCTGAATGTACAAGTACCTCTCCGCTCCATGTACAAGTACCTCTCCGCTCCATGTACAAATACCTCTCCGCTCCATGTACAAGTACCTCTCCGCTCCATGTACAAGCACCTCTCCGCTACATGTACAAGTACCTCTCCGCTCCATGTACAAGTACCTCTCCGCTCCATGTACAAGTACCTCTCCGCTCAATGTACAAGTACCTCTCCGCTCCATGTACAAATACCTCTCCGCTCCATGTACAAATACCTCTCCGCTCCATGTACAAGTACCTCTCCGCTCCATGTACCAGTACCTCTCCGCTCAATGTACAAGTACATCTCCGCTCAATGTACAAGTACATCTCCGCTCAATGTACAAGTACGTCTCCGCTCAATGTACAAGTACCTCTCCGCTCAATGTACAAGTACCTCTCCGCTCCATGTACAAGTACCTCTCCGCTCAATGTACAAGTACATCTCCGCTCCATGTACCAGTACCTCTCCGCTCAATGTACAAGTACCTCTCCGCTCAATGTACAAGTACATCTCCGCTCCATGTACAAGTACGTCTCCGCTCAATGTATAAGTACCTCTCCGCTCCATGTACAAGTACCTCTCCGCTCCATGTACAAGTACATCTCCGCTCCATGTACAAGTACATCTCCGCTCCATGTACAAGTACCTCTCCGCTCCATGTACAAGTACCTCTCCGCTCCATGTACAAGTACATCTCCGCTCCATGTACAAGTACCTCTCCGCTCAATGTACAAGTACATCTCCGCTCCATGTACAAGTACCTCTCCGCTCAATGTACAAGTACATCTCCGCTCCATGTACCAGTACCTCTCCGTTCAATGTACAAGTACATCTCCACTCCATGTACAAGTACCTCTCCGCTCAATGTACAAGTACATCTCCGCTCCATGTACCAGTACCTCTCCGCTCAATGTACAAGTACATCTCCGCTCCATGTACAAGTACCTCTCCGCTCAATGTACAAGTACCTCTCCGCTCAATGTACAAGTACATCTCCGCTCCATGTACCAGTACCTCTCCGCTCAATGTACAAGTACATCTGCGCTCCATGTAGGGCTGGGTATCGTTCAAAATTTTTCGATATCGATACCGTTTCGATACTTGGATTTCGATACCGGTTCCTGAACGATACTTTTTTCGATACCAATTTTTAGAAAAATCCATTTTAACAAAAATAAAACTGCATTACACATTGAAATTATTTTACAAATCTTTAGTTTCCCCCCATCTTAAGTTTTACAGCAGAAAAAAATAAAACCTACTGTATTTAACATAACTTTAAGTTCTCTAAACGTATTGCCGTCCCTACAAAAAATATTGGAGTACTACAAAGGAAAGAAATGTAGCTAAAACAAATAAATCAGTGGAATAGTTTTCAGTGCAAAACAGAGAGTTGCAAATCAGGGTTTAATGCTCACTGATGCAACAGAACTCTATTCTTGTACAAACTGATGAGATGGCTCCACTTCATGCATGGAAGACTAGTTGAGCATTGACTAGCCTATCAATATAGCCTTATATGCCACAAAGTGAATCGCATTTATATTCAACAAACTATCATGACATCAGCGTTTGTTAACGAGTTGCTAAAAATACATGGGCGATAACTGCCCGCTTGCACATAACGCTAATTAATTAAACATTAACGCTAGCGTTGCAGATCAGTGTGCTCACTGCTGCAACAGAACGTCATTCTTGTCAAATCTGACGAGACAGCTCAACTTCACTGACTAGCCAATCAATATAAATGAATCGCATTTACATTCAACAAACTATCATGACATCAGCGTTTGTTAACGAGTTGCTAAAAATACACAATGCCCGCTTGCGCATAACGTTACGGCGGCAATTAATTAAACGATCTAATGCTACAACTCACAGCCAGATGCATGGATTTGTCAGACTGAGGGATCTGATAACCGCTAACTTGCGGTAAGCTGAGCTGACCCACCTCTCAATTATTTCTCTTGTCTGTGGAAACCAGTCCGTGTTGTTTCTGTTTCTTTTCATGCTTTTCATCATCTTCGCCATATGGTAATCCAGGATAGGAGTAGCTTGAGTGGCTAACTTCTTGTATACTATCCGCACCGCACGCCTGGCTCACAGTCACAACAAACACACCGGCTAAAGTGGGCGTAACGTTTCCTGCTTACCTCTACATGACAGCCAATCACCAGCCGTATTAGAGCGCGGCGTGCAAGCATGTCGCATGCTTATAGGCTCAATGACGCTGTTTTGTTTTGGTATCGAAAATTGGTATCGATTGACAAGGGAGGCTTCGATACCCCTTAGTATCGATGTTTCCATTTCGGTGCCAAGTAAGTATCGAAACTCGATACCCAGCCCTAGCTCCTTGTACAAGTACCTCTCCGCTCAATGTACAAGTACCTCTCCGCTCAATGTACAAGTACCTCTCCGCTCCATGTACAAGTACCTCTCCGCTCCATGTACAAGTACCTCTCCGCTCCATGTACAAGTACCTCTCCGCTCCATGTACAAGTACATCTCTGCTCCATGTACAAGTACCTCTCCGCTCAATGTACAAGTACATCTCCGCTCCATGTACAAGTACCTCTCCGCTCCATGTACAAGTACATCTCCGCTCCATGTACAAGTACCTCTCCGCTCCATGTACAAGTACCTCTCCGCTCAATGTACAAGTACCTCTCCGCTCCATGTACAAGTACATCTCCGCTCCATGTACAAGTACCTCTCCGCTCAATGTACAAGTACATCTCCGCTCCATGTACAAGTACATCTCCACTCCATGTACAAGTACCTCTCCGCTCAATGTACAAGTACATCTCCGCTCCATGTACCAGTACCTCTCCGCTCAATGTACAAGTACATCTCCACTCCATGTACAAGTACCTCTCCGCTCCATGTACAAGTACCTCTCCGCTCAATGTCAAGTGTCGACAGTACCTCTCCGCTCCATGTACAAATACCTCTCCGCTCTCATGTACAAGTACCTCTCCGCTCCATGTACAAGTACCTCTCCGCTCAATGTCAAGTGTCGACAGTACCTCTCCGCTCCATGTACAAATACCTCTCCGCTCCATGTACAAGTACCTCTCCGCTCAATGTCAAGTATCGACAGTACCTCTCCGCTCCATGTACAAGTACCTCTCCGCTGAATGTACAAGTGTCGACAGTACCTCTCCGCTCAATGTACAAGTACCTCTCCGCTCCATGTACAAGTACCTCTCCGCTCTCATGTACAAGTACCTCTCCGCTCCATGTACAAGTACCTCTCCGCTCAATGTACAAGTACCTCTGCGCTCCATGTACAAGTACCTCTCCGCTCAATGTACAAGTACCTCTCCGCTCAATGTACAAGTGTCGACAGTACCTCTCCGCTCCATGTACAAGTACCTCTCCGCTCAATGTACAAGTGTCGACAGTACCTCTACGCTCAATGTACAAGTGTCGACAGTACCTCTCCGCTCTCATGTACAAGTACCTCTCCGATCCATGTACAAGTACATCTCCGCTCCATGTACAAGTACATCTCCGCTCAATGTACAAGTACCTCTCCGCTCCATGTACAAGTACCTCTCCGCTCCATGTACAAGTACCTCTCCGCTCCATGTACAAGTACCTCTCCGCTCCATGTACAAGTACCTCTCCGCTCCATGTACAAGTACCTCTCCGCTCCATGTACAAGTACCTCTCCGCTCCATGTACAAGTACCTCTCCGCTCCATGTACAAGTACCTCTCCGCTCCATGTACAAGTACCTCTCCGCTCCATGTACAAGTACCTCTCCGCTCCATGTACAAGTACCTCTCCGCTCCATGTACAAGTACCTCTCCGCTCCATGTACAAGTACCTCTCCGCTCCATGTACAAGTACCTCTCCGCTCCATGTACAAGTACCTCTCCGCTCCATGTACAAGTACCTCTCCGCTCCATGTACAAGTACCTCTCCGCTCCATGTACAAGTACCTCTCCGCTCCATGTACAAGTACCTCTCCGCTCAATGTACAAGTACCTCTCCGCTCCCTGTACAAGTACATCTCCGCTCCATGTACAAGTACCTCTCCGCTCCATGTACAAGTACCTCTCCGCTCAATGTACAAGTGTCGACAGTACCTCTCCGCTCCATGTACAAGTACCTCTCCGCTCCATGTACAAGTACCTCTCCGCTCAATGTACAAGTGTCGACAGTACCTCTCCGCTCCATCTACAAGTACCTCTCCGCTCAATGTACAAGTACCTCTCCGCTGAATGTACAAGTACCTCTCCGCTCCATGTACAAGTACCTCTCCGCTCCATGTACAAATACCTCTCCGCTCCATGTACAAGTACCTCTCCGCTCCATGTACAAGCACCTCTCCGCTCCATGTACAAGTACCTCTCCGCTCCATGTACAAGTACCTCTCCGCTCAATGTACAAGTGTCGACAGTACCTCTCCGCTCCATCTACAAGTACCTCTCCGCTCAATGTACAAGTACCTCTCCGCTGAATGTACAAGTACCTCTCCGCTCCATGTACAAGTACCTCTCCGCTCCATGTACAAATACCTCTCCGCTCCATGTACAAGTACCTCTCCGCTCCATGTACAAGCACCTCTCCGCTACATGTACAAGTACCTCTCCGCTCCATGTACAAGTACCTCTCCGCTCCATGTACAAGTACCTCTCCGCTCAATGTACAAGTACCTCTCCGCTCCATGTACAAATACCTCTCCGCTCCATGTACAAATACCTCTCCGCTCCATGTACAAGTACCTCTCCGCTCCATGTACCAGTACCTCTCCGCTCAATGTACAAGTACATCTCCGCTCAATGTACAAGTACATCTCCGCTCAATGTACAAGTACGTCTCCGCTCAATGTACAAGTACCTCTCCGCTCAATGTACAAGTACCTCTCCGCTCCATGTACAAGTACCTCTCCGCTCAATGTACAAGTACATCTCCGCTCCATGTACCAGTACCTCTCCGCTCAATGTACAAGTACCTCTCCGCTCAATGTACAAGTACATCTCCGCTCCATGTACAAGTACGTCTCCGCTCAATGTATAAGTACCTCTCCGCTCCATGTACAAGTACCTCTCCGCTCCATGTACAAGTACATCTCCGCTCCATGTACAAGTACATCTCCGCTCCATGTACAAGTACCTCTCCGCTCCATGTACAAGTACCTCTCCGCTCCATGTACAAGTACATCTCCGCTCCATGTACAAGTACCTCTCCGCTCAATGTACAAGTACATCTCCGCTCCATGTACAAGTACCTCTCCGCTCAATGTACAAGTACATCTCCGCTCCATGTACCAGTACCTCTCCGTTCAATGTACAAGTACATCTCCACTCCATGTACAAGTACCTCTCCGCTCAATGTACAAGTACATCTCCGCTCCATGTACCAGTACCTCTCCGCTCAATGTACAAGTACATCTCCGCTCCATGTACAAGTACCTCTCCGCTCAATGTACAAGTACCTCTCCGCTCAATGTACAAGTACATCTCCGCTCCATGTACCAGTACCTCTCCGCTCAATGTACAAGTACATCTGCGCTCCATGTAGGGCTGGGTATCGTTCAAAATTTTTCGATATCGATACCGTTTCGATACTTGGATTTCGATACCGGTTCCTGAACGATACTTTTTTCGATACCAATTTTTAGAAAAATCCATTTTAACAAAAATAAAACTGCATTACACATTGAAATTATTTTACAAATCTTTAGTTTCCCCCCATCTTAAGTTTTACAGCAGAAAAAAATAAAACCTACTGTATTTAACATAACTTTAAGTTCTCTAAACGTATTGCCGTCCCTACAAAAAATATTGGAGTACTACAAAGGAAAGAAATGTAGCTAAAACAAATAAATCAGTGGAATAGTTTTCAGTGCAAAACAGAGAGTTGCAAATCAGGGTTTAATGCTCACTGATGCAACAGAACTCTATTCTTGTACAAACTGATGAGATGGCTCCACTTCATGCATGGAAGACTAGTTGAGCATTGACTAGCCTATCAATATAGCCTTATATGCCACAAAGTGAATCGCATTTATATTCAACAAACTATCATGACATCAGCGTTTGTTAACGAGTTGCTAAAAATACATGGGCGATAACTGCCCGCTTGCACATAACGCTAATTAATTAAACATTAACGCTAGCGTTGCAGATCAGTGTGCTCACTGCTGCAACAGAACGTCATTCTTGTCAAATCTGACGAGACAGCTCAACTTCACTGACTAGCCAATCAATATAAATGAATCGCATTTACATTCAACAAACTATCATGACATCAGCGTTTGTTAACGAGTTGCTAAAAATACACAATGCCCGCTTGCGCATAACGTTACGGCGGCAATTAATTAAACGATCTAATGCTACAACTCACAGCCAGATGCATGGATTTGTCAGACTGAGGGATCTGATAACCGCTAACTTGCGGTAAGCTGAGCTGACCCACCTCTCAATTATTTCTCTTGTCTGTGGAAACCAGTCCGTGTTGTTTCTGTTTCTTTTCATGCTTTTCATCATCTTCGCCATATGGTAATCCAGGATAGGAGTAGCTTGAGTGGCTAACTTCTTGTATACTATCCGCACCGCACGCCTGGCTCACAGTCACAACAAACACACCGGCTAAAGTGGGCGTAACGTTTCCTGCTTACCTCTACATGACAGCCAATCACCAGCCGTATTAGAGCGCGGCGTGCAAGCATGTCGCATGCTTATAGGCTCAATGACGCTGTTTTGTTTTGGTATCGAAAATTGGTATCGATTGACAAGGGAGGCTTCGATACCCCTTAGTATCGATGTTTCCATTTCGGTGCCAAGTAAGTATCGAAACTCGATACCCAGCCCTAGCTCCTTGTACAAGTACCTCTCCGCTCAATGTACAAGTACCTCTCCGCTCAATGTACAAGTACCTCTCCGCTCCATGTACAAGTACCTCTCCGCTCCATGTACAAGTACCTCTCCGCTCCATGTACAAGTACCTCTCCGCTCCATGTACAAGTACATCTCTGCTCCATGTACAAGTACCTCTCCGCTCAATGTACAAGTACATCTCCGCTCCATGTACAAGTACCTCTCCGCTCCATGTACAAGTACATCTCCGCTCCATGTACAAGTACCTCTCCGCTCCATGTACAAGTACCTCTCCGCTCAATGTACAAGTACCTCTCCGCTCCATGTACAAGTACATCTCCGCTCCATGTACAAGTACCTCTCCGCTCAATGTACAAGTACATCTCCGCTCCATGTACAAGTACATCTCCACTCCATGTACAAGTACCTCTCCGCTCAATGTACAAGTACATCTCCGCTCCATGTACCAGTACCTCTCCGCTCAATGTACAAGTACATCTCCACTCCATGTACAAGTACCTCTCCGCTCCATGTACAAGTACCTCTCCGCTCAATGTCAAGTGTCGACAGTACCTCTCCGCTCCATGTACAAATACCTCTCCGCTCTCATGTACAAGTACCTCTCCGCTCCATGTACAAGTACCTCTCCGCTCAATGTCAAGTGTCGACAGTACCTCTCCGCTCCATGTACAAATACCTCTCCGCTCCATGTACAAGTACCTCTCCGCTCTCATGTACAAGTACCTCTCCGCTCCATGTACAAGTAGCTCTCCGCTCAATGTACAAGTGTCGACAGTACCTTTCCGCTCCATGTACAAATACCTCTCCGCTCTCATGTACAAGTACCTCTCCGCTCCATGTACAAGTACCTCTCCGCTCAATGTACAAATACCTCTCCGCTCCATGTATAAGTACCTCTCCGCTCTATGTACAAGTACCTCTCCGCTCCATGTACAAGTACCTCTCCGCTCAATGTACAAATACCTCTCCGCTCCATGTACAAGTAGCTCTCCGCTGAATGTACAAGTGTCGACAGTACCTCTCCGCTCAATGTACAAGTACCTCTCCGCTCAATGTACAAATACCTCTCCGCTCCATGTACAAGTACCTCTCCGCTCAATGTCAAGTATCGACAGTACCTCTCCGCTCCATGTACAAGTACCTCTCCGCTGAATGTACAAGTGTCGACAGTACCTCTCCGCTCAATGTACAAGTACCTCTCCGCTCCATGTACAAGTACCTCTCCGCTCTCATGTACAAGTACCTCTCCGCTCCATGTACAAGTACCTCTCCGCTCAATGTACAAGTACCTCTGCGCTCCATGTACAAGTACCTCTCCGCTCAATGTACAAGTACCTCTCCGCTCAATGTACAAGTGTCGACAGTACCTCTCCGCTCCATGTACAAGTACCTCTCCGCTCAATGTACAAGTGTCGACAGTACCTCTCCGCTCCATGTACAAGTACCTCTCCGCTCAATGTACAAGTGTCGACAGTACCTCTACGCTCAATGTACAAGTGTCGACAGTACCTCTCCGCTCTCATGTACAAGTACCTCTCCGATCCATGTACAAGTACATCTCCGCTCCATGTACAAGTACATCTCCGCTCAATGTACAAGTACCTCTCCGCTCCATGTACAAGTACCTCTCCGCTCCATGTACAAGTACCTCTCCGCTCCATGTACAAGTACCTCTCCGCTCCATGTACAAGTACCTCTCCGCTCAATGTACAAGTACCTCTCCGCTCCATGTACAAGTACCTCTCCGCTCAATGTACAAGTACCTCTCCGCTCCATGTACAAGTACCTCTCCGCTCCATGTACAAGTACCTCTCCGCTCCATGTACAAGTACCTCTCCGCTCCATGTACAAGTACATCTCTGCTCCATGTACAAGTACCTCTCCGCTCAATGTACAAGTACATCTCCGCTCCATGTACATGTACCTCTCCGCTCCATGTACAAGTACATCTCCGCTCCATGTACAAGTACCTCTCCGCTCCATGTACAAGTACCTCTCCGCTCAATGTACAAGTACATCTCCGCTCCATGTACAAGTACATCTCTGCTCCATGTACAAGTACCTCTCCGCTCAATGTACAAGTACATCTCCGCTCCATGTACAAGTACCTCTCCGCTCCATGTACAAGTACCTCTCCGGTCCATGTACAAGTACCTCTCCGCTCCATGTACAAGTACCTCTCCGCTCCATGTACAAGTACCTCTCCGCTCAATGTCAAGTGTCGACAGTACCTCTCCGCTCCATGTACAAATACCTCTCCGCTCTCATGTACAAGTACCTCTCCGCTCCATGTACAAGTACCTCTCCGCTCAATGTCAAGTGTCGACAGTACCTCTCCGCTCCATGTACAAATACCTCTCCGCTCCATGTACAAGTACCTCTCCGCTCTCATGTACAAGTACCTCTCCGCTCCATGTACAAGTAGCTCTCCGCTCAATGTACAAGTGTCGACAGTACCTTTCCGCTCCATGTACAAATACCTCTCCGCTCTCATGTACAAGTACCTCTCCGCTCCATGTACAAGTACCTCTCCGCTCAATGTACAAATACCTCTCCGCTCCATGTATAAGTACCTCTCCGCTCTATGTACAAGTACCTCTCCGCTCCATGTACAAGTACCTCTCCGCTCAATGTACAAATACCTCTCCGCTCCATGTACAAGTAGCTCTCCGCTGAATGTACAAGTGTCGACAGTACCTCTCCGCTCAATGTACAAGTACCTCTCCGCTCAATGTACAAATACCTCTCCGCTCCATGTACAAGTACCTCTCCGCTCAATGTCAAGTATCGACAGTACCTCTCCGCTCCATGTACAAGTACCTCTCCGCTGAATGTACAAGTGTCGACAGTACCTCTCCGCTCAATGTACAAGTACCTCTCCGCTCCATGTACAAGTACCTCTCCGCTCTCATGTACAAGTACCTCTCCGCTCCATGTACAAGTACCTCTCCGCTCAATGTACAAGTACCTCTGCGCTCCATGTACAAGTACCTCTCCGCTCAATGTACAAGTACCTCTCCGCTCAATGTACAAGTGTCGACAGTACCTCTCCGCTCCATGTACAAGTACCTCTCCGCTCAATGTACAAGTGTCGACAGTACCTCTACGCTCAATGTACAAGTGTCGACAGTACCTCTCCGCTCTCATGTACAAGTACCTCTCCGATCCATGTACAAGTACATCTCCGCTCCATGTACAAGTACATCTCCGCTCAATGTACAAGTACCTCTCCGCTCCATGTACAAGTACCTCTCCGCTCCATGTACAAGTACCTCTCCGCTCCATGTACAAGTACCTCTCCGCTCCATGTACAAGTACCTCTCCGCTCAATGTACAAGTACCTCTCCGCTCCATGTACAAGTACCTCTCCGCTCAATGTACAAGTACCTCTCCGCTCCATGTACAAGTACCTCTCCGCTCCATGTACAAGTACCTCTCCGCTCCATGTACAAGTACCTCTCCGCTCCATGTACAAGTACATCTCTGCTCCATGTACAAGTACCTCTCCGCTCAATGTACAAGTACATCTCCGCTCCATGTACAAGTACCTCTCCGCTCCATGTACAAGTACATCTCCGCTCCATGTACAAGTACCTCTCCGCTCCATGTACAAGTACCTCTCCGCTCAATGTACAAGTACATCTCCGCTCCATGTACAAGTACATCTCTGCTCCATGTACAAGTACCTCTCCGCTCAATGTACAAGTACCTCTCCGCTCCATGTACAAGTACCTCTCCGCTCAATGTCAAGTATCGACAGTACCTCTCCGCTCCATGTACAAGTACCTCTCCGCTGAATGTACAAGTGTCGACAGTACCTCTCCGCTCAATGTACAAGTACCTCTCCGCTCCATGTACAAGTACCTCTCCGCTCTCATGTACAAGTACCTCTCCGCTCCATGTACAAGTACCTCTCCGCTCAATGTACAAGTACCTCTGCGCTCCATGTACAAGTACCTCTCCGCTCAATGTACAAGTACCTCTCCGCTCAATGTACAAGTGTCGACAGTACCTCTCCGCTCCATGTACAAGTACCTCTCCGCTCAATGTACAAGTGTCGACAGTACCTCTACGCTCAATGTACAAGTGTCGACAGTACCTCTCCGCTCTCATGTACAAGTACCTCTCCGATCCATGTACAAGTACATCTCCGCTCCATGTACAAGTACATCTCCGCTCAATGTACAAGTACCTCTCCACTCCATGTACAAGTACCTCTCCGCTCCATGTACAAGTACCTCTCCGCTCCATGTACAAGTACCTCTCCGCTCCATGTACAAGTACCTCTCCGCTCCATGTACAAGTACCTCTCCGCTCCATGTACAAGTACCTCTCCGCTCCATGTACAAGTACCTCTCCGCTCCATGTACAAGTACCTCTCCGCTCCATGTACAAGTACCTCTCCGCTCCATGTACAAGTACCTCTCCGCTCCATGTACAAGTACCTCTCCGCTCCATGTACAAGTACCTCTCCGCTCCATGTACAAGTACCTCTCCGCTCCATGTACAAGTACCTCTCCGCTCCATGTACAAGTACCTCTCCGCTCCATGTACAAGTACCTCTCCGCTCCATGTACAAGTACCTCTCCGCTCCATGTACAAGTACCTCTCCGCTCCATGTACAAGTACCTCTCCGCTCAATGTACAAGTACCTCTCCGCTCCCTGTACAAGTACATCTCCGCTCCATGTACAAGTACCTCTCCGCTCCATGTACAAGTACCTCTCCGCTCAATGTACAAGTGTCGACAGTACCTCTCCGCTCCATGTACAAGTACCTCTCCGCTCCATGTACAAGTACCTCTCCGCTCAATGTACAAGTGTCGACAGTACCTCTCCGCTCCATCTACAAGTACCTCTCCGCTCAATGTACAAGTACCTCTCCGCTGAATGTACAAGTACCTCTCCGCTCCATGTACAAGTACCTCTCCGCTCCATGTACAAATACCTCTCCGCTCCATGTACAAGTACCTCTCCGCTCCATGTACAAGCACCTCTCCGCTCCATGTACAAGTACCTCTCCGCTCCATGTACAAGTACCTCTCCGCTCAATGTACAAGTGTCGACAGTACCTCTCCGCTCCATCTACAAGTACCTCTCCGCTCAATGTACAAGTACCTCTCCGCTGAATGTACAAGTACCTCTCCGCTCCATGTACAAGTACCTCTCCGCTCCATGTACAAATACCTCTCCGCTCCATGTACAAGTACCTCTCCGCTCCATGTACAAGCACCTCTCCGCTACATGTACAAGTACCTCTCCGCTCCATGTACAAGTACCTCTCCGCTCCATGTACAAGTACCTCTCCGCTCAATGTACAAGTACCTCTCCGCTCCATGTACAAATACCTCTCCGCTCCATGTACAAATACCTCTCCGCTCCATGTACAAGTACCTCTCCGCTCCATGTACCAGTACCTCTCCGCTCAATGTACAAGTACATCTCCGCTCAATGTACAAGTACATCTCCGCTCAATGTACAAGTACGTCTCCGCTCAATGTACAAGTACCTCTCCGCTCAATGTACAAGTACCTCTCCGCTCCATGTACAAGTACCTCTCCGCTCAATGTACAAGTACATCTCCGCTCCATGTACCAGTACCTCTCCGCTCAATGTACAAGTACCTCTCCGCTCAATGTACAAGTACATCTCCGCTCCATGTACAAGTACGTCTCCGCTCAATGTATAAGTACCTCTCCGCTCCATGTACAAGTACCTCTCCGCTCCATGTACAAGTACATCTCCGCTCCATGTACAAGTACATCTCCGCTCCATGTACAAGTACCTCTCCGCTCCATGTACAAGTACCTCTCCGCTCCATGTACAAGTACATCTCCGCTCCATGTACAAGTACCTCTCCGCTCAATGTACAAGTACATCTCCGCTCCATGTACAAGTACCTCTCCGCTCAATGTACAAGTACATCTCCGCTCCATGTACCAGTACCTCTCCGCTCAATGTACAAGTACATCTCCACTCCATGTACAAGTACCTCTCCGCTCAATGTACAAGTACATCTCCGCTCCATGTACCAGTACCTCTCCGCTCAATGTACAAGTACATCTCCGCTCCATGTACAAGTACCTCTCCGCTCAATGTACAAGTACCTCTCCGCTCAATGTACAAGTACATCTCCGCTCCATGTACCAGTACCTCTCCGCTCAATGTACAAGTACATCTGCGCTCCATGTAGGGCTGGGTATCGTTCAAAATTTTTCGATATCGATACCGTTTCGATACTTGGATTTCGATACCGGTTCCTGAACGATACTTTTTTCGATACCAATTTTTAGAAAAATCCATTTTAACAAAAATAAAACTGCATTACACATTGAAATTATTTTACAAATCTTTAGTTTCCCCCCATCTTAAGTTTTACAGCAGAAAAAAATAAAACCTACTGTATTTAACATAACTTTAAGTTCTCTAAACGTATTGCCGTCCCTACAAAAAATATTGGAGTACTACAAAGGAAAGAAATGTAGCTAAAACAAATAAATCAGTGGAATAGTTTTCAGTGCAAAACAGAGAGTTGCAAATCAGGGTTTAATGCTCACTGATGCAACAGAACTCTATTCTTGTACAAACTGATGAGATGGCTCCACTTCATGCATGGAAGACTAGTTGAGCATTGACTAGCCTATCAATATAGCCTTATATGCCACAAAGTGAATCGCATTTATATTCAACAAACTATCATGACATCAGCGTTTGTTAACGAGTTGCTAAAAATACATGGGCGATAACTGCCCGCTTGCACATAACGCTAATTAATTAAACATTAACGCTAGCGTTGCAGATCAGTGTGCTCACTGCTGCAACAGAACGTCATTCTTGTCAAATCTGACGAGACAGCTCAACTTCACTGACTAGCCAATCAATATAAATGAATCGCATTTACATTCAACAAACTATCATGACATCAGCGTTTGTTAACGAGTTGCTAAAAATACACAATGCCCGCTTGCGCATAACGTTACGGCGGCAATTAATTAAACGATCTAATGCTACAACTCACAGCCAGATGCATGGATTTGTCAGACTGAGGGATCTGATAACCGCTAACTTGCGGTAAGCTGAGCTGACCCACCTCTCAATTATTTCTCTTGTCTGTGGAAACCAGTCCGTGTTGTTTCTGTTTCTTTTCATGCTTTTCATCATCTTCGCCATATGGTAATCCAGGATAGGAGTAGCTTGAGTGGCTAACTTCTTGTATACTATCCGCACCGCACGCCTGGCTCACAGTCACAACAAACACACCGGCTAAAGTGGGCGTAACGTTTCCTGCTTACCTCTACATGACAGCCAATCACCAGCCGTATTAGAGCGCGGCGTGCAAGCATGTCGCATGCTTATAGGCTCAATGACGCTGTTTTGTTTTGGTATCGAAAATTGGTATCGATTGACAAGGGAGGCTTCGATACCCCTTAGTATCGATGTTTCCATTTCGGTGCCAAGTAAGTATCGAAACTCGATACCCAGCCCTAGCTCCTTGTACAAGTACCTCTCCGCTCAATGTACAAGTACCTCTCCGCTCAATGTACAAGTACCTCTCCGCTCCATGTACAAGTACCTCTCCGCTCCATGTACAAGTACCTCTCCGCTCCATGTACAAGTACCTCTCCGCTCCATGTACAAGTACATCTCTGCTCCATGTACAAGTACCTCTCCGCTCAATGTACAAGTACATCTCCGCTCCATGTACAAGTACCTCTCCGCTCCATGTACAAGTACCTCTCGGCTCCATGTACAAGTACCTCTCCGCTCCATGTACAAGTACCTCTCCGCTCCATGTACAAGTACCTCTCCGCTCCATGTACAAGTACCTCTCCGCTCCATGTACAAGTACCTCTCCGCTCCATGTACAAGTACCTCTCCGCTCCATGTACAAGTACCTCTCCGCTCCATGTACAAGTACCTCTCCGCTCCATGTACAAGTACCTCTCCGCTCCATGTACAAGTACCTCTCCGCTCCATGTACAAGTACCTCTCCGCTCCATGTACAAGTACCTCTCCGCTCCATGTACAAGTACCTCTCCGCTCCATGTACAAGTACCTCTCCGCTCCATGTACAAGTACCTCTCCGCTCAATGTACAAGTACCTCTCCGCTCCCTGTACAAGTACATCTCCGCTCCATGTACAAGTACCTCTCCGCTCCATGTACAAGTACCTCTCCGCTCAATGTACAAGTGTCGACAGTACCTCTCCGCTCCATGTACAAGTACCTCTCCGCTCCATGTACAAGTACCTCTCCGCTCAATGTACAAGTGTCGACAGTACCTCTCCGCTCCATCTACAAGTACCTCTCCGCTCAATGTACAAGTACCTCTCCGCTGAATGTACAAGTACCTCTCCGCTCCATGTACAAGTACCTCTCCGCTCCATGTACAAATACCTCTCCGCTCCATGTACAAGTACCTCTCCGCTCCATGTACAAGCACCTCTCCGCTCCATGTACAAGTACCTCTCCGCTCCATGTACAAGTACCTCTCCGCTCAATGTACAAGTGTCGACAGTACCTCTCCGCTCCATCTACAAGTACCTCTCCGCTCAATGTACAAGTACCTCTCCGCTGAATGTACAAGTACCTCTCCGCTCCATGTACAAGTACCTCTCCGCTCCATGTACAAATACCTCTCCGCTCCATGTACAAGTACCTCTCCGCTCCATGTACAAGCACCTCTCCGCTACATGTACAAGTACCTCTCCGCTCCATGTACAAGTACCTCTCCGCTCCATGTACAAGTACCTCTCCGCTCAATGTACAAGTACCTCTCCGCTCCATGTACAAATACCTCTCCGCTCCATGTACAAATACCTCTCCGCTCCATGTACAAGTACCTCTCCGCTCCATGTACCAGTACCTCTCCGCTCAATGTACAAGTACATCTCCGCTCAATGTACAAGTACATCTCCGCTCAATGTACAAGTACGTCTCCGCTCAATGTACAAGTACCTCTCCGCTCAATGTACAAGTACCTCTCCGCTCCATGTACAAGTACCTCTCCGCTCAATGTACAAGTACATCTCCGCTCCATGTACCAGTACCTCTCCGCTCAATGTACAAGTACCTCTCCGCTCAATGTACAAGTACATCTCCGCTCCATGTACAAGTACGTCTCCGCTCAATGTATAAGTACCTCTCCGCTCCATGTACAAGTACCTCTCCGCTCCATGTACAAGTACATCTCCGCTCCATGTACAAGTACATCTCCGCTCCATGTACAAGTACCTCTCCGCTCCATGTACAAGTACCTCTCCGCTCCATGTACAAGTACATCTCCGCTCCATGTACAAGTACCTCTCCGCTCAATGTACAAGTACATCTCCGCTCCATGTACAAGTACCTCTCCGCTCAATGTACAAGTACATCTCCGCTCCATGTACCAGTACCTCTCCGCTCAATGTACAAGTACATCTCCACTCCATGTACAAGTACCTCTCCGCTCAATGTACAAGTACATCTCCGCTCCATGTACCAGTACCTCTCCGCTCAATGTACAAGTACATCTCCGCTCCATGTACAAGTACCTCTCCGCTCAATGTACAAGTACCTCTCCGCTCAATGTACAAGTACATCTCCGCTCCATGTACCAGTACCTCTCCGCTCAATGTACAAGTACATCTGCGCTCCATGTAGGGCTGGGTATCGTTCAAAATTTTTCGATATCGATACCGTTTCGATACTTGGATTTCGATACCGGTTCCTGAACGATACTTTTTTCGATACCAATTTTTAGAAAAATCCATTTTAACAAAAATAAAACTGCATTACACATTGAAATTATTTTACAAATCTTTAGTTTCCCCCCATCTTAAGTTTTACAGCAGAAAAAAATAAAACCTACTGTATTTAACATAACTTTAAGTTCTCTAAACGTATTGCCGTCCCTACAAAAAATATTGGAGTACTACAAAGGAAAGAAATGTAGCTAAAACAAATAAATCAGTGGAATAGTTTTCAGTGCAAAACAGAGAGTTGCAAATCAGGGTTTAATGCTCACTGATGCAACAGAACTCTATTCTTGTACAAACTGATGAGATGGCTCCACTTCATGCATGGAAGACTAGTTGAGCATTGACTAGCCTATCAATATAGCCTTATATGCCACAAAGTGAATCGCATTTATATTCAACAAACTATCATGACATCAGCGTTTGTTAACGAGTTGCTAAAAATACATGGGCGATAACTGCCCGCTTGCACATAACGCTAATTAATTAAACATTAACGCTAGCGTTGCAGATCAGTGTGCTCACTGCTGCAACAGAACGTCATTCTTGTCAAATCTGACGAGACAGCTCAACTTCACTGACTAGCCAATCAATATAAATGAATCGCATTTACATTCAACAAACTATCATGACATCAGCGTTTGTTAACGAGTTGCTAAAAATACACAATGCCCGCTTGCGCATAACGTTACGGCGGCAATTAATTAAACGATCTAATGCTACAACTCACAGCCAGATGCATGGATTTGTCAGACTGAGGGATCTGATAACCGCTAACTTGCGGTAAGCTGAGCTGACCCACCTCTCAATTATTTCTCTTGTCTGTGGAAACCAGTCCGTGTTGTTTCTGTTTCTTTTCATGCTTTTCATCATCTTCGCCATATGGTAATCCAGGATAGGAGTAGCTTGAGTGGCTAACTTCTTGTATACTATCCGCACCGCACGCCTGGCTCACAGTCACAACAAACACACCGGCTAAAGTGGGCGTAACGTTTCCTGCTTACCTCTACATGACAGCCAATCACCAGCCGTATTAGAGCGCGGCGTGCAAGCATGTCGCATGCTTATAGGCTCAATGACGCTGTTTTGTTTTGGTATCGAAAATTGGTATCGATTGACAAGGGAGGCTTCGATACCCCTTAGTATCGATGTTTCCATTTCGGTGCCAAGTAAGTATC
Organism: Poromitra crassiceps; assembly: GCF_964638095.1. NCBI lineage: Eukaryota > Metazoa > Chordata > Actinopteri > Beryciformes > Melamphaidae > Poromitra > Poromitra crassiceps. Next base: position 1,423,690 of record NW_028152256.1, read on the forward strand.
GAAACTCGATACCCAGCCCTAGCTCCATGTACAAGTACCTCTCCGCTCAATGTACAAGTACCTCTCCGCTCAATGTACAAGTACCTCTCCGCTCCATGTACAAGTACCTCTCCGCTCCATGTACAAGTACCTCTCCGCTCCATGTACAAGTACCTCTCCGCTCCATGTACAAGTACATCTCTGCTCCATGTACAAGTACCTCTCCGCTCAATGTACAAGTACATCTCCGCTCCATGTACAAGTACCTCTCCGCTCCATGTACAAGTACATCTCCGCTCCATGTACAAGTACCTCTCCGCTCCATGTACAAGTACCTCTCCGCTCAATGTACAAGTACCTCTCCGCTCCATGTACAAGTACATCTCCGCTCCATGTACAAGTACCTCTCCGCTCAATGTACAAGTACATCTCCGCTCCATGTACAAGTACATCTCCACTCCATGTACAAGTACCTCTCCGCTCAATGTACAAGTACATCTCCGCTCCATGTACCAGTACCTCTCCGCTCAATGTACAAGTACATCTCCACTCCATGTACAAGTACCTCTCCGCTCAATGTACAAGTACATCTCCACTCCATGTACCAGTACCTCTCCGCTCAATGTACAAGTACATCTCCACTCCATGTACAAGTACCTCTCCGCTCAATGTACAAGTACATCTCCGCTCCATGTACCAGTACCTCTCCGCTCAATGTACAAGTACATCTGCGCTCCATGTAGGGCTGGGTATCGTTCAAAATTTTTCGATATCGATACCGTTTCGATACTTGGATTTCGATACCGGTTCCTGAACGATACTTTTTTCGATACCAATTTTTAGAAAAATCCATTTTAACAAAAATAAAACTGCATTACACATTGAAATTATTTTACAAATCTTTAGTTTCCCCCCATCTTAAGTTTTACAGCAGAAAAAAATAAAACCTACTGTATTTAACATAACTTTAAGTTCTCTAAACGTATTGCCGTCCCTACAAAAAATATTGGAGTACTACAAAGGAAAGAAATGTAGCTAAAACAAATAAATCAGTGGAATAGTTTTCAGTGCAAAACAGAGAGTTGCAAATCAGGGTTTAATGCTCACTGATGCAACAGAACTCTATTCTTGTACAAACTGATGAGGTGGCTCCACTTCATGCATGGAAGACTAGTTGAGCATTGACTAGCCTATCAATATAGCCTTATATGCCACAAAGTGAATCGCATTTATATTCAACAAACTATCATGACATCAGCGTTTGTTAACGAGTTGCTAAAAATACATGGGCGATAACTGCCCGCTTGCACATAACGCTAATTAATTAAACATTAACGCTAGCGTTGCAGATCAGTGTGCTCACTGCTGCAACAGAACGTCATTCTTGTCAAATCTGACGAGACAGCTCAACTTCACTGACTAGCCAATCAATATAAATGAATCGCATTTACATTCAACAAACTATCATGACATCAGCGTTTGTTAACGAGTTGCTAAAAATACACAATGCCCGCTTGCGCATAACGTTACGGCGGCAATTAATTAAACGATCTAATGCTACAACTCACAGCCAGATGCATGGATTTGTCAGACTGAGGGATCTGATAACCGCTAACTTGCGGTAAGCTGAGCTGACCCACCTCTCAATTATTTCTCTTGTCTGTGGAAACCAGTCCGTGTTGTTTCTGTTTCTTTTCATGCTTTTCATCATCTTCGCCATATGGTAATCCAGGATAGGAGTAGCTTGAGTGGCTAACTTCTTGTATACTATCCGCACCGCACGCCTGGCTCACAGTCACAACAAACACACCGGCTAAAGTGGGCGTAACGTTTCCTGCTTACCTCTACATGACAGCCAATCACCAGCCGTATTAGAGCGCGGCGTGCAAGCATGTCGCATGCTTATAGGCTCAATGACGCTGTTTTGTTTTGGTATCGAAAATTGGTATCGATTGACAAGGGAGGCTTCGATACCCCTTAGTATCGATGTTTCCATTTCGGTGCCAAGTAAGTATCGAAACTCGATACCCAGCCCTAGCTCCTTGTACAAGTACCTCTCCGCTCAATGTACAAGTACCTCTCCGCTCAATGTACAAGTACCTCTCCGCTCCATGTACAAGTACCTCTCCGCTCCATGTACAAGTACCTCTCCGCTCCATGTACAAGTACCTCTCCGCTCCATGTACAAGTACATCTCTGCTCCATGTACAAGTACCTCTCCGCTCAATGTACAAGTACATCTCCGCTCCATGTACAAGTACCTCTCCGCTCCATGTACAAGTACATCTCCGCTCCATGTACAAGTACCTCTCCGCTCCATGTACAAGTACCTCTCCGCTCAATGTACAAGTACCTCTCCGCTCCATGTACAAGTACATCTCCGCTCCATGTACAAGTACCTCTCCGCTCAATGTACAAGTACATCTCCGCTCCATGTACAAGTACATCTCCACTCCATGTACAAGTACCTCTCCGCTCAATGTACAAGTACATCTCCGCTCCATGTACCAGTACCTCTCCGCTCAATGTACAAGTACATCTCCACTCCATGTACAAGTACCTCTCCGCTCAATGTACAAGTACATCTCCACTCCATGTACCAGTACCTCTCCGCTCAATGTACAAGTACATCTCCACTCCATGTACAAGTACCTCTCCGCTCAATGTACAAGTACATCTCCGCTCCATGTACCAGTACCTCTCCGCTCAATGTACAAGTACATCTGCGCTCCATGTAGGGCTGGGTATCGTTCAAAATTTTTCGATATCGATACCGTTTCGATACTTGGATTTCGATACCGGTTCCTGAACGATACTTTTTTCGATACCAATTTTTAGAAAAATCCATTTTAACAAAAATAAAACTGCATTACACATTGAAATTATTTTACAAATCTTTAGTTTCCCCCCATCTTAAGTTTTACAGCAGAAAAAAATAAAACCTACTGTATTTAACATAACTTTAAGTTCTCTAAACGTATTGCCGTCCCTACAAAAAATATTGGAGTACTACAAAGGAAAGAAATGTAGCTAAAACAAATAAATCAGTGGAATAGTTTTCAGTGCAAAACAGAGAGTTGCAAATCAGGGTTTAATGCTCACTGATGCAACAGAACTCTATTCTTGTACAAACTGATGAGATGGCTCCACTTCATGCATGGAAGACTAGTTGAGCATTGACTAGCCTATCAATATAGCCTTATATGCCACAAAGTGAATCGCATTTATATTCAACAAACTATCATGACATCAGCGTTTGTTAACGAGTTGCTAAAAATACATGGGCGATAACTGCCCGCTTGCACATAACGCTAATTAATTAAACATTAACGCTAGCGTTGCAGATCAGTGTGCTCACTGCTGCAACAGAACGTCATTCTTGTCAAATCTGACGAGACAGCTCAACTTCACTGACTAGCCAATCAATATAAATGAATCGCATTTACATTCAACAAACTATCATGACATCAGCGTTTGTTAACGAGTTGCTAAAAATACACAATGCCCGCTTGCGCATAACGTTACGGCGGCAATTAATTAAACGATCTAATGCTACAACTCACAGCCAGATGCATGGATTTGTCAGACTGAGGGATCTGATAACCGCTAACTTGCGGTAAGCTGAGCTGACCCACCTCTCAATTATTTCTCTTGTCTGTGGAAACCAGTCCGTGTTGTTTCTGTTTCTTTTCCTGCTTTTCATCATCTTCGCCATATGGTAATCCAGGATAGGAGTAGCTTGAGTGGCTAACTTCTTGTATACTATCCGCACCGCACGCCTGGCTCACAGTCACAACAAACACACCGGCTAAAGTGGGCGTAACGTTTCCTGCATGCCTCTACATGACAGCCAATCACCAGCCGTATTAGAGCGCGGCGTGCAAGCATGTCGCATGCTTATAGGCTCAATGACGCTGTTTTGTTTTGGTATCGAAAATTGGTATCGATTGACAAGGGAGGCTTCGATACCCCTTAGTATCGATGTTTCCATTTCGGTGCCAAGTAAGTATCGAAACTCGATACCCAGCCCTAGCTCCATGTACAAGTACCTCTCCGCTCAATGTACAAGTACCTCTCCGCTCAATGTACAAGTACCTCTCCGCTCCATGTACAAGTACCTCTCCGCTCCATGTACAAGTACCTCTCCGCTCCATGTACAAGTACCTCTCCGCTCCATGTACAAGTACATCTCTGCTCCATGTACAAGTACCTCTCCGCTCAATGTACAAGTACATCTCCGCTCCATGTACAAGTACCTCTCCGCTCCATGTACAAGTACATCTCCGCTCCATGTACAAGTACCTCTCCGCTCCATGTACAAGTACCTCTCCGCTCAATGTACAAGTACATCTCCGCTCCATGTACAAGTACATCTCTGCTCCATGTACAAGTACCTCTCCGCTCAATGTACAAGTACATCTCCGCTCCATGTACAAGTACCTCTCCGCTCCATGTACAAGTACCTCTCCGGTCCATGTACAAGTACCTCTCCGCTCCATGTACAAGTACCTCTCCGCTCCATGTACAAGTACCTCTCCGCTCAATGTCAAGTGTCGACAGTACCTCTCCGCTCCATGTACAAATACCTCTCCGCTCTCATGTACAAGTACCTCTCCGCTCCATGTACAAGTACCTCTCCGCTCAATGTCAAGTGTCGACAGTACCTCTCCACTCCATGTACAAATACCTCTCCGCTCCATGTACAAGTACCTCTCCGCTCTCATGTACAAGTACCTCTCCGCTCCATGTACAAGTAGCTCTCCGCTCAATGTACAAGTGTCGACAGTACCTTTCCGCTCCATGTACAAATACCTCTCCGCTCTCATGTACAAGTACCTCTCCGCTCCATGTACAAGTACCTCTCCGCTCAATGTACAAATACCTCTCCGCTCCATGTATAAGTACCTCTCCGCTCTATGTACAAGTACCTCTCCGCTCCATGTACAAGTACCTCTCCGCTCAATGTACAAATACCTCTCCGCTCCATGTACAAGTAGCTCTCCGCTGAATGTACAAGTGTCGACAGTACCTCTCCGCTCAATGTACAAGTACCTCTCCGCTCAATGTACAAGTACCTCTCCGCTCAATGTACAAATACCTCTCCGCTCCATGTACAAGTACCTCTCCGCTGAATGTACAAGTGTCGACAGTACCTCTCCGCTCAATGTACAAGTACCTCTCCGCTCAATGTACAAGTACCTCTCCGCTCAATGTACAAGTGTCGACAGTACCTCTCCGCTCCATGTACAAGTACCTCTCCGCTCAATGTACAAGTGTCGACAGTACCTCTACGCTCAATGTACAAGTGTCGACAGTACCTCTCCGCTCTCATGTACAAGTACCTCTCCGATCCATGTACAAGTACATCTCCGCTCCATGTACAAGTACATCTCCGCTCAATGTACAAGTACCTCTCCGCTCCATGTACAAGTACCTCTCCGCTCCATGTACAAGTACCTCTCCGCTCCATGTACAAGTACCTCTCCGCTCCATGTACAAGTACCTCTCCGCTCAATGTACAAGTACCTCTCCGCTCCATGTACAAGTACCTCTCCGCTCAATGTACAAGTACATCTCCGCTCCATGTACAAGTACCTCTCCGCTCCATGTACAAGTACCTCTCCGCTCCATGTACAAGTACCTCTCCGCTCCATGTACAAGTACATCTCTGCTCCATGTACAAGTACCTATCCGCTCAATGTACAAGTACATCTCCGCTCCATGTACAAGTACCTCTCCGCTCCATGTACAAGTACATCTCCGCTCCATGTACAAGTACCTCTCCGCTCCATGTACAAGTACCTCTCCGCTCAATGTACAAGTACATCTCCGCTCCATGTACAAGTACATCTCTGCTCCATGTACAAGTACCTCTCCGCTCAATGTACAAGTACATCTCCGCTCCATGTACAAGTACCTCTCCGCTCCATGTACAAGTACCTCTCCGGTCCATGTACAAGTACCTCTCCGCTCCATGTACAAGTACCTCTCCGCTCCATGTACAAGTACCTCTCCGCTCAATGTCAAGTGTCGACAGTACCTCTCCGCTCCATGTACAAATACCTCTCCGCTCTCATGTACAAGTACCTCTCCGCTCCATGTACAAGTACCTCTCCGCTCAATGTCAAGTGTCGACAGTACCTCTCCGCTCCATGTACAAATACCTCTCCGCTCCATGTACAAGTACCTCTCCGCTCTCATGTACAAGTACCTCTCCGCTCCATGTACAAGTAGCTCTCCGCTCAATGTACAAGTGTCGACAGTACCTTTCCGCTCCATGTACAAATACCTCTCCGCTCTCATGTACAAGTACCTCTCCGCTCCATGTACAAGTACCTCTCCGCTCAATGTACAAATACCTCTCCGCTCCATGTATAAGTACCTCTCCGCTCTATGTACAAGTACCTCTCCGCTCCATGTACAAGTACCTCTCCGCTCAATGTACAAATACCTCTCCGCTCCATGTACAAGTAGCTCTCCGCTGAATGTACAAGTGTCGACAGTACCTCTCCGCTCAATGTACAAGTACCTCTCCGCTCAATGTACAAATACCTCTCCGCTCCATGTACAAGTACCTCTCCGCTCAATGTCAAGTATCGACAGTACCTCTCCACTCCATGTACAAGTACCTCTCCGCTGAATGTACAAGTGTCGACAGTACCTCTCCGCTCAATGTACAAGTACCTCTCCGCTCCATGTACAAGTACCTCTCCGCTCTCATGTACAAGTACCTCTCCGCTCCATGTACAAGTACCTCTCCCCTCAATGTACAAGTACCTCTGCGCTCCATGTACAAGTACCTCTCCGCTCAATGTACAAGTACCTCTCCGCTCAATGTACAAGTGTCGACAGTACCTCTCCGCTCCATGTACAAGTACCTCTCCGCTCAATGTACAAGTGTCGACAGTACCTCTACGCTCAATGTACAAGTGTCGACAGTACCTCTCCGCTCTCATGTACAAGTACCTCTCCGATCCATGTACAAGTACATCTCCGCTCAATGTACAAGTACCTCTCCGCTCCATGTACAAGTACCTCTCCGCTCCATGTACAAGTACCTCTCCGCTCCATGTACAAGTACCTCTCCGCTCCATGTACAAGTACCTCTCCGCTCAATGTACAAATACCTCTCCGCTCCATGTACAAGTAGCTCTCCGCTGAATGTACAAGTGTCGACAGTACCTCTCCGCTCAATGTACAAGTACCTCTCCGCTCAATGTACAAATACCTCTCCGCTCCATGTACAAGTACCTCTCCGCTCAATGTCAAGTATCGACAGTACCTCTCCGCTCCATGTACAAGTACCTCTCCGCTGAATGTACAAGTGTCGACAGTACCTCTCCGCTCAATGTACAAGTACCTCTCCGCTCAATGTACAAGTACCTCTCCGCTCAATGTACAAGTGTCGACAGTACCTCTCCGCTCCATGTACAAGTACCTCTCCGCTCAATGTACAAGTGTCGACAGTACCTCTACGCTCAATGTACAAGTGTCGACAGTACCTCTCCGCTCTCATGTACAAGTACCTCTCCGATCCATGTACAAGTACATCTCCGCTCCATGTACAAGTACATCTCCGCTCAATGTACAAGTACCTCTCCGCTCCATGTACAAGTACCTCTCCGCTCCATGTACAAGTACCTCTCCGCTCCATGTACAAGTACCTCTCCGCTCCATGTACAAGTACCTCTCCGCTCAATGTACAAGTACCTCTCCGCTCCATGTACAAGTACCTCTCCGCTCAATGTACAAGTACCTCTCCGCTCCATGTACAAGTACCTCTCCGCTCCATGTACAAGTACCTCTCCGCTCCATGTACAAGTACCTCTCCGCTCCATGTACAAGTACATCTCTGCTCCATGTACAAGTACCTATCCGCTCAATGTACAAGTACATCTCCGCTCCATGTACAAGTACCTCTCCGCTCCATGTACAAGTACATCTCCGCTCCATGTACAAGTACCTCTCCGCTCCATGTACAAGTACCTCTCCGCTCAATGTACAAGTACATCTCCGCTCCATGTACAAGTACATCTCTGCTCCATGTACAAGTACCTCTCCGCTCAATGTACAAGTACATCTCCGCTCCATGTACAAGTACCTCTCCGCTCCATGTACAAGTACCTCTCCGGTCCATGTACAAGTACCTCTCCGCTCCATGTACAAGTACCTCTCCGCTCCATGTACAAGTACCTCTCCGCTCAATGTCAAGTGTCGACAGTACCTCTCCGCTCCATGTACAAATACCTCTCCGCTCTCATGTACAAGTACCTCTCCGCTCCATGTACAAGTACCTCTCCGCTCAATGTCAAGTGTCGACAGTACCTCTCCGCTCCATGTACAAATACCTCTCCGCTCCATGTACAAGTACCTCTCCGCTCTCATGTACAAGTACCTCTCCGCTCCATGTACAAGTAGCTCTCCGCTCAATGTACAAGTGTCGACAGTACCTTTCCGCTCCATGTACAAATACCTCTCCGCTCTCATGTACAAGTACCTCTCCGCTCCATGTACAAGTACCTCTCCGCTCAATGTACAAATACCTCTCCGCTCCATGTATAAGTACCTCTCCGCTCTATGTACAAGTACCTCTCCGCTCCATGTACAAGTACCTCTCCGCTCAATGTACAAATACCTCTCCGCTCCATGTACAAGTAGCTCTCCGCTGAATGTACAAGTGTCGACAGTACCTCTCCGCTCAATGTACAAGTACCTCTCCGCTCAATGTACAAATACCTCTCCGCTCCATGTACAAGTACCTCTCCGCTCAATGTCAAGTATCGACAGTACCTCTCCACTCCATGTACAAGTACCTCTCCGCTGAATGTACAAGTGTCGACAGTACCTCTCCGCTCAATGTACAAGTACCTCTCCGCTCCATGTACAAGTACCTCTCCGCTCTCATGTACAAGTACCTCTCCGCTCCATGTACAAGTACCTCTCCCCTCAATGTACAAGTACCTCTGCGCTCCATGTACAAGTACCTCTCCGCTCAATGTACAAGTACCTCTCCGCTCAATGTACAAGTGTCGACAGTACCTCTCCGCTCCATGTACAAGTACCTCTCCGCTCAATGTACAAGTGTCGACAGTACCTCTACGCTCAATGTACAAGTGTCGACAGTACCTCTCCGCTCTCATGTACAAGTACCTCTCCGATCCATGTACAAGTACATCTCCGCTCAATGTACAAGTACCTCTCCGCTCCATGTACAAGTACCTCTCCGCTCCATGTACAAGTACCTCTCCGCTCCATGTACAAGTACCTCTCCGCTCCATGTACAAGTACCTCTCCGCTCAATGTACAAGTACCTCTCCGCTCCATGTACAAGTACCTCTCCGCTCAATGTACAAGTACCTCTCCGCTCCATGTACAAGTACCTCTCCGCTCCATGTACAAGTACATCTCCGCTCCATGTACAAGTACCTCTCCGCTCCATGTACAAGTACATCTCCGCTCCATGTACAAGTACCTCTCCGCTCCATGTACAAGTACCTCTCCGCTCAATGTACAAGTACCTCTCCGCTCCATGTACAAGTACATCTCCGCTCCATGTACAAGTACCTCTCCGCTCAATGTACAAGTACATCTCCGCTCCATGTACAAGTACATCTCCACTCCATGTACAAGTACCTCTCCGCTCAATGTACAAGTACATCTCCGCTCCATGTACCAGTACCTCTCCGCTCAATGTACAAGTACATCTCCACTCCATGTACAAGTACCTCTCCGCTCAATGTACAAGTACATCTCCACTCCATGTACCAGTACCTCTCCGCTCAATGTACAAGTACATCTCCACTCCATGTACAAGTACCTCTCCGCTCAATGTACAAGTACATCTCCGCTCCATGTACCAGTACCTCTCCGCTCAATGTACAAGTACATCTGCGCTCCATGTAGGGCTGGGTATCGTTCAAAATTTTTCGATATCGATACCGTTTCGATACTTGGATTTCGATACCGGTTCCTGAACGATACTTTTTTCGATACCAATTTTTAGAAAAATCCATTTTAACAAAAATAAAACTGCATTACACATTGAAATTATTTTACAAATCTTTAGTTTCCCCCCATCTTAAGTTTTACAGCAGAAAAAAATAAAACCTACTGTATTTAACATAACTTTAAGTTCTCTAAACGTATTGCCGTCCCTACAAAAAATATTGGAGTACTACAAAGGAAAGAAATGTAGCTAAAACAAATAAATCAGTGGAATAGTTTTCAGTGCAAAACAGAGAGTTGCAAATCAGGGTTTAATGCTCACTGATGCAACAGAACTCTATTCTTGTACAAACTGATGAGATGGCTCCACTTCATGCATGGAAGACTAGTTGAGCATTGACTAGCCTATCAATATAGCCTTATATGCCACAAAGTGAATCGCATTTATATTCAACAAACTATCATGACATCAGCGTTTGTTAACGAGTTGCTAAAAATACATGGGCGATAACTGCCCGCTTGCACATAACGCTAATTAATTAAACATTAACGCTAGCGTTGCAGATCAGTGTGCTCACTGCTGCAACAGAACGTCATTCTTGTCAAATCTGACGAGACAGCTCAACTTCACTGACTAGCCAATCAATATAAATGAATCGCATTTACATTCAACAAACTATCATGACATCAGCGTTTGTTAACGAGTTGCTAAAAATACACAATGCCCGCTTGCGCATAACGTTACGGCGGCAATTAATTAAACGATCTAATGCTACAACTCACAGCCAGATGCATGGATTTGTCAGACTGAGGGATCTGATAACCGCTAACTTGCGGTAAGCTGAGCTGACCCACCTCTCAATTATTTCTCTTGTCTGTGGAAACCAGTCCGTGTTGTTTCTGTTTCTTTTCCTGCTTTTCATCATCTTCGCCATATGGTAATCCAGGATAGGAGTAGCTTGAGTGGCTAACTTATTGTATACTATCCGCACCGCACGCCTGGCTCACAGTCACAACAAACACACCGGCTAAAGTGGGCGTAACGTTTCCTGCATGCCTCTACATGACAGCCAATCACCAGCCGTATTAGAGCGCGGCGTGCAAGCATGTCGCATGCTTATAGGCTCAATGACGCTGTTTTGTTTTGGTATCGAAAATTGGTATCGATTGACAAGGGAGGCTTCGATACCCCTTAGTATCGATGTTTCCATTTCGGTGCCAAGTAAGTATCGAAACTCGATACCCAGCCCTAGCTCCATGTACAAGTACCTCTCCGCTCAATGTACAAGTACCTCTCCGCTCAATGTACAAGTACCTCTCCGCTCCATGTACAAGTACCTCTCCGCTCCATGTAGAAGTACCTCTCCGCTCCATGTACAAGTACCTCTCCGCTCCATGTACAAGTACATCTCTGCTCCATGTACAAGTACCTCTCCGCTCCATGTACAAGTACCTCTCCGCTCCATGTACAAGTACATCTCCGCTCCATGTACAAGTACCTCTCCGCTCCATGTACAAGTACCTCTCCGCTCAATGTACAAGTACATCTCCGCTCCATGTACAAGTACATCTCTGCTCCATGTACAAGTACCTCTCCGCTCAATGTACAAGTACATCTCCGCTCCATGTACAAGTACCTCTCCGCTCCATGTACAAGTACCTCTCCGGTCCATGTACAAGTACCTCTCCGCTCCATGTACAAGTACCTCTCCGCTCCATGTACAAGTACCTCTCCGCTCAATGTCAAGTGTCGACAGTACCTCTCCGCTCCATGTACAAATACCTCTCCGCTCTCATGTACAAGTACCTCTCCGCTCCATGTACAAGTACCTCTCCGCTCAATGTCAAGTGTCGACAGTACCTCTCCACTCCATGTACAAATACCTCTCCGCTCCATGTACAAGTACCTCTCCGCTCTCATGTACAAGTACCTCTCCGCTCCATGTACAAGTAGCTCTCCGCTCAATGTACAAGTGTCGACAGTACCTTTCCGCTCCATGTACAAATACCTCTCCGCTCTCATGTACAAGTACCTCTCCGCTCCATGTACAAGTACCTCTCCGCTCAATGTACAAATACCTCTCCGCTCCATGTATAAGTACCTCTCCGCTCTATGTACAAGTACCTCTCCGCTCCATGTACAAGTACCTCTCCGCTCAATGTACAAATACCTCTCCGCTCCATGTACAAGTAGCTCTCCGCTGAATGTACAAGTGTCGACAGTACCTCTCCGCTCAATGTACAAGTACCTCTCCGCTCAATGTACAAATACCTCTCCGCTCCATGTACAAGTACCTCTCCGCTCAATGTCAAGTATCGACAGTACCTCTCCGCTCCATGTACAAGTACCTCTCCGCTGAATGTACAAGTGTCGACAGTACCTCTCCGCTCAATGTACAAGTACCTCTCCGCTCAATGTACAAGTACCTCTCCGCTCAATGTACAAGTGTCGACAGTACCTCTCCGCTCCATGTACAAGTACCTCTCCGCTCAATGTACAAGTGTCGACAGTACCTCTACGCTCAATGTACAAGTGTCGACAGTACCTCTCCGCTCTCATGTACAAGTACCTCTCCGATCCATGTACAAGTACATCTCCGCTCCATGTACAAGTACATCTCCGCTCAATGTACAAGTACCTCTCCGCTCCATGTACAAGTACCTCTCCGCTCCATGTACAAGTACCTCTCCGCTCCATGTACAAGTACCTCTCCGCTCCATGTACAAGTACCTCTCCGCTCAATGTACAAGTACCTCTCCGCTCCATGTACAAGTACCTCTCCGCTCAATGTACAAGTACCTCTCCGCTCCATGTACAAGTACCTCTCCGCTCCATGTACAAGTACCTCTCCGCTCCATGTACAAGTACCTCTCCGCTCCATGTACAAGTACATCTCTGCTCCATGTACAAGTACCTATCCGCTCAATGTACAAGTACATCTCCGCTCCATGTACAAGTACCTCTCCGCTCCATGTACAAGTACATCTCCGCTCCATGTACAAGTACCTCTCCGCTCCATGTACAAGTACCTCTCCGCTCAATGTACAAGTACATCTCCGCTCCATGTACAAGTACATCTCTGCTCCATGTACAAGTACCTCTCCGCTCAATGTACAAGTACATCTCCGCTCCATGTACAAGTACCTCTCCGCTCCATGTACAAGTACCTCTCCGGTCCATGTACAAGTACCTCTCCGCTCCATGTACAAGTACCTCTCCGCTCCATGTACAAGTACCTCTCCGCTCAATGTCAAGTGTCGACAGTACCTCTCCGCTCCATGTACAAATACCTCTCCGCTCTCATGTACAAGTACCTCTCCGCTCCATGTACAAGTACCTCTCCGCTCAATGTCAAGTGTCGACAGTACCTCTCCGCTCCATGTACAAATACCTCTCCGCTCCATGTACAAGTACCTCTCCGCTCTCATGTACAAGTACCTCTCCGCTCCATGTACAAGTAGCTCTCCGCTCAATGTACAAGTGTCGACAGTACCTTTCCGCTCCATGTACAAATACCTCTCCGCTCTCATGTACAAGTACCTCTCCGCTCCATGTACAAGTACCTCTCCGCTCAATGTACAAATACCTCTCCGCTCCATGTATAAGTACCTCTCTGCTCTATGTACAAGTACCTCTCCGCTCCATGTACAAGTACCTCTCCGCTCAATGTACAAATACCTCTCCGCTCCATGTACAAGTAGCTCTCCGCTGAATGTACAAGTGTCGACAGTACCTCTCCGCTCAATGTACAAGTACCTCTCCGCTCAATGTACAAATACCTCTCCGCTCCATGTACAAGTACCTCTCCGCTCAATGTCAAGTATCGACAGTACCTCTCCACTCCATGTACAAGTACCTCTCCGCTGAATGTACAAGTGTCGACAGTACCTCTCCGCTCAATGTACAAGTACCTCTCCGCTCCATGTACAAGTACCTCTCCGCTCTCATGTACAAGTACCTCTCCGCTCCATGTACAAGTACCTCTCCCCTCAATGTACAAGTACCTCTGCGCTCCATGTACAAGTACCTCTCCGCTCAATGTACAAGTACCTCTCCGCTCAATGTACAAGTGTCGACAGTACCTCTCCGCTCCATGTACAAGTACCTCTCCGCTCAATGTACAAGTGTCGACAGTACCTCTACGCTCAATGTACAAGTGTCGACAGTACCTCTCCGCTCTCATGTACAAGTACCTCTCCGATCCATGTACAAGTACATCTCCGCTCAATGTACAAGTACCTCTCCGCTCCATGTACAAGTACCTCTCCGCTCCATGTACAAGTACCTCTCCGCTCCATGTACAAGTACCTCTCCGCTCCATGTACAAGTACCTCTCCGCTCAATGTACAAGTACCTCTCCGCTCCATGTACAAGTACCTCTCCGCTCAATGTACAAGTACCTCTCCGCTCCATGTACAAGTACCTCTCCGCTCCATGTACAAGTACCTCTCCGCTCCATGTACAAGTACCTCTCCGCTCCATGTACAAGTACATCTCTGCTCCATGTACAAGTACCTCTCCGCTCAATGTACAAGTACATCTCCGCTCCATGTACAAGTACCTCTCCGCTCCATGTACAAGTACATCTCCGCTCCATGTACAAGTACCTCTCCGCTCCATGTACAAGTACCTCTCCGCTCAATGTACAAGTACATCTCCGCTCCATGTACAAGTACATCTCTGCTCCATGTACAAGTACCTCTCCGCTCAATGTACAAGTACATCTCTGCTCCATGTACAAGTACCTCTCCGCTCCATGTACAAGTACCTCTCCGGTCCATGTACAAGTACCTCTCCGCTCCATGTACAAGTACCTCTCCGCTCCATGTACAAGTACCTCTCCGCTCAATGTCAAGTGTCGACAGTACCTCTCCGCTCCATGTACAAATACCTCTCCGCTCTCATGTACAAGTACCTCTCCGCTCCATGTACAAGTACCTCTCCGCTCAATGTCAAGTGTCGACAGTACCTCTCCGCTCCATGTACAAATACCTCTCCGCTCCATGTACAAGTACCTCTCCGCTCTCATGTACAAGTACCTCTCCGCTCCATGTACAAGTAGCTCTCCGCTCAATGTACAAGTGTCGACAGTACCTTTCCGCTCCATGTACAAATACCTCTCCGCTCTCATGTACAAGTACCTCTCCGCTCCATGTACAAGTACCTCTCCGCTCAATGTACAAATACCTCTCCGCTCCATGTATAAGTACCTCTCCGCTCTATGTACAAGTACCTCTCCGCTCCATGTACAAGTACCTCTCCGCTCAATGTACAAATACCTCTCCGCTCCATGTACAAGTAGCTCTCCGCTGAATGTACAAGTGTCGACAGTACCTCTCCGCTCAATGTACAAGTACCTCTCCGCTCAATGTACAAATACCTCTCCGCTCCATGTACAAGTACCTCTCCGCTCAATGTCAAGTATCGACAGTACCTCTCCGCTCCATGTACAAGTACCTCTCCGCTGAATGTACAAGTGTCGACAGTACCTCTCCGCTCAATGTACAAGTACCTCTCCGCTCCATGTACAAGTACCTCTCCGCTCTCATGTACAAGTACCTCTCCGCTCCATGTACAAGTACCTCTCCGCTCAATGTACAAGTACCTCTGCGCTCCATGTACAAGTACCTCTCCGCTCAATGTACAAGTACCTCTCCGCTCAATGTCAAGTGTCGACAGTACCTCTCCACTCCATGTACAAATACCTCTCCGCTCCATGTACAAGTACCTCTCCGCTCTCATGTACAAGTACCTCTCCGCTCCATGTACAAGTAGCTCTCCGCTCAATGTACAAGTGTCGACAGTACCTTTCCGCTCCATGTACAAATACCTCTCCGCTCTCATGTACAAGTACCTCTCCGCTCCATGTACAAGTACCTCTCCGCTCAATGTACAAATACCTCTCCGCTCCATGTATAAGTACCTCTCCGCTCTATGTACAAGTACCTCTCCGCTCCATGTACAAGTACCTCTCCGCTCAATGTACAAATACCTCTCCGCTCCATGTACAAGTAGCTCTCCGCTGAATGTACAAGTGTCGACAGTACCTCTCCGCTCAATGTACAAGTACCTCTCCGCTCAATGTACAAATACCTCTCCGCTCCATGTACAAGTACCTCTCCGCTCAATGTCAAGTATCGACAGTACCTCTCCGCTCCATGTACAAGTACCTCTCCGCTCCATGTACAAGTACCTCTCCGCTCCATGTACAAGTACCTCTCCGCTCAATGTACAAGTACCTCTCCGCTCCATGTACAAGTACCTCTCCGCTCAATGTACAAGTACCTCTCCGCTCCATGTACAAGTACCTCTCCGCTCTCATGTACAAGTACCTCTCCGCTCCATGTACAAGTACCTCTCCGCTCAATGTCAAGTGTCGACAGTACCTCTCCGCTCCATGTACAAATACCTCTCCGCTCCATGTACAAGTACCTCTCCGCTCTCATGTACAAGTACCTCTCCGCTCCATGTACAAGTAGCTCTCCGCTCAATGTACAAGTGTCGACAGTACCTTTCCGCTCCATGTACAAATACCTCTCCGCTCTCATGTACAAGTACCTCTCCGCTCCATGTACAAGTACCTCTCCGCTCAATGTACAAATACCTCTCCGCTCCATGTATAAGTACCTCTCCGCTCTATGTACAAGTACCTCTCCGCTCCATGTACAAGTACCTCTCCGCTCAATGTACAAATACCTCTCCGCTCCATGTACAAGTAGCTCTCCGCTGAATGTACAAGTGTCGACAGTACCTCTCCGCTCAATGTACAAGTACCTCTCCGCTCAATGTACAAATACCTCTCCGCTCCATGTACAAGTACCTCTCCGCTCAATGTCAAGTATCGACAGTACCTCTCCGCTCCATGTACAAGTACCTCTCCGCTGAATGTACAAGTGTCGACAGTACCTCTCCGCTCAATGTACAAGTACCTCTCCGCTCCATGTACAAGTACCTCTCCGCTCTCATGTACAAGTACCTCTCCGCTCCATGTACAAGTACCTCTCCGCTCAATGTACAAGTACCTCTGCGCTCCATGTACAAGTACCTCTCCGCTCAATGTACAAGTACCTCTCCGCTCAATGTACAAGTGTCGACAGTACCTCTCCGCTCCATGTACAAGTACCTCTCCGCTCAATGTACAAGTGTCGACAGTACCTCTACGCTCAATGTACAAGTGTCGACAGTACCTCTCCGCTCTCATGTACAAGTACCTCTCCGATCCATGTACAAGTACATCTCCGCTCCATGTACAAGTACATCTCCGCTCAATGTACAAGTACCTCTCCGCTCCATGTACAAGTACCTCTCCGCTCCATGTACAAGTACCTCTCCGCTCCATGTACAAGTACCTCTCCGCTCCATGTACAAGTACCTCTCCGCTCAATGTACAAGTACCTCTCCGCTCCATGTACAAGTACCTCTCCGCTCAATGTACAAGTACCTCTCCGCTCCATGTACAAGTACCTCTCCGCTCCATGTACAAGTACCTCTCCGCTCCATGTACAAGTACCTCTCCGCTCCATGTACAAGTACATCTCTGCTCCATGTACAAGTACCTCTCCGCTCAATGTACAAGTACATCTCCGCTCCATGTACAAGTACCTCTCCGCTCCATGTACAAGTACATCTCCGCTCCATGTACAAGTACCTCTCCGCTCCATGTACAAGTACCTCTCCGCTCAATGTACAAGTACATCTCCGCTCCATGTACAAGTACATCTCTGCTCCATGTACAAGTACCTCTCCGCTCAATGTACAAGTACATCTCCGCTCCATGTACAAGTACCTCTCCGCTCCATGTACAAGTACCTCTCCGGTCCATGTACAAGTACCTCTCCGCTCCATGTAGAAGTACCTCTCCGCTCCATGTACAAGTACCTCTCCGCTCAATGTCAAGTGTCGACAGTACCTCTCCGCTCCATGTACAAATACCTCTCCGCTCTCATGTACAAGTACCTCTCCGCTCCATGTACAAGTACCTCTCCGCTCAATGTCAAGTGTCGACAGTACCTCTCCGCTCCATGTACAAATACCTCTCCGCTCCATGTACAAGTACCTCTCCGCTCTCATGTACAAGTACCTCTCCGCTCCATGTACAAGTAGCTCTCCGCTCAATGTACAAGTGTCGACAGTACCTTTCCGCTCCATGTACAAATACCTCTCCGCTCTCATGTACAAGTACCTCTCCGCTCCATGTACAAGTACCTCTCCGCTCAATGTACAAATACCTCTCCGCTCCATGTATAAGTACCTCTCCGCTCTATGTACAAGTACCTCTCCGCTCCATGTACAAGTACCTCTCCGCTCAATGTACAAATACCTCTCCGCTCCATGTACAAGTAGCTCTCCGCTCAATGTCAAGTATCGACAGTACCTCTCCGCTCCATGTACAAGTACCTCTCCGCTGAATGTACAAGTGTCGACAGTACCTCTCCGCTCAATGTACAAGTACCTCTCCGCTCCATGTACAAGTACCTCTCCGCTCTCATGTACAAGTACCTCTCCGCTCCATGTACAAGTACCTCTCCGCTCAATGTACAAGTACCTCTGCGCTCCATGTACAAGTACCTCTCCGCTCAATGTACAAGTACCTCTCCGCTCAATGTACAAGTGTCGACAGTACCTCTCCGCTCCATGTACAAGTACCTCTCCGCTCAATGTACAAGTGTCGACAGTACCTCTACGCTCAATGTACAAGTGTCGACAGTACCTCTCCGCTCTCATGTACAAGTACCTCTCCGATCCATGTACAAGTACATCTCCGCTCCATGTACAAGTACATCTCCGCTCAATGTACAAGTACCTCTCCGCTCCATGTACAAGTACCTCTCCGCTCCATGTACAAGTACCTCTCCGCTCCATGTACAAGTACCTCTCCGCTCCATGTACAAGTACCTCTCCGCTCAATGTACAAGTACCTCTCCGCTCCATGTACAAGTACCTCTCCGCTCAATGTACAAGTACCTCTCCGCTCCATGTACAAGTACCTCTCCGCTCCATGTACAAGTACCTCTCCGCTCCATGTACAAGTACCTCTCCGCTCCATGTACAAGTACATCTCTGCTCCATGTACAAGTACCTCTCCGCTCAATGTACAAGTACATCTCCGCTCCATGTACAAGTACCTCTCCGCTCCATGTACAAGTACATCTCCGCTCCATGTACAAGTACCTCTCCGCTCCATGTACAAGTACCTCTCCGCTCAATGTACAAGTACATCTCCGCTCCATGTACAAGTACATCTCTGCTCCATGTACAAGTACCTCTCCGCTCAATGTACAAGTACATCTCCGCTCCATGTACAAGTACCTCTCCGCTCCATGTACAAGTACCTCTCCGGTCCATGTACAAGTACCTCTCCGCTCCATGTACAAGTACCTCTCCGCTCCATGTACAAGTACCTCTCCGCTCAATGTCAAGTGTCGACAGTACCTCTCCGCTCCATGTACAAATACCTCTCCGCTCTCATGTACAAGTACCTCTCCGCTCCATGTACAAGTACCTCTCCGCTCTCATGTACAAGTACCTCTCCGCTCCATGTACAAGTAGCTCTCCGCTCAATGTACAAGTGTCGACAGTACCTTTCCGCTCCATGTACAAATACCTCTCCGCTCTCATGTACAAGTACCTCTCCGCTCCATGTACAAGTACCTCTCCGCTCAATGTACAAATACCTCTCCGCTCCATGTATAAGTACCTCTCCGCTCTATGTACAAGTACCTCTCCGCTCCATGTACAAGTACCTCTCCGCTCAATGTACAAATACCTCTCCGCTCCATGTACAAGTAGCTCTCCGCTGAATGTACAAGTGTCGACAGTACCTCTCCGCTCAATGTACAAGTACCTCTCCGCTCAATGTACAAATACCTCTCCGCTCCATGTACAAGTACCTCTCCGCTCAATGTCAAGTATCGACAGTACCTCTCCGCTCCATGTACAAGTACCTCTCCGCTGAATGTACAAGTGTCGACAGTACCTCTCCGCTCAATGTACAAGTACCTCTCCGCTCCATGTACAAGTACCTCTCCGCTCTCATGTACAAGTACCTCTCCGCTCCATGTACAAGTACCTCTCCGCTCAAAGTACAAGTACCTCTGCGCTCCATGTACAAGTACCTCTCCGCTCAATGTACAAGTACCTCTCCGCTCAATGTACAAGTGTCGACAGTACCTCTCCGCTCCATGTACAAGTACCTCTCCGCTCAATGTACAAGTGTCGACAGTACCTCTACGCTCAATGTACAAGTGTCGACAGTACCTCTCCGCTCTCATGTACAAGTACCTCTCCGATCCATGTACAAGTACATCTCCGCTCCATGTACAAGTACATCTCCGCTCAATGTACAAGTACCTCTCCGCTCCATGTACAAGTACCTCTCCGCTCCATGTACAAGTACCTCTCCGCTCCATGTACAAGTACCTCTCCGCTCCATGTACAAGTACCTCTCCGCTCAATGTACAAGTACCTCTCCGCTCCATGTACAAGTACCTCTCCGCTCAATGTACAAGTACCTCTCCGCTCCATGTACAAGTACCTCTCCGCTCCATGTACAAGTACCTCTCCGCTCCATGTACAAGTACCTCTCCGCTCAATGTCAAGTATCGAGAGTACCTCTCCGCTCCATGTACAAGTACCTCTCCGCTGAATGTACAAGTGTCGACAGTACCTCTCCGCTCAATGTACAAGTACCTCTCCGCTCCATGTACAAGTACCTCTCCGCTCTCATGTACAAGTACCTCTCCGCTCCATGTACAAGTACCTCTCCGCTCAATGTACAAGTACCTCTGCGCTCCATGTACAAGTACCTCTCCGCTCAATGTACAAGTACCTCTCCGCTCAATGTACAAGTGTCGACAGTACCTCTCCGCTCCATGTACAAGTACCTCTCCGCTCAATGTACAAGTGTCGACAGTACCTCTACGCTCAATGTACAAGTGTCGACAGTACCTCTCCGCTCTCATGTACAAGTACCTCTCCGATCCATGTACAAGTACCTCTGCGCTCCATGTACAAGTACCTCTCCGCTCAATGTACAAGTACCTCTCCGCTCAATGTACAAGTGTCGACAGTACCTCTCCGCTCCATGTACAAGTACCTCTCCGCTCAATGTACAAGTGTCGACAGTACCTCTACGCTCAATGTACAAGTGTCGACAGTACCTCTCCGCTCTCATGTACAAGTACCTCTCCGATCCATGTACAAGTACATCTCCGCTCCATGTACAAGTACATCTCCGCTCAATGTACAAGTACCTCTCCGCTCCATGTACAAGTACCTCTCCGCTCCATGTACAAGTACCTCTCCGCTCCATGTACAAGTACCTCTCCGCTCCATGTACAAGTACCTCTCCGCTCAATGTACAAGTACCTCTCCGCTCCATGTACAAGTACCTCTCCGCTCAATGTACAAGTACCTCTCCGCTCCATGTACAAGTACCTCTCCGCTCCATGTACAAGTACCTCTCCGCTCCATGTACAAGTACCTCTCCGCTCCATGTACAAGTACATCTCTGCTCCATGTACAAGTACCTCTCCGCTCAATGTACAAGTACATCTCCGCTCCATGTACAAGTACCTCTCCGCTCCATGTACAAGTACATCTCCGCTCCATGTACAAGTACCTCTCCGCTCCATGTACAAGTACCTCTCCGCTCAATGTACAAGTACATCTCCGCTCCATGTACAAGTACATCTCTGCTCCATGTACAAGTACCTCTCCGCTCAATGTACAAGTACATCTCCGCTCCATGTACAAGTACCTCTCCGCTCCATGTACAAGTACCTCTCCGGTCCATGTACAAGTACCTCTCCGCTCCATGTACAAGTACCTCTCCGCTCCATGTACAAGTACCTCTCCGCTCAATGTCAAGTGTCGACAGTACCTCTCCGCTCCATGTACAAATACCTCTCCGCTCTCATGTACAAGTACCTCTCCGCTCCATGTACAAGTACCTCTCCGCTCAATGTCAAGTGTCGACAGTACCTCTCCGCTCCATGTACAAATACCTCTCCGCTCCATGTACAAGTACCTCTCCGCTCTCATGTACAAGTACCTCTCCGCTCCATGTACAAGTAGCTCTCCGCTCAATGTACAAGTGTCGACAGTACCTTTCCGCTCCATGTACAAATACCTCTCCGCTCTCATGTACAAGTACCTCTCCGCTCCATGTACAAGTACCTCTCCGCTCAATGTACAAATACCTCTCCGCTCCATGTATAAGTACCTCTCCGCTCTATGTACAAGTACCTCTCCGCTCCATGTACAAGTACCTCTCCGCTCAATGTACAAATACCTCTCCGCTCCATGTACAAGTAGCTCTCCGCTGAATGTACAAGTGTCGACAGTACCTCTCCGCTCAATGTACAAGTACCTCTCCGCTCAATGTACAAATACCTCTCCGCTCCATGTACAAGTACCTCTCCGCTCAATGTCAAGTATCGACAGTACCTCTCCGCTCCATGTACAAGTACCTCTCCGCTGAATGTACAAGTGTCGACAGTACCTCTCCGCTCAATGTACAAGTACCTCTCCGCTCCATGTACAAGTACCTCTCCGCTCTCATGTACAAGTACCTCTCCGCTCCATGTACAAGTACCTCTCCGCTCAAAGTACAAGTACCTCTGCGCTCCATGTACAAGTACCTCTCCGCTCAATGTACAAGTACCTCTCCGCTCAATGTACAAGTGTCGACAGTACCTCTCCGCTCCATGTACAAGTACCTCTCCGCTCAATGTACAAGTGTCGACAGTACCTCTACGCTCAATGTACAAGTGTCGACAGTACCTCTCCGCTCTCATGTACAAGTACCTCTCCGATCCATGTACAAGTACATCTCCGCTCCATGTACAAGTACATCTCCGCTCAATGTACAAGTACCTCTCCGCTCCATGTACAAGTACCTCTCCGCTCCATGTACAAGTACCTCTCCGCTCCATGTACAAGTACCTCTCCGCTCCATGTACAAGTACCTCTCCGCTCAATGTACAAGTACCTCTCCGCTCCATGTACAAGTACCTCTCCGCTCAATGTACAAGTACCTCTCCGCTCCATGTACAAGTACCTCTCCGCTCCATGTACAAGTACCTCTCCGCTCCATGTACAAGTACCTCTCCGCTCAATGTCAAGTATCGAGAGTACCTCTCCGCTCCATGTACAAGTACCTCTCCGCTGAATGTACAAGTGTCGACAGTACCTCTCCGCTCAATGTACAAGTACCTCTCCGCTCCATGTACAAGTACCTCTCCGCTCTCATGTACAAGTACCTCTCCGCTCCATGTACAAGTACCTCTCCGCTCAATGTACAAGTACCTCTGCGCTCCATGTACAAGTACCTCTCCGCTCAATGTACAAGTACCTCTCCGCTCAATGTACAAGTGTCGACAGTACCTCTCCGCTCCATGTACAAGTACCTCTCCGCTCAATGTACAAGTGTCGACAGTACCTCTACGCTCAATGTACAAGTGTCGACAGTACCTCTCCGCTCTCATGTACAAGTACCTCTCCGATCCATGTACAAGTACATCTCCGCTCCATGTACAAGTACATCTCCGCTCAATGTACAAGTACCTCTCCGCTCCATGTACAAGTACCTCTCCGCTCCATGTACAAGTACCTCTCCGCTCCATGTACAAGTACCTCTCCGCTCCATGTACAAGTACCTCTCCGCTCAATGTACAAGTACCTCTCCGCTCCATGTACAAGTACCTCTCCGCTCCATGTACAAGTACCTCTCCGCTCAATGTACAAGTACCTCTCCGCTCCATGTACAAGTACCTCTCCGCTCCATGTACAAGTACCTCTCCGCTCCATGTACAAGTACCTCTCCGCTCAATGTACAAGTACCTCTCCGCTCCCTGTACAAGTACATCTCCGCTCCATGTACAAGTACCTCTCCGCTCCATGTACAAGTACCTCTCCGCTCAATGTACAAGTGTCGACAGTACCTCTCCGCTCCATGTACAAGTACCTCTCCGCTCCATGTACAAGTACCTCTCCGCTCAATGTACAAGTGTCGACAGTACCTCTCCGCTCCATCTACAAGTACCTCTCCGCTCAATGTACAAGTACCTCTCCGCTGAATGTACAAGTACCTCTCCGCTCCATGTACAAGTACCTCTCCGCTCCATGTACAAATACCTCTCCGCTCCATGTACAAGTACCTCTCCGCTCCATGTACAAGCACCTCTCCGCTACATGTACAAGTACCTCTCCGCTCCATGTACAAGTACCTCTCCGCTCCATGTACAAGTACCTCTCCGCTCAATGTACAAGTACCTCTCCGCTCCATGTACAAATACATCTCCGCTCCATGTACAAATACCTCTCCGCTCCATGTACAAGTACCTCTCCGCTCCATGTACCAGTACCTCTCCGCTCAATGTACAAGTACATCTCCGCTCAATGTACAAGTACATCTCCGCTCAATGTACAAGTACGTCTCCGCTCAATGTACAAGTACCTCTCCGCTCAATGTACAAGTACCTCTCCGCTCCATGTACAAGTACCTCTCCGCTCAATGTACAAGTACATCTCCGCTCCATGTACCAGTACCTCTCCGCTCAATGTACAAGTACCTCTCCGCTCAATGTACAAGTACATCTCCGCTCCATGTACAAGTACGTCTCCGCTCAATGTATAAGTACCTCTCCGCTCCATGTACAAGTACCTCTCCGCTCCATGTACAAGTACCTCTCCGCTCCATGTACAAGTACCTCTCCGCTCCATGTACAAGTACCTCTCCGCTCAATGTACAAGTACCTCTCCGCTCCATGTACAAGTACCTCTCCGCTCCATGTACAAGTACCTCTCCGCTCCATGTACAAGTACCTCTCCGCTCAATGTACAAGTACCTCTCCGCTCCCTGTACAAGTACATCTCCGCTCCATGTACAAGTACCTCTCCGCTCCATGTACAAGTACCTCTCCGCTCAATGTACAAGTGTCGACAGTACCTCTCCGCTCCATGTACAAGTACCTCTCCGCTCCATGTACAAGTACCTCTCCGCTCAATGTACAAGTGTCGACAGTACCTCTCCGCTCCATCTACAAGTACCTCTCCGCTCAATGTACAAGTACCTCTCCGCTGAATGTACAAGTACCTCTCCGCTCCATGTACAAGTACCTCTCCGCTCAATGTACAAATACCTCTCCGCTCCATGTACAAGTAGCTCTCCGCTGAATGTACAAGTGTCGACAGTACCTCTCCGCTCAATGTACAAGTACCTCTCCGCTCAATGTACAAATACCTCTCCGCTCCATGTACAAGTACCTCTCCGCTCAATGTCAAGTATCGACAGTACCTCTCCACTCCATGTACAAGTACCTCTCCGCTGAATGTACAAGTGTCGACAGTACCTCTCCGCTCAATGTACAAGTACCTCTCCGCTCCATGTACAAGTACCTCTCCGCTCTCATGTACAAGTACCTCTCCGCTCCATGTACAAGTACCTCTCCCCTCAATGTACAAGTACCTCTGCGCTCCATGTACAAGTACCTCTCCGCTCAATGTACAAGTACCTCTCCGCTCAATGTACAAGTGTCGACAGTACCTCTCCGCTCCATGTACAAGTACCTCTCCGCTCAATGTACAAGTGTCGACAGTACCTCTACGCTCAATGTACAAGTGTCGACAGTACCTCTCCGCTCTCATGTACAAGTACCTCTCCGATCCATGTACAAGTACATCTCCGCTCAATGTACAAGTACCTCTCCGCTCCATGTACAAGTACCTCTCCGCTCCATGTACAAGTACCTCTCCGCTCCATGTACAAGTACCTCTCCGCTCCATGTACAAGTACCTCTCCGCTCAATGTACAAGTACCTCTCCGCTCCATGTACAAGTACCTCTCCGCTCAATGTACAAGTACCTCTCCGCTCCATGTACAAGTACCTCTCCGCTCCATGTACAAGTACATCTCCGCTCCATGTACAAGTACCTCTCCGCTCCATGTACAAGTACATCTCCGCTCCATGTACAAGTACCTCTCCGCTCCATGTACAAGTACCTCTCCGCTCAATGTACAAGTACCTCTCCGCTCCATGTACAAGTACATCTCCGCTCCATGTACAAGTACCTCTCCGCTCAATGTACAAGTACATCTCCGCTCCATGTACAAGTACATCTCCACTCCATGTACAAGTACCTCTCCGCTCAATGTACAAGTACATCTCCGCTCCATGTACCAGTACCTCTCCGCTCAATGTACAAGTACATCTCCACTCCATGTACAAGTACCTCTCCGCTCAATGTACAAGTACATCTCCACTCCATGTACCAGTACCTCTCCGCTCAATGTACAAGTACATCTCCACTCCATGTACAAGTACCTCTCCGCTCAATGTACAAGTACATCTCCGCTCCATGTACCAGTACCTCTCCGCTCAATGTACAAGTACATCTGCGCTCCATGTAGGGCTGGGTATCGTTCAAAATTTTTCGATATCGATACCGTTTCGATACTTGGATTTCGATACCGGTTCCTGAACGATACTTTTTTCGATACCAATTTTTAGAAAAATCCATTTTAACAAAAATAAAACTGCATTACACATTGAAATTATTTTACAAATCTTTAGTTTCCCCCCATCTTAAGTTTTACAGCAGAAAAAAATAAAACCTACTGTATTTAACATAACTTTAAGTTCTCTAAACGTATTGCCGTCCCTACAAAAAATATTGGAGTACTACAAAGGAAAGAAATGTAGCTAAAACAAATAAATCAGTGGAATAGTTTTCAGTGCAAAACAGAGAGTTGCAAATCAGGGTTTAATGCTCACTGATGCAACAGAACTCTATTCTTGTACAAACTGATGAGATGGCTCCACTTCATGCATGGAAGACTAGTTGAGCATTGACTAGCCTATCAATATAGCCTTATATGCCACAAAGTGAATCGCATTTATATTCAACAAACTATCATGACATCAGCGTTTGTTAACGAGTTGCTAAAAATACATGGGCGATAACTGCCCGCTTGCACATAACGCTAATTAATTAAACATTAACGCTAGCGTTGCAGATCAGTGTGCTCACTGCTGCAACAGAACGTCATTCTTGTCAAATCTGACGAGACAGCTCAACTTCACTGACTAGCCAATCAATATAAATGAATCGCATTTACATTCAACAAACTATCATGACATCAGCGTTTGTTAACGAGTTGCTAAAAATACACAATGCCCGCTTGCGCATAACGTTACGGCGGCAATTAATTAAACGATCTAATGCTACAACTCACAGCCAGATGCATGGATTTGTCAGACTGAGGGATCTGATAACCGCTAACTTGCGGTAAGCTGAGCTGACCCACCTCTCAATTATTTCTCTTGTCTGTGGAAACCAGTCCGTGTTGTTTCTGTTTCTTTTCCTGCTTTTCATCATCTTCGCCATATGGTAATCCAGGATAGGAGTAGCTTGAGTGGCTAACTTATTGTATACTATCCGCACCGCACGCCTGGCTCACAGTCACAACAAACACACCGGCTAAAGTGGGCGTAACGTTTCCTGCATGCCTCTACATGACAGCCAATCACCAGCCGTATTAGAGCGCGGCGTGCAAGCATGTCGCATGCTTATAGGCTCAATGACGCTGTTTTGTTTTGGTATCGAAAATTGGTATCGATTGACAAGGGAGGCTTCGATACCCCTTAGTATCGATGTTTCCATTTCGGTGCCAAGTAAGTATCGAAACTCGATACCCAGCCCTAGCTCCATGTACAAGTACCTCTCCGCTCAATGTACAAGTACCTCTCCGCTCAATGTACAAGTACCTCTCCGCTCCATGTACAAGTACCTCTCCGCTCCATGTACAAGTACCTCTCCGCTCCATGTACAAGTACCTCTCCGCTCCATGTACAAGTACATCTCTGCTCCATGTACAAGTACCTCTCCGCTCAATGTACAAGTACATCTCCGCTCCATGTACAAGTACCTCTCCGCTCCATGTACAAGTACATCTCCGCTCCATGTACAAGTACCTCTCCGCTCCATGTACAAGTACCTCTCCGCTCAATGTACAAGTACATCTCCGCTCCATGTACAAGTACATCTCTGCTCCATGTACAAGTACCTCTCCGCTCAATGTACAAGTACATCTCCGCTCCATGTACAAGTACCTCTCCGCTCCATGTACAAGTACCTCTCCGGTCCATGTACAAGTACCTCTCCGCTCCATGTACAAGTACCTCTCCGCTCCATGTACAAGTACCTCTCCGCTCAATGTCAAGTGTCGACAGTACCTCTCCGCTCCATGTACAAATACCTCTCCGCTCTCATGTACAAGTACCTCTCCGCTCCATGTACAAGTACCTCTCCGCTCAATGTCAAGTGTCGACAGTACCTCTCCACTCCATGTACAAATACCTCTCCGCTCCATGTACAAGTACCTCTCCACTCTCATGTACAAGTACCTCTCCGCTCCATGTACAAGTAGCTCTCCGCTCAATGTACAAGTGTCGACAGTACCTTTCCGCTCCATGTACAAATACCTCTCCGCTCTCATGTACAAGTACCTCTCCGCTCCATGTACAAGTACCTCTCCGCTCAATGTACAAATACCTCTCCGCTCCATGTATAAGTACCTCTCCGCTCTATGTACAAGTACCTCTCCGCTCCATGTACAAGTACCTCTCCGCTCAATGTACAAATACCTCTCCGCTCCATGTACAAGTAGCTCTCCGCTGAATGTACAAGTGTCGACAGTACCTCTCCGCTCAATGTACAAGTACCTCTCCGCTCAATGTACAAATACCTCTCCGCTCCATGTACAAGTACCTCTCCGCTCAATGTCAAGTATCGACAGTACCTCTCCGCTCCATGTACAAGTACCTCTCCGCTGAATGTACAAGTGTCGACAGTACCTCTCCGCTCAATGTACAAGTACCTCTCCGCTCAATGTACAAGTACCTCTCCGCTCAATGTACAAGTGTCGACAGTACCTCTCCGCTCCATGTACAAGTACCTCTCCGCTCAATGTACAAGTGTCGACAGTACCTCTACGCTCAATGTACAAGTGTCGACAGTACCTCTCCGCTCTCATGTACAAGTACCTCTCCGATCCATGTACAAGTACATCTCCGCTCCATGTACAAGTACATCTCCGCTCAATGTACAAGTACCTCTCCGCTCCATGTACAAGTACCTCTCCGCTCCATGTACAAGTACCTCTCCGCTCCATGTACAAGTACCTCTCCGCTCCATGTACAAGTACCTCTCCGTTCAATGTACAAGTACCTCTCCGCTCCATGTACAAGTACCTCTCCGCTCAATGTACAAGTACCTCTCCGCTCCATGTACAAGTACCTCTCCGCTCCATGTACAAGTACCTCTCCGCTCCATGTACAAGTACCTCTCCGCTCCATGTACAAGTACATCTCTGCTCCATGTACAAGTACCTATCCGCTCAATGTACAAGTACATCTCCGCTCCATGTACAAGTACCTCTCCGCTCCATGTACAAGTACATCTCCGCTCCATGTACAAGTACCTCTCCGCTCCATGTACAAGTACCTCTCCGCTCAATGTACAAGTACATCTCCGCTCCATGTACAAGTACATCTCTGCTCCATGTACAAGTACCTCTCCGCTCAATGTACAAGTACATCTCCGCTCCATGTACAAGTACCTCTCCGCTCCATGTACAAGTACCTCTCCGGTCCATGTACAAGTACCTCTCCGCTCCATGTACAAGTACCTCTCCGCTCCATGTACAAGTACCTCTCCGCTCAATGTCAAGTGTCGACAGTACCTCTCCGCTCCATGTACAAATACCTCTCCGCTCTCATGTACAAGTACCTCTCCGCTCCATGTACAAGTACCTCTCCGCTCAATGTCAAGTGTCGACAGTACCTCTCCGCTCCATGTACAAATACCTCTCCGCTCCATGTACAAGTACCTCTCCGCTCTCATGTACAAGTACCTCTCCGCTCCATGTACAAGTAGCTCTCCGCTCAATGTACAAGTGTCGACAGTACCTTTCCGCTCCATGTACAAATACCTCTCCGCTCTCATGTACAAGTACCTCTCCGCTCCATGTACAAGTACCTCTCCGCTCAATGTACAAATACCTCTCCGCTCCATGTATAAGTACCTCTCCGCTCTATGTACAAGTACCTCTCCGCTCCATGTACAAGTACCTCTCCGCTCAATGTACAAATACCTCTCCGCTCCATGTACAAGTAGCTC
This sequence comes from Poromitra crassiceps, assembly GCF_964638095.1. Classification (NCBI taxonomy): domain Eukaryota; kingdom Metazoa; phylum Chordata; class Actinopteri; order Beryciformes; family Melamphaidae; genus Poromitra; species Poromitra crassiceps. Next base: position 1,453,796 of record NW_028152256.1, read on the forward strand.
TCCGCTGAATGTACAAGTGTCGACAGTACCTCTCCGCTCAATGTACAAGTACCTCTCCGCTCAATGTACAAATACCTCTCCGCTCCATGTACAAGTACCTCTCCGCTCAATGTCAAGTATCGACAGTACCTCTCCACTCCATGTACAAGTACCTCTCCGCTGAATGTACAAGTGTCGACAGTACCTCTCCGCTCAATGTACAAGTACCTCTCCGCTCCATGTACAAGTACCTCTCCGCTCTCATGTACAAGTACCTCTCCGCTCCATGTACAAGTACCTCTCCCCTCAATGTACAAGTACCTCTGCGCTCCATGTACAAGTACCTCTCCGCTCAATGTACAAGTACCTCTCCGCTCAATGTACAAGTGTCGACAGTACCTCTCCGCTCCATGTACAAGTACCTCTCCGCTCAATGTACAAGTGTCGACAGTACCTCTACGCTCAATGTACAAGTGTCGACAGTACCTCTCCGCTCTCATGTACAAGTACCTCTCCGATCCATGTACAAGTACATCTCCGCTCAATGTACAAGTACCTCTCCGCTCCATGTACAAGTACCTCTCCGCTCCATGTACAAGTACCTCTCCGCTCCATGTACAAGTACCTCTCCGCTCCATGTACAAGTACCTCTCCGCTCAATGTACAAGTACCTCTCCGCTCCATGTACAAGTACCTCTCCGCTCAATGTACAAGTACCTCTCCGCTCCATGTACAAGTACCTCTCCGCTCCATGTACAAGTACCTCTCCGCTCCATGTACAAGTACCTCTCCGCTCCATGTACAAGTACATCTCTGCTCCATGTACAAGTACCTCTCCGCTCAATGTACAAGTACATCTCCGCTCCATGTACAAGTACCTCTCCGCTCCATGTACAAGTACATCTCCGCTCCATGTACAAGTACCTCTCCGCTCCATGTACAAGTACCTCTCCGCTCAATGTACAAGTACATCTCCGCTCCATGTACAAGTACATCTCTGCTCCATGTACAAGTACCTCTCCGCTCAATGTACAAGTAGATCTCTGCTCCATGTACAAGTACCTCTCCGCTCCATGTACAAGTACCTCTCCGGTCCATGTACAAGTACCTCTCCGCTCCATGTACAAGTACCTCTCCGCTCCATGTACAAGTACCTCTCCGCTCAATGTCAAGTGTCGACAGTACCTCTCCGCTCCATGTACAAATACCTCTCCGCTCTCATGTACAAGTACCTCTCCGCTCCATGTACAAGTACCTCTCCGCTCAATGTCAAGTGTCGACAGTACCTCTCCGCTCCATGTACAAATACCTCTCCGCTCCATGTACAAGTACCTCTCCGCTCTCATGTACAAGTACCTCTCCGCTCCATGTACAAGTAGCTCTCCGCTCAATGTACAAGTGTCGACAGTACCTTTCCGCTCCATGTACAAATACCTCTCCGCTCTCATGTACAAGTACCTCTCCGCTCCATGTACAAGTACCTCTCCGCTCAATGTACAAATACCTCTCCGCTCCATGTATAAGTACCTCTCCGCTCTATGTACAAGTACCTCTCCGCTCCATGTACAAGTACCTCTCCGCTCAATGTACAAATACCTCTCCGCTCCATGTACAAGTAGCTCTCCGCTGAATGTACAAGTGTCGACAGTACCTCTCCGCTCAATGTACAAGTACCTCTCCGCTCAATGTACAAATACCTCTCCGCTCCATGTACAAGTACCTCTCCGCTCAATGTCAAGTATCGACAGTACCTCTCCGCTCCATGTACAAGTACCTCTCCGCTGAATGTACAAGTGTCGACAGTACCTCTCCGCTCAATGTACAAGTACCTCTCCGCTCCATGTACAAGTACCTCTCCGCTCTCATGTACAAGTACCTCTCCGCTCCATGTACAAGTACCTCTCCGCTCAATGTACAAGTACCTCTGCGCTCCATGTACAAGTACCTCTCCGCTCAATGTACAAGTACCTCTCCGCTCAATGTACAAGTGTCGACAGTACCTCTCCGCTCCATGTACAAGTACCTCTCCGCTCAATGTACAAGTGTCGACAGTACCTCTACGCTCAATGTACAAGTGTCGACAGTACCTCTCCGCTCTCATGTACAAGTACCTCTCCGATCCATGTACAAGTACATCTCCGCTCCATGTACAAGTACATCTCCGCTCAATGTACAAGTACCTCTCCGCTCCATGTACAAGTACCTCTCCGCTCCATGTACAAGTACCTCTCCGCTCCATGTACAAGTACCTCTCCGCTCCATGTACAAGTACCTCTCCGCTCAATGTACAAGTACCTCTCCGCTCCATGTACAAGTACCTCTCCGCTCAATGTACAAGTACCTCTCCGCTCCATGTACAAGTACCTCTCCGCTCCATGTACAAGTACCTCTCCGCTCCATGTACAAGTACCTCTCCGCTCCATGTACAAGTACATCTCTGCTCCATGTACAAGTACCTCTCCGCTCAATGTACAAGTACATCTCCGCTCCATGTACAAGTACCTCTCCGCTCCATGTACAAGTACATCTCCGCTCCATGTACAAGTACCTCTCCGCTCCATGTACAAGTACCTCTCCGCTCAATGTACAAGTACATCTCCGCTCCATGTACAAGTACATCTCTGCTCCATGTACAAGTACCTCTCCGCTCAATGTACAAGTACATCTCCGCTCCATGTACAAGTACCTCTCCGCTCCATGTACAAGTACCTCTCCGGTCCATGTACAAGTACCTCTCCGCTCCATGTACAAGTACCTCTCCGCTCCATGTACAAGTACCTCTCCGCTCAATGTCAAGTGTCGACAGTACCTCTCCGCTCCATGTACAAATACCTCTCCGCTCTCATGTACAAGTACCTCTCCGCTCCATGTACAAGTACCTCTCCGCTCAATGTCAAGTGTCGACAGTACCTCTCCGCTCCATGTACAAATACCTCTCCGCTCCATGTACAAGTACCTCTCCGCTCTCATGTACAAGTACCTCTCCGCTCCATGTACAAGTAGCTCTCCGCTCAATGTACAAGTGTCGACAGTACCTTTCCGCTCCATGTACAAATACCTCTCCGCTCTCATGTACAAGTACCTCTCCGCTCCATGTACAAGTACCTCTCCGCTCAATGTACAAATACCTCTCCGCTCCATGTATAAGTACCTCTCCGCTCTATGTACAAGTACCTCTCCGCTCCATGTACAAGTACCTCTCCGCTCAATGTACAAATACCTCTCCGCTCCATGTACAAGTAGCTCTCCGCTGAATGTACAAGTGTCGACAGTACCTCTCCGCTCAATGTACAAGTACCTCTCCGCTCAATGTACAAATACCTCTCCGCTCCATGTACAAGTACCTCTCCGCTCAATGTCAAGTATCGACAGTACCTCTCCGCTCCATGTACAAGTACCTCTCCGCTGAATGTACAAGTGTCGACAGTACCTCTCCGCTCAATGTACAAGTACCTCTCCGCTCCATGTACAAGTACCTCTCCGCTCTCATGTACAAGTACCTCTCCGCTCCATGTACAAGTACCTCTCCGCTCAAAGTACAAGTACCTCTGCGCTCCATGTACAAGTACCTCTCCGCTCAATGTACAAGTACCTCTCCGCTCAATGTACAAGTGTCGACAGTACCTCTCCGCTCCATGTACAAGTACCTCTCCGCTCAATGTACAAGTGTCGACAGTACCTCTACGCTCAATGTACAAGTGTCGACAGTACCTCTCCGCTCTCATGTACAAGTACCTCTCCGATCCATGTACAAGTACATCTCCGCTCCATGTACAAGTACATCTCCGCTCAATGTACAAGTACCTCTCCGCTCCATGTACAAGTACCTCTCCGCTCCATGTACAAGTACCTCTCCGCTCCATGTACAAGTACCTCTCCGCTCCATGTACAAGTACCTCTCCGCTCAATGTACAAGTACCTCTCCGCTCCATGTACAAGTACCTCTCCGCTCAATGTACAAGTACCTCTCCGCTCCATGTACAAGTACCTCTCCGCTCCATGTACAAGTACCTCTCCGCTCCATGTACAAGTACCTCTCCGCTCAATGTCAAGTATCGAGAGTACCTCTCCGCTCCATGTACAAGTACCTCTCCGCTGAATGTACAAGTGTCGACAGTACCTCTCCGCTCAATGTACAAGTACCTCTCCGCTCCATGTACAAGTACCTCTCCGCTCTCATGTACAAGTACCTCTCCGCTCCATGTACAAGTACCTCTCCGCTCAATGTACAAGTACCTCTGCGCTCCATGTACAAGTACCTCTCCGCTCAATGTACAAGTACCTCTCCGCTCAATGTACAAGTGTCGACAGTACCTCTCCGCTCCATGTACAAGTACCTCTCCGCTCAATGTACAAGTGTCGACAGTACCTCTACGCTCAATGTACAAGTGTCGACAGTACCTCTCCGCTCTCATGTACAAGTACCTCTCCGATCCATGTACAAGTACCTCTCCGCTCCATGTACAAGTACCTCTCCGCTCCATGTACAAGTACCTCTCCGCTCAATGTACAAGTACCTCTCCGCTCCATGTACAAGTACCTCTCCGCTCAATGTACAAGTACCTCTCCGCTCCATGTACAAGTACCTCTCCGCTCCATGTACAAGTACCTCTCCGCTCCATGTACAAGTACCTCTCCGCTCCATGTACAAGTACATCTCTGCTCCATGTACAAGTACCTCTCCGCTCAATGTACAAGTACATCTCCGCTCCATGTACAAGTACCTCTCCGCTCCATGTACAAGTACATCTCCGCTCCATGTACAAGTACCTCTCCGCTCCATGTACAAGTACCTCTCCGCTCAATGTACAAGTACATCTCCGCTCCATGTACAAGTACATCTCTGCTCCATGTACAAGTACCTCTCCGCTCAATGTACAAGTAGATCTCTGCTCCATGTACAAGTACCTCTCCGCTCCATGTACAAGTACCTCTCCGGTCCATGTACAAGTACCTCTCCGCTCCATGTACAAGTACCTCTCCGCTCCATGTACAAGTACCTCTCCGCTCAATGTCAAGTGTCGACAGTACCTCTCCGCTCCATGTACAAATACCTCTCCGCTCTCATGTACAAGTACCTCTCCGCTCCATGTACAAGTACCTCTCCGCTCAATGTCAAGTGTCGACAGTACCTCTCCGCTCCATGTACAAATACCTCTCCGCTCCATGTACAAGTACCTCTCCGCTCTCATGTACAAGTACCTCTCCGCTCCATGTACAAGTAGCTCTCCGCTCAATGTACAAGTGTCGACAGTACCTTTCCGCTCCATGTACAAATACCTCTCCGCTCTCATGTACAAGTACCTCTCCGCTCCATGTACAAGTACCTCTCCGCTCAATGTACAAATACCTCTCCGCTCCATGTATAAGTACCTCTCCGCTCTATGTACAAGTACCTCTCCGCTCCATGTACAAGTACCTCTCCGCTCAATGTACAAATACCTCTCCGCTCCATGTACAAGTAGCTCTCCGCTGAATGTACAAGTGTCGACAGTACCTCTCCGCTCAATGTACAAGTACCTCTCCGCTCAATGTACAAATACCTCTCCGCTCCATGTACAAGTACCTCTCCGCTCAATGTCAAGTATCGACAGTACCTCTCCGCTCCATGTACAAGTACCTCTCCGCTGAATGTACAAGTGTCGACAGTACCTCTCCGCTCAATGTACAAGTACCTCTCCGCTCCATGTACAAGTACCTCTCCGCTCTCATGTACAAGTACCTCTCCGCTCCATGTACAAGTACCTCTCCGCTCAATGTACAAGTACCTCTGCGCTCCATGTACAAGTACCTCTCCGCTCAATGTACAAGTACCTCTCCGCTCAATGTACAAGTGTCGACAGTACCTCTCCGCTCCATGTACAAGTACCTCTCCGCTCAATGTACAAGTGTCGACAGTACCTCTACGCTCAATGTACAAGTGTCGACAGTACCTCTCCGCTCTCATGTACAAGTACCTCTCCGATCCATGTACAAGTACATCTCCGCTCCATGTACAAGTACATCTCCGCTCAATGTACAAGTACCTCTCCGCTCCATGTACAAGTACCTCTCCGCTCCATGTACAAGTACCTCTCCGCTCCATGTACAAGTACCTCTCCGCTCCATGTACAAGTACCTCTCCGCTCAATGTACAAGTACCTCTCCGCTCCATGTACAAGTACCTCTCCGCTCAATGTACAAGTACCTCTCCGCTCCATGTACAAGTACCTCTCCGCTCCATGTACAAGTACCTCTCCGCTCCATGTACAAGTACCTCTCCGCTCCATGTACAAGTACATCTCTGCTCCATGTACAAGTACCTCTCCGCTCAATGTACAAGTACATCTCCGCTCCATGTACAAGTACCTCTCCGCTCCATGTACAAGTACATCTCCGCTCCATGTACAAGTACCTCTCCGCTCCATGTACAAGTACCTCTCCGCTCAATGTACAAGTACATCTCCGCTCCATGTACAAGTACATCTCTGCTCCATGTACAAGTACCTCTCCGCTCAATGTACAAGTACATCTCCGCTCCATGTACAAGTACCTCTCCGCTCCATGTACAAGTACCTCTCCGGTCCATGTACAAGTACCTCTCCGCTCCATGTACAAGTACCTCTCCGCTCCATGTACAAGTACCTCTCCGCTCAATGTCAAGTGTCGACAGTACCTCTCCGCTCCATGTACAAATACCTCTCCGCTCTCATGTACAAGTACCTCTCCGCTCCATGTACAAGTACCTCTCCGCTCAATGTCAAGTGTCGACAGTACCTCTCCGCTCCATGTACAAATACCTCTCCGCTCCATGTACAAGTACCTCTCCGCTCTCATGTACAAGTACCTCTCCGCTCCATGTACAAGTAGCTCTCCGCTCAATGTACAAGTGTCGACAGTACCTTTCCGCTCCATGTACAAATACCTCTCCGCTCTCATGTACAAGTACCTCTCCGCTCCATGTACAAGTACCTCTCCGCTCAATGTACAAATACCTCTCCGCTCCATGTATAAGTACCTCTCCGCTCTATGTACAAGTACCTCTCCGCTCCATGTACAAGTACCTCTCCGCTCAATGTACAAATACCTCTCCGCTCCATGTACAAGTAGCTCTCCGCTGAATGTACAAGTGTCGACAGTACCTCTCCGCTCAATGTACAAGTACCTCTCCGCTCAATGTACAAATACCTCTCCGCTCCATGTACAAGTACCTCTCCGCTCAATGTCAAGTATCGACAGTACCTCTCCGCTCCATGTACAAGTACCTCTCCGCTGAATGTACAAGTGTCGACAGTACCTCTCCGCTCAATGTACAAGTACCTCTCCGCTCCATGTACAAGTACCTCTCCGCTCTCATGTACAAGTACCTCTCCGCTCCATGTACAAGTACCTCTCCGCTCAAAGTACAAGTACCTCTGCGCTCCATGTACAAGTACCTCTCCGCTCAATGTACAAGTACCTCTCCGCTCAATGTACAAGTGTCGACAGTACCTCTCCGCTCCATGTACAAGTACCTCTCCGCTCAATGTACAAGTGTCGACAGTACCTCTACGCTCAATGTACAAGTGTCGACAGTACCTCTCCGCTCTCATGTACAAGTACCTCTCCGATCCATGTACAAGTACATCTCCGCTCCATGTACAAGTACATCTCCGCTCAATGTACAAGTACCTCTCCGCTCCATGTACAAGTACCTCTCCGCTCCATGTACAAGTACCTCTCCGCTCCATGTACAAGTACCTCTCCGCTCCATGTACAAGTACCTCTCCGCTCAATGTACAAGTACCTCTCCGCTCCATGTACAAGTACCTCTCCGCTCAATGTACAAGTACCTCTCCGCTCCATGTACAAGTACCTCTCCGCTCCATGTACAAGTACCTCTCCGCTCCATGTACAAGTACCTCTCCGCTCAATGTCAAGTATCGAGAGTACCTCTCCGCTCCATGTACAAGTACCTCTCCGCTGAATGTACAAGTGTCGACAGTACCTCTCCGCTCAATGTACAAGTACCTCTCCGCTCCATGTACAAGTACCTCTCCGCTCTCATGTACAAGTACCTCTCCGCTCCATGTACAAGTACCTCTCCGCTCAATGTACAAGTACCTCTGCGCTCCATGTACAAGTACCTCTCCGCTCAATGTACAAGTACCTCTCCGCTCAATGTACAAGTGTCGACAGTACCTCTCCGCTCCATGTACAAGTACCTCTCCGCTCAATGTACAAGTGTCGACAGTACCTCTACGCTCAATGTACAAGTGTCGACAGTACCTCTCCGCTCTCATGTACAAGTACCTCTCCGATCCATGTACAAGTACATCTCCGCTCCATGTACAAGTACATCTCCGCTCAATGTACAAGTACCTCTCCGCTCCATGTACAAGTACCTCTCCGCTCCATGTACAAGTACCTCTCCGCTCCATGTACAAGTACCTCTCCGCTCCATGTACAAGTACCTCTCCGCTCAATGTACAAGTACCTCTCCGCTCCATGTACAAGTACCTCTCCGCTCCATGTACAAGTACCTCTCCGCTCCATGTACAAGTACCTCTCCGCTCAATGTACAAGTACCTCTCCGCTCCATGTACAAGTACCTCTCCGCTCCATGTACAAGTACCTCTCCGCTCCATGTACAAGTACCTCTCCGCTCAATGTACAAGTACCTCTCCGCTCCCTGTACAAGTACATCTCCGCTCCATGTACAAGTACCTCTCCGCTCCATGTACAAGTACCTCTCCGCTCAATGTACAAGTGTCGACAGTACCTCTCCGCTCCATGTACAAGTACCTCTCCGCTCCATGTACAAGTACCTCTCCGCTCAATGTACAAGTGTCGACAGTACCTCTCCGCTCCATCTACAAGTACCTCTCCGCTCAATGTACAAGTACCTCTCCGCTGAATGTACAAGTACCTCTCCGCTCCATGTACAAGTACCTCTCCGCTCCATGTACAAATACCTCTCCGCTCCATGTACAAGTACCTCTCCGCTCCATGTACAAGCACCTCTCCGCTACATGTACAAGTACCTCTCCGCTCCATGTACAAGTACCTCTCCGCTCCATGTACAAGTACCTCTCCGCTCAATGTACAAGTACCTCTCCGCTCCATGTACAAATACCTCTCCGCTCCATGTACAAATACCTCTCCGCTCCATGTACAAGTACCTCTCCGCTCCATGTACCAGTACCTCTCCGCTCAATGTACAAGTACATCTCCGCTCAATGTACAAGTACATCTCCGCTCAATGTACAAGTACGTCTCCGCTCAATGTACAAGTACCTCTCCGCTCAATGTACAAGTACCTCTCCGCTCCATGTACAAGTACCTCTCCGCTCAATGTACAAGTACATCTCCGCTCCATGTACCAGTACCTCTCCGCTCAATGTACAAGTACCTCTCCGCTCAATGTACAAGTACATCTCCGCTCCATGTACAAGTACGTCTCCGCTCAATGTATAAGTACCTCTCCGCTCCATGTACAAGTACCTCTCCGCTCCATGTACAAGTACCTCTCCGCTCCATGTACAAGTACCTCTCCGCTCCATGTACAAGTACCTCTCCGCTCAATGTACAAGTACCTCTCCGCTCCATGTACAAGTACCTCTCCGCTCCATGTACAAGTACCTCTCCGCTCCATGTACAAGTACCTCTCCGCTCAATGTACAATTACCTCTCCGCTCCCTGTACAAGTACATCTCCGCTCCATGTACAAGTACCTCTCCGCTCCATGTACAAGTACCTCTCCGCTCAATGTACAAGTGTCGACAGTACCTCTCCGCTCCATGTACAAGTACCTCTCCGCTCCATGTACAAGTACCTCTCCGCTCAATGTACAAGTGTCGACAGTACCTCTCCGCTCCATCTACAAGTACCTCTCCGCTCAATGTACAAGTACCTCTCCGCTGAATGTACAAGTACCTCTCCGCTCCATGTACAAGTACCTCTCCGCTCCATGTACAAATACCTCTCCGCTCCATGTACAAGTACCTCTCCGCTCCATGTACAAGCACCTCTCCGCTACATGTACAAGTACCTCTCCGCTCCATGTACAAGTACCTCTCCGCTCCATGTACAAGTACCTCTCCGCTCAATGTACAAGTACCTCTCCGCTCCATGTACAAATACCTCTCCGCTCCATGTACAAATACCTCTCCGCTCCATGTACAAGTACCTCTCCGCTCCATGTACCAGTACCTCTCCGCTCAATGTACAAGTACATCTCCGCTCAATGTACAAGTACATCTCCGCTCAATGTACAAGTACGTCTCCGCTCAATGTACAAGTACCTCTCCGCTCAATGTACAAGTACCTCTCCGCTCCATGTACAAGTACCTCTCCGCTCAATGTACAAGTACATCTCCGCTCCATGTACCAGTACCTCTCCGCTCAATGTACAAGTACCTCTCCGCTCAATGTACAAGTACATCTCCGCTCCATGTACAAGTACGTCTCCGCTCAATGTATAAGTACCTCTCCGCTCCATGTACAAGTACCTCTCCGCTCCATGTACAAGTACCTCTCCGCTCCATGTACAAGTACCTCTCCGCTCCATGTACAAGTACCTCTCCGCTCAATGTACAAGTACCTCTCCGCTCCATGTACAAGTACCTCTCCGCTCCATGTACAAGTACCTCTCCGCTCCATGTACAAGTACCTCTCCGCTCAATGTACAATTACCTCTCCGCTCCCTGTACAAGTACATCTCCGCTCCATGTACAAGTACCTCTCCGCTCCATGTACAAGTACCTCTCCGCTCAATGTACAAGTGTCGACAGTACCTCTCCGCTCCATGTACAAGTACCTCTCCGCTCCATGTACAAGTACCTCTCCGCTCAATGTACAAGTGTCGACAGTACCTCTCCGCTCCATCTACAAGTACCTCTCCGCTCAATGTACAAGTACCTCTCCGCTGAATGTACAAGTACCTCTCCGCTCCATGTACAAGTACCTCTCCGCTCCATGTACAAATACCTCTCCGCTCCATGTACAAGTACCTCTCCGCTCCATGTACAAGCACCTCTCCGCTACATGTACAAGTACCTCTCCGCTCCATGTACAAGTACCTCTCCGCTCCATGTACAAGTACCTCTCCGCTCAATGTACAAGTACCTCTCCGCTCCATGTACAAATACCTCTCCGCTCCATGTACAAATACCTCTCCGCTCCATGTACAAGTACCTCTCCGCTCCATGTACCAGTACCTCTCCGCTCAATGTACAAGTACATCTCCGCTCAATGTACAAGTACATCTCCGCTCAATGTACAAGTACGTCTCCGCTCAATGTACAAGTACCTCTCCGCTCAATGTACAAGTACCTCTCCGCTCCATGTACAAGTACCTCTCCGCTCAATGTACAAGTACATCTCCGCTCCATGTACCAGTACCTCTCCGCTCAATGTACAAGTACCTCTCCGCTCAATGTACAAGTACATCTCCGCTCCATGTACAAGTACGTCTCCGCTCAATGTATAAGTACCTCTCCGCTCCATGTACAAGTACCTCTCCGCTCCATGTACAAGTACATCTCAGCTCCATGTACAAGTACATCTCCGCTCCATGTACAAGTACCTCTCCGCTCCATGTACAAGTACCTCTCCGCTCCATGTACAAGTACATCTCCGCTCCATGTACAAGTACCTCTCCGCTCAATGTACAAGTACATCTCCGCTCCATGTACAAGTACATCTCCACTCCATGTACAAGTACCTCTCCGCTCAATGTACAAGTACATCTCCGCTCCATGTACCAGTACCTCTCCGCTCAATGTACAAGTACATCTCCACTCCATGTACAAGTACCTCTCCGCTCAATGTACAAGTACATCTCCGCTCCATGTACCAGTACCTCTCCGCTCAATGTACAAGTACATCTCCACTCCATGTACAAGTACCTCTCCGCTCAATGTACAAGTACATCTCCGCTCCATGTACCAGTACCTCTCCGCTCAATGTACAAGTACATCTCCGCTCCATGTACAAGTACCTCTCCGCTCAATGTACAAGTACCTCTCCGCTCAATGTACAAGTACATCTCCGCTCCATGTACCAGTACCTCTCCGCTCAATGTACAAGTACATCTGCGCTCCATGTAGGGCTGGGTATCGTTCAAAATTTTTCGATATCGATACCGTTTCGATACTTGGATTTCGATACCGGTTCCTGAACGATACTTTTTTCGATACCAATTTTTAGAAAAATCCATTTTAACAAAAATAAAACTGCATTACACATTGAAATTATTTTACAAATCTTTAGTTTCCCCCCATCTTAAGTTTTACAGCAGAAAAAAATAAAACCTACTGTATTTAACATAACTTTAAGTTCTCTAAACGTATTGCCGTCCCTACAAAAAATATTGGAGTACTACAAAGGAAAGAAATGTAGCTAAAACAAATAAATCAGTGGAATAGTTTTCAGTGCAAAACAGAGAGTTGCAAATCAGGGTTTAATGCTCACTGATGCAACAGAACTCTATTCTTGTACAAACTGATGAGATGGCTCCACTTCATGCATGGAAGACTAGTTGAGCATTGACTAGCCTATCAATATAGCCTTATATGCCACAAAGTGAATCACATTTATATTCAACAAACTATCATGACATCAGCGTTTGTTAACGAGTTGCTAAAAATACATGGGCGATAACTGCCCGCTTGCACATAACGCTAATTAATTAAACATTAACGCTAGCGTTGCAGATCAGTGTGCTCACTGCTGCAACAGAACGTCATTCTTGTCAAATCTGACGAGACAGCTCAACTTCACTGACTAGCCAATCAATATAAATGAATCGCATTTACATTCAACAAACTATCATGACATCAGCGTTTGTTAACGAGTTGCTAAAAATACACAATGCCCGCTTGCGCATAACGTTACGGCGGCAATTAATTAAACGATCTAATGCTACAACTCACAGCCAGATGCATGGATTTGTCAGACTGAGGGATCTGATACCCGCTAACTTGCGGTAAGCTGAGCTGACCCACCTCTCAATTATTTCTCTTGTCTGTGGAAACCAGTCCGTGTTGTTTCTGTTTCTTTTCCTGCTTTTCATCATCTTCGCCATATGGTAATCCAGGATAGGAGTAGCTTGAGTGGCTAACTTCTTGTATACTATCCGCACCGCACGCCTGGCTCACAGTCACAACAAACACACCGGCTAAAGTGGGCGTAACGTTTCCTGCATGCCTCTACATGACAGCCAATCACCAGCCGTATTAGAGCGCGGCGTGCAAGCATGTCGCATGCTTATAGGCTCAATGACGCTGTTTTGTTTTGGTATCGAAAATTGGTATCGATTGACAAGGGAGGCTTCGATACCCCTTAGTATCGATGTTTCCATTTCGGTGCCAAGTAAGTATCGAAACTCGATACCCAGCCCTAGCTCCATGTACAAGTACCTCTCCGCTCAATGTACAAGTACCTCTCCGCTCAATGTACAAGTACCTCTCCGCTCCATGTACAAGTACCTCTCCGCTCCATGTACAAGTACCTCTCCGCTCCATGTACAAGTACCTCTCCGCTCCATGTACAAGTACATCTCTGCTCCATGTACAAGTACCTCTCCGCTCAATGTACAAGTACATCTCCGCTCCATGTACAAGTACCTCTCCGCTCCATGTACAAGTACATCTCCGCTCCATGTACAAGTACCTCTCCGCTCCATGTACAAGTACCTCTCCGCTCAATGTACAAGTACATCTCCGCTCCATGTACAAGTACCTCTCCGCTCCATGTACAAGTACATCTCCGCTCCATGTACAAGTACCTCTCCGCTCAATGTACAAGTACATCTCCGCTCCATGTACAAGTACATCTCCACTCCATGTACCAGTACCTCTCCGCTCAATGTACAAGTACATCTCCACTCCATGTACAAGTACCTCTCCGCTCAATGTACAAGTACATCTCCGCTCCATGTACCAGTACCTCTCCGCTCAATGTACAAGTACATCTGCGCTCCATGTAGGGCTGGGTATCGTTCAAAATTTTTCGATATCGATACCGTTTCGATACTTGGATTTCGATACCGGTTCCTGAACGATACTTTTTTCGATACCAATTTTTAGAAAAATCCATTTTAACAAAAATAAAACTGCATTACACATTGAAATTATTTTACAAATCTTTAGTTTCCCCCCATCTTAAGTTTTACAGCAGAAAAAAATAAAACCTACTGTATTTAACATAACTTTAAGTTCTCTAAACGTATTGCCGTCCCTACAAAAAATATTGGAGTACTACAAAGGAAAGAAATGTAGCTAAAACAAATAAATCAGTGGAATAGTTTTCAGTGCAAAACAGAGAGTTGCAAATCAGGGTTTAATGCTCACTGATGCAACAGAACTCTATTCTTGTACAAACTGATGAGATGGCTCCACTTCATGCATGGAAGACTAGTTGAGCATTGACTAGCCTATCAATATAGCCTTATATGCCACAAAGTGAATCGCATTTATATTCAACAAACTATCATGACATCAGCGTTTGTTAACGAGTTGCTAAAAATACATGGGCGATAACTGCCCGCTTGCACATAACGCTAATTAATTAAACATTAACGCTAGTGTTGCAGATCAGTGTGCTCACTGCTGCAACAGAACGTCATTCTTGTCAAATCTGACGAGACAGCTCAACTTCACTGACTAGCCAATCAATATAAATGAATCGCATTTACATTCAACAAACTATCATGACATCAGCGTTTGTTAACGAGTTGCTAAAAATACACAATGCCCGCTTGCGCATAACGTTACGGCGGCAATTAATTAAACGATCTAATGCTACAACTCACAGCCAGATGCATGGATTTGTCAGACTGAGGGATCTGATAACCGCTAACTTGCGGTAAGCTGAGCTGACCCACCTCTCAATTATTTCTCTTGTCTGTGGAAACCAGTCCGTGTTGTTTCTGTTTCTTTTCCTGCTTTTCATCATCTTCGCCATATGGTAATCCAGGATAGGAGTAGCTTGAGTGGCTAACTTCTTGTATACTATCCGCACCGCACGCCTGGCTCACAGTCACAACAAACACACCGGCTAAAGTGGGCGTAACGTTTCCTGCATGCCTCTACATGACAGCCAATCACCAGCCGTATTAGAGCGCGGCGTGCAAGCATGTCGCATGCTTATAGGCTCAATGACGCTGTTTTGTTTTGGTATCGAAAATTGGTATCGATTGACAAGGGAGGCTTCGATACCCCTTAGTATCGATGTTTCCATTTCGGTGCCAAGTAAGTATCGAAACTCGATACCCAGCCCTAGCTCCATGTACAAGTACCTCTCCGCTCAATGTACAAGTACCTCTCCGCTCAATGTACAAGTACCTCTCCGCTCCATGTACAAGTACCTCTCCGCTCCATGTACAAGTACCTCTCCGCTCCATGTACAAGTACCTCTCCGCTCCATGTACAAGTACATCTCTGCTCCATGTACAAGTACCTCTCCGCTCAATGTACAAGTACATCTCCGCTCCATGTACAAGTACCTCTCCGCTCCATGTACAAGTACATCTCCGCTCCATGTACAAGTACCTCTCCGCTCCATGTACAAGTACCTCTCCGCTCAATGTACAAGTACATCTCCGCTCCATGTACAAGTACATCTCTGCTCCATGTACAAGTACCTCTCCGCTCAATGTACAAGTACATCTCCGCTCCATGTACAAGTACCTCTCCGCTCCATGTACAAGTACCTCTCCGGTCCATGTACAAGTACCTCTCCGCTCCATGTACAAGTACCTCTCCGCTCCATGTACAAGTACCTCTCCGCTCAATGTCAAGTGTCGACAGTACCTCTCCGCTCCATGTACAAATACCTCTCCGCTCTCATGTACAAGTACCTCTCCGCTCCATGTACAAGTACCTCTCCGCTCAATGTCAAGTGTCGACAGTACCTCTCCACTCCATGTACAAATACCTCTCCGCTCCATGTACAAGTACCTCTCCGCTCTCATGTACAAGTACCTCTCCGCTCCATGTACAAGTAGCTCTCCGCTCAATGTACAAGTGTCGACAGTACCTTTCCACTCCATGTACAAATACCTCTCCGCTCTCATGTACAAGTACCTCTCCGCTCCATGTACAAGTACCTCTCCGCTCAATGTACAAATACCTCTCCGCTCCATGTATAAGTACCTCTCCGCTCTATGTACAAGTACCTCTCCGCTCCATGTACAAGTACCTCTCCGCTCAATGTACAAATACCTCTCCGCTCCATGTACAAGTAGCTCTCCGCTGAATGTACAAGTGTCGACAGTACCTCTCCGCTCAATGTACAAGTACCTCTCCGCTCAATGTACAAATACCTCTCCGCTCCATGTACAAGTACCTCTCCGCTCAATGTCAAGTATCGACAGTACCTCTCCGCTCCATGTACAAGTACCTCTCCGCTGAATGTACAAGTGTCGACAGTACCGCTCCGCTCAATGTACAAGTACCTCTCCGCTCAATGTACAAGTACCTCTCCGCTCAATGTACAAGTGTCGACAGTACCTCTCCGCTCCATGTACAAGTACCTCTCCGCTCAATGTACAAGTGTCGACAGTACCTCTACGCTCAATGTACAAGTGTCGACAGTACCTCTCCGCTCTCATGTACAAGTACCTCTCCGATCCATGTACAAGTACATCTCCGCTCCATGTACAAGTACATCTCCGCTCAATGTACAAGTACCTCTCCGCTCCATGTACAAGTACCTCTCCGCTCCATGTACAAGTACCTCTCCGCTCCATGTACAAGTACCTCTCCGCTCCATGTACAAGTACCTCTCCGCTCAATGTACAAGTACCTCTCCGCTCCATGTACAAGTACCTCTCCGCTCAATGTACAAGTACCTCTCCGCTCCATGTACAAGTACCTCTCCGCTCCATGTACAAGTACCTCTCCGCTCCATGTACAAGTACCTCTCCGCTCCATGTACAAGTACATCTCTGCTCCATGTACAAGTACCTCTCCGCTCAATGTACAAGTACATCTCCGCTCCATGTACAAGTACCTCTCCGCTCCATGTACAAGTACATCTCCGCTCCATGTACAAGTACCTCTCCGCTCCATGTACAAGTACCTCTCCGCTCAATGTACAAGTACATCTCCGCTCCATGTACAAGTACATCTCTGCTCCATGTACAAGTACCTCTCCGCTCAATGTACAAGTACATCTCCGCTCCATGTACAAGTACCTCTCCGCTCCATGTACAAGTACCTCTCCGGTCCATGTACAAGTACCTCTCCGCTCCATGTACAAGTACCTCTCCGCTCCATGTACAAGTACCTCTCCGCTCAATGTCAAGTGTCGACAGTACCTCTCCGCTCCATGTACAAATACCTCTCCGCTCTCATGTACAAGTACCTCTCCGCTCCATGTACAAGTACCTCTCCGCTCAATGTCAAGTGTCGACAGTACCTCTCCGCTCCATGTACAAATACCTCTCCGCTCCATGTACAAGTACCTCTCCGCTCTCATGTACAAGTACCTCTCCGCTCCATGTACAAGTAGCTCTCCGCTCAATGTACAAGTGTCGACAGTACCTTTCCGCTCCATGTACAAATACCTCTCCGCTCTCATGTACAAGTACCTCTCCGCTCCATGTACAAGTACCTCTCCGCTCAATGTACAAATACCTCTCCGCTCCATGTATAAGTACCTCTCCGCTCTATGTACAAGTACCTCTCCGCTCCATGTACAAGTACCTCTCCGCTCAATGTACAAATACCTCTCCGCTCCATGTACAAGTAGCTCTCCGCTGAATGTACAAGTGTCGACAGTACCTCTCCGCTCAATGTACAAGTACCTCTCCGCTCAATGTACAAATACCTCTCCGCTCCATGTACAAGTACCTCTCCGCTCAATGTCAAGTATCGACAGTACCTCTCCACTCCATGTACAAGTACCTCTCCGCTGAATGTACAAGTGTCGACAGTACCTCTCCGCTCAATGTACAAGTACCTCTCCGCTCCATGTACAAGTACCTCTCCGCTCTCATGTACAAGTACCTCTCCGCTCCATGTACAAGTACCTCTCCCCTCAATGTACAAGTACCTCTGCGCTCCATGTACAAGTACCTCTCCGCTCAATGTACAAGTACCTCTCCGCTCAATGTACAAGTGTCGACAGTACCTCTCCGCTCCATGTACAAGTACCTCTCCGCTCAATGTACAAGTGTCGACAGTACCTCTACGCTCAATGTACAAGTGTCGACAGTACCTCTCCGCTCTCATGTACAAGTACCTCTCCGATCCATGTACAAGTACATCTCCGCTCAATGTACAAGTACCTCTCCGCTCCATGTACAAGTACCTCTCCGCTCCATGTACAAGTACCTCTCCGCTCCATGTACAAGTACCTCTCCGCTCCATGTACAAGTACCTCTCCGCTCAATGTACAAGTACCTCTCCGCTCCATGTACAAGTACCTCTCCGCTCAATGTACAAGTACCTCTCCGCTCCATGTACAAGTACCTCTCCGCTCCATGTACAAGTACCTCTCCGCTCCATGTACAAGTACCTCTCCGCTCCATGTACAAGTACATCTCTGCTCCATGTACAAGTACCTCTCCGCTCAATGTACAAGTACATCTCCGCTCCATGTACAAGTACCTCTCCGCTCCATGTACAAGTACATCTCCGCTCCATGTACAAGTACCTCTCCGCTCCATGTACAAGTACCTCTCCGCTCAATGTACAAGTACATCTCCGCTCCATGTACAAGTACATCTCTGCTCCATGTACAAGTACCTCTCCGCTCAATGTACAAGTACATCTCTGCTCCATGTACAAGTACCTCTCCGCTCCATGTACAAGTACCTCTCCGGTCCATGTACAAGTACCTCTCCGCTCCATGTACAAGTACCTCTCCGCTCCATGTACAAGTACCTCTCTGCTCAATGTCAAGTGTCGACAGTACCTCTCCGCTCCATGTACAAATACCTCTCCGCTCTCATGTACAAGTACCTCTCCGCTCCATGTACAAGTACCTCTCCGCTCAATGTCAAGTGTCGACAGTACCTCTCCGCTCCATGTACAAATACCTCTCCGCTCCATGTACAAGTACCTCTCCGCTCTCATGTACAAGTACCTCTCCGCTCCATGTACAAGTAGCTCTCCGCTCAATGTACAAGTGTCGACAGTACCTTTCCGCTCCATGTACAAATACCTCTCCGCTCTCATGTACAAGTACCTATCCGCTCCATGTACAAGTACCTCTCCGCTCAATGTACAAATACCTCTCCGCTCCATGTATAAGTACCTCTCCGCTCTATGTACAAGTACCTCTCCGCTCCATGTACAAGTACCTCTCCGCTCAATGTACAAATACCTCTCCGCTCCATGTACAAGTAGCTCTCCGCTGAATGTACAAGTGTCGACAGTACCTCTCCGCTCAATGTACAAGTACCTCTCCGCTCAATGTACAAATACCTCTCCGCTCCATGTACAAGTACCTCTCCGCTCAATGTCAAGTATCGACAGTACCTCTCCGCTCCATGTACAAGTACCTCTCCGCTGAATGTACAAGTGTCGACAGTACCTCTCCGCTCAATGTACAAGTACCTCTCCGCTCCATGTACAAGTACCTCTCCGCTCTCATGTACAAGTACCTCTCCGCTCCATGTACAAGTACCTCTCCGCTCAATGTACAAGTACCTCTGCGCTCCATGTACAAGTACCTCTCCGCTCAATGTACAAGTACCTCTCCGCTCAATGTACAAGTGTCGACAGTACCTCTCCGCTCCATGTACAAGTACCTCTCCGCTCAATGTACAAGTGTCGACAGTACCTCTACGCTCAATGTACAAGTGTCGACAGTACCTCTCCGCTCTCATGTACAAGTACCTCTCCGATCCATGTACAAGTACATCTCCGCTCCATGTACAAGTACATCTCCGCTCAATGTACAAGTACCTCTCCGCTCCATGTACAAGTACCTCTCCGCTCCATGTACAAGTACCTCTCCGCTCCATGTACAAGTACCTCTCCGCTCCATGTACAAGTACCTCTCCGCTCAATGTACAAGTACCTCTCCGCTCCATGTACAAGTACCTCTCCGCTCAATGTACAAGTACCTCTCCGCTCCATGTACAAGTACCTCTCCGCTCCATGTACAAGTACCTCTCCGCTCCATGTACAAGTACCTCTCCGCTCCATGTACAAGTACATCTCTGCTCCATGTACAAGTACCTCTCCGCTCAATGTACAAGTACATCTCCGCTCCATGTACAAGTACCTCTCCGCTCCATGTACAAGTACATCTCCGCTCCATGTACAAGTACCTCTCCGCTCCATGTACAAGTACCTCTCCGCTCAATGTACAAGTACATCTCCGCTCCATGTACAAGTACATCTCTGCTCCATGTACAAGTACCTCTCCGCTCAATGTACAAGTACATCTCCGCTCCATGTACAAGTACCTCTCCGCTCCATGTACAAGTACCTCTCCGGTCCATGTACAAGTACCTCTCCGCTCCATGTACAAGTACCTCTCCGCTCCATGTACAAGTACCTCTCCGCTCCATGTACAAGTACCTCTCCGCTCAATGTCAAGTGTCGACAGTACCTCTCCGCTCCATGTACAAATACCTCTCCGCTCTCATGTACAAGTACCTCTCCGCTCCATGTACAAGTACCTCTCCGCTCAATGTCAAGTGTCGACAGTACCTCTCCGCTCCATGTACAAATACCTCTCCGCTCCATGTACAAGTACCTCTCCGCTCTCATGTACAAGTACCTCTCCGCTCCATGTACAAGTAGCTCTCCGCTCAATGTACAAGTGTCGACAGTACCTTTCCGCTCCATGTACAAATACCTCTCCGCTCTCATGTACAAGTACCTCTCCGCTCCATGTACAAGTACCTCTCCGCTCAATGTACAAATACCTCTCCGCTCCATGTATAAGTACCTCTCCGCTCTATGTACAAGTACCTCTCCGCTCCATGTACAAGTACCTCTCCGCTCAATGTACAAATACCTCTCCGCTCCATGTACAAGTAGCTCTCCGCTGAATGTACAAGTGTCGACAGTACCTCTCCGCTCAATGTACAAGTACCTCTCCGCTCAATGTACAAATACCTCTCCGCTCCATGTACAAGTACCTCTCCGCTCAATGTCAAGTATCGACAGTACCTCTCCGCTCCATGTACAAGTACCTCTCCGCTGAATGTACAAGTGTCGACAGTACCTCTCCGCTCAATGTACAAGTACCTCTCCGCTCCATGTACAAGTACCTCTCCGCTCTCATGTACAAGTACCTCTCCGCTCCATGTACAAGTACCTCTCCGCTCAAAGTACAAGTACCTCTGCGCTCCATGTACAAGTACCTCTCCGCTCAATGTACAAGTACCTCTCCGCTCAATGTACAAGTGTCGACAGTACCTCTCCGCTCCATGTACAAGTACCTCTCCGCTCAATGTACAAGTGTCGACAGTACCTCTACGCTCAATGTACAAGTGTCGACAGTACCTCTCCGCTCTCATGTACAAGTACCTCTCCGATCCATGTACAAGTACATCTCCGCTCCATGTACAAGTACATCTCCGCTCAATGTACAAGTACCTCTCCGCTCCATGTACAAGTACCTCTCCGCTCCATGTACAAGTACCTCTCCGCTCCATGTACAAGTACCTCTCCGCTCCATGTACAAGTACCTCTCCGCTCAATGTACAAGTACCTCTCCGCTCCATGTACAAGTACCTCTCCGCTCAATGTACAAGTACCTCTCCGCTCCATGTACAAGTACCTCTCCGCTCCATGTACAAGTACCTCTCCGCTCCATGTACAAGTACCTCTCCGCTCAATGTCAAGTATCGAGAGTACCTCTCCGCTCCATGTACAAGTACCTCTCCGCTGAATGTACAAGTGTCGACAGTACCTCTCCGCTCAATGTACAAGTACCTCTCCGCTCCATGTACAAGTACCTCTCCGCTCTCATGTACAAGTACCTCTCCGCTCCATGTACAAGTACCTCTCCGCTCAATGTACAAGTACCTCTGCGCTCCATGTACAAGTACCTCTCCGCTCAATGTACAAGTACCTCTCCGCTCAATGTACAAGTGTCGACAGTACCTCTCCGCTCCATGTACAAGTACCTCTCCGCTCAATGTACAAGTGTCGACAGTACCTCTACGCTCAATGTACAAGTGTCGACAGTACCTCTCCGCTCTCATGTACAAGTACCTCTCCGATCCATGTACAAGTACATCTCCGCTCCATGTACAAGTACATCTCCGCTCAATGTACAAGTACCTCTCCGCTCCATGTACAAGTACCTCTCCGCTCCATGTACAAGTACCTCTCCGCTCCATGTACAAGTACCTCTCCGCTCCATGTACAAGTACCTCTCCGCTCAATGTACAAGTACCTCTCCGCTCCATGTACAAGTACCTCTCCGCTCCATGTACAAGTACCTCTCCGCTCCATGTACAAGTACCTCTCCGCTCAATGTACAAGTACCTCTCCGCTCCATGTACAAGTACCTCTCCGCTCCATGTACAAGTACCTCTCCGCTCCATGTACAAGTACCTCTCCGCTCAATGTACAAGTACCTCTCCGCTCCCTGTAAAAGTACATCTCCGCTCCATGTACAAGTACCTCTCCGCTCCATGTACAAGTACCTCTCCGCTCAATGTACAAGTGTCAACAGTACCTCTACGCTCAATGTACAAGTGTCGACAGTACCTCTCCGCTCTCATGTACAAGTACCTCTCCGATCCATGTACAAGTACCTCTCCGCTCAATGTACAAGTACCTCTCCGCTCCATGTACAAGTACCTCTCCGCTCCATGTACAAGTACCTCTCCGCTCCATGTACAAGTACCTCTCCGCTCCATGTACAAGTACATCTCTGCTCCATGTACAAGTACCTCTCCGCTCAATGTACAAGTACATCTCCGCTCCATGTACAAGTACCTCTCCGCTCCATGTACAAGTACATCTCCGCTCCATGTACAAGTACCTCTCCGCTCCATGTACAAGTACCTCTCCGCTCAATGTACAAGTACATCTCCGCTCCATGTACAAGTACATCTCTGCTCCATGTACAAGTACCTCTCCGCTCAATGTACAAGTACATCTCCGCTCCATGTACAAGTACCTCTCCGCTCCATGTACAAGTACCTCTCCGGTCCATGTACAAGTACCTCTCCGCTCCATGTACAAGTACCTCTCCGCTCCATGTACAAGTACCTCTCCGCTCAATGTCAAGTGTCGACAGTACCTCTCCGCTCCATGTACAAATACCTCTCCGCTCTCATGTACAAGTACCTCTCCGCTCCATGTACAAGTACCTCTCCGCTCAATGTCAAGTGTCGACAGTACCTCTCCGCTCCATGTACAAATACCTCTCCGCTCCATGTACAAGTACCTCTCCGCTCTCATGTACAAGTACCTCTCCGCTCCATGTACAAGTAGCTCTCCGCTCAATGTACAAGTGTCGACAGTACCTTTCCGCTCCATGTACAAATACCTCTCCGCTCTCATGTACAAGTACCTCTCCGCTCCATGTACAAGTACCTCTCCGCTCAATGTACAAATACCTCTCCGCTCCATGTATAAGTACCTCTCCGCTCTATGTACAAGTACCTCTCCGCTCCATGTACAAGTACCTCTCCGCTCAATGTACAAATACCTCTCCGCTCCATGTACAAGTAGCTCTCCGCTGAATGTACAAGTGTCGACAGTACCTCTCCGCTCAATGTACAAGTACCTCTCCGCTCAATGTACAAATACCTCTCCGCTCCATGTACAAGTACCTCTCCGCTCAATGTCAAGTATCGACAGTACCTCTCCGCTCCATGTACAAGTACCTCTCCGCTGAATGTACAAGTGTCGACAGTACCTCTCCGCTCAATGTACAAGTACCTCTCCGCTCCATGTACAAGTACCTCTCCGCTCTCATGTACAAGTACCTCTCCGCTCCATGTACAAGTACCTCTCCGCTCAAAGTACAAGTACCTCTGCGCTCCATGTACAAGTACCTCTCCGCTCAATGTACAAGTACCTCTCCGCTCAATGTACAAGTGTCGACAGTACCTCTCCGCTCCATGTACAAGTACCTCTCCGCTCAATGTACAAGTGTCGACAGTACCTCTACGCTCAATGTACAAGTGTCGACAGTACCTCTCCGCTCTCATGTACAAGTACCTCTCCGATCCATGTACAAGTACATCTCCGCTCCATGTACAAGTACATCTCCGCTCAATGTACAAGTACCTCTCCGCTCCATGTACAAGTACCTCTCCGCTCCATGTACAAGTACCTCTCCGCTCCATGTACAAGTACCTCTCCGCTCCATGTACAAGTACCTCTCCGCTCAATGTACAAGTACCTCTCCGCTCCATGTACAAGTACCTCTCCGCTCAATGTACAAGTACCTCTCCGCTCCATGTACAAGTACCTCTCCGCTCCATGTACAAGTACCTCTCCGCTCCATGTACAAGTACCTCTCCGCTCAATGTCAAGTATCGAGAGTACCTCTCCGCTCCATGTACAAGTACCTCTCCGCTGAATGTACAAGTGTCGACAGTACCTCTCCGCTCAATGTACAAGTACCTCTCCGCTCCATGTACAAGTACCTCTCCGCTCTCATGTACAAGTACCTCTCCGCTCCATGTACAAGTACCTCTCCGCTCAATGTACAAGTACCTCTGCGCTCCATGTACAAGTACCTCTCCGCTCAATGTACAAGTACCTCTCCGCTCAATGTACAAGTGTCGACAGTACCTCTCCGCTCCATGTACAAGTACCTCTCCGCTCAATGTACAAGTGTCGACAGTACCTCTACGCTCAATGTACAAGTGTCGACAGTACCTCTCCGCTCTCATGTACAAGTACCTCTCCGATCCATGTACAAGTACATCTCCGCTCCATGTACAAGTACATCTCCGCTCAATGTACAAGTACCTCTCCGCTCCATGTACAAGTACCTCTCCGCTCCATGTACAAGTACCTCTCCGCTCCATGTACAAGTACCTCTCCGCTCCATGTACAAGTACCTCTCCGCTCAATGTACAAGTACCTCTCCGCTCCATGTACAAGTACCTCTCCGCTCCATGTACAAGTACCTCTCCGCTCCATGTACAAGTACCTCTCCGCTCAATGTACAAGTACCTCTCCGCTCCATGTACAAGTACCTCTCCGCTCCATGTACAAGTACCTCTCCGCTCCATGTACAAGTACCTCTCCGCTCAATGTACAAGTACCTCTCCGCTCCCTGTACAAGTACATCTCCGCTCCATGTACAAGTACCTCTCCGCTCCATGTACAAGTACCTCTCCGCTCAATGTACAAGTGTCGACAGTACCTCTCCGCTCCATGTACAAGTACCTCTCCGCTCCATGTACAAGTACCTCTCCGCTCAATGTACAAGTGTCGACAGTACCTCTCCGCTCCATCTACAAGTACCTCTCCGCTCAATGTACAAGTACCTCTCCGCTGAATGTACAAGTACCTCTCCGCTCCATGTACAAGTACCTCTCCGCTCCATGTACAAATACCTCTCCGCTCCATGTACAAGTACCTCTCCGCTCCATGTACAAGCACCTCTCCGCTACATGTACAAGTACCTCTCCGCTCCATGTACAAGTACCTCTCCGCTCCATGTACAAGTACCTCTCCGCTCAATGTACAAGTGTCGACAGTACCTCTCCGCTCCATGTACAAGTACCTCTCCGCTCAATGTACAAGTGTCGACAGTACCTCTACGCTCAATGTACAAGTGTCGACAGTACCTCTCCGCTCTCATGTACAAGTACCTCTCCGATCCATGTACAAGTACATCTCCGCTCCATGTACAAGTACATCTCCGCTCAATGTACAAGTACCTCTCCGCTCCATGTACAAGTACCTCTCCGCTCCATGTACAAGTACCTCTCCGCTCCATGTACAAGTACCTCTCCGCTCCATGTACAAGTACCTCTCCGCTCAATGTACAAGTACCTCTCCGCTCCATGTACAAGTACCTCTCCGCTCAATGTACAAGTACCTCTCCGCTCCATGTACAAGTACCTCTCCGCTCCATGTACAAGTACCTCTCCGCTCCATGTACAAGTACCTCTCCGCTCCATGTACAAGTACATCTCTGCTCCATGTACAAGTACCTCTCCGCTCAATGTACAAGTACATCTCCGCTCCATGTACAAGTACCTCTCCGCTCCATGTACAAGTACATCTCCGCTCCATGTACAAGTACCTCTCCGCTCCATGTACAAGTACCTCTCCGCTCAATGTACAAGTACATCTCCGCTCCATGTACAAGTACATCTCTGCTCCATGTACAAGTACCTCTCCGCTCAATGTACAAGTACATCTCCGCTCCATGTACAAGTACCTCTCCGCTCCATGTACAAGTACCTCTCCGGTCCATGTACAAGTACCTCTCCGCTCCATGTACAAGTACCTCTCCGCTCCATGTACAAGTACCTCTCCGCTCAATGTCAAGTGTCGACAGTACCTCTCCGCTCCATGTACAAATACCTCTCCGCTCTCATGTACAAGTACCTCTCCGCTCCATGTACAAGTACCTCTCCGCTCAATGTCAAGTGTCGACAGTACCTCTCCGCTCCATGTACAAATACCTCTCCGCTCCATGTACAAGTACCTCTCCGCTCTCATGTACAAGTACCTCTCCGCTCCATGTACAAGTAGCTCTCCGCTCAATGTACAAGTGTCGACAGTACCTTTCCGCTCCATGTACAAATACCTCTCCGCTCTCATGTACAAGTACCTCTCCGCTCCATGTACAAGTACCTCTCCGCTCAATGTACAAATACCTCTCCGCTCCATGTATAAGTACCTCTCCGCTCTATGTACAAGTACCTCTCCGCTCCATGTACAAGTACCTCTCCGCTCAATGTACAAATACCTCTCCGCTCCATGTACAAGTAGCTCTCCGCTGAATGTACAAGTGTCGACAGTACCTCTCCGCTCAATGTACAAGTACCTCTCCGCTCAATGTACAAATACCTCTCCGCTCCATGTACAAGTACCTCTCCGCTCAATGTCAAGTATCGACAGTACCTCTCCGCTCCATGTACAAGTACCTCTCCGCTGAATGTACAAGTGTCGACAGTACCTCTCCGCTCAATGTACAAGTACCTCTCCGCTCCATGTACAAGTACCTCTCCGCTCTCATGTACAAGTACCTCTCCGCTCCATGTACAAGTACCTCTCCGCTCAAAGTACAAGTACCTCTGCGCTCCATGTACAAGTACCTCTCCGCTCAATGTACAAGTACCTCTCCGCTCAATGTACAAGTGTCGACAGTACCTCTCCGCTCCATGTACAAGTACCTCTCCGCTCAATGTACAAGTGTCGACAGTACCTCTACGCTCAATGTACAAGTGTCGACAGTACCTCTCCGCTCTCATGTACAAGTACCTCTCCGATCCATGTACAAGTACATCTCCGCTCCATGTACAAGTACATCTCCGCTCAATGTACAAGTACCTCTCCGCTCCATGTACAAGTACCTCTCCGCTCCATGTACAAGTACCTCTCCGCTCCATGTACAAGTACCTCTCCGCTCCATGTACAAGTACCTCTCCGCTCAATGTACAAGTACCTCTCCGCTCCATGTACAAGTACCTCTCCGCTCAATGTACAAGTACCTCTCCGCTCCATGTACAAGTACCTCTCCGCTCCATGTACAAGTACCTCTCCGCTCCATGTACAAGTACCTCTCCGCTCAATGTCAAGTATCGAGAGTACCTCTCCGCTCCATGTACAAGTACCTCTCCGCTGAATGTACAAGTGTCGACAGTACCTCTCCGCTCAATGTACAAGTACCTCTCCGCTCCATGTACAAGTACCTCTCCGCTCTCATGTACAAGTACCTCTCCGCTCCATGTACAAGTACCTCTCCGCTCAATGTACAAGTACCTCTGCGCTCCATGTACAAGTACCTCTCCGCTCAATGTACAAGTACCTCTCCGCTCAATGTACAAGTGTCGACAGTACCTCTCCGCTCCATGTACAAGTACCTCTCCGCTCAATGTACAAGTGTCGACAGTACCTCTACGCTCAATGTACAAGTGTCGACAGTACCTCTCCGCTCTCATGTACAAGTACCTCTCCGATCCATGTACAAGTACATCTCCGCTCCATGTACAAGTACATCTCCGCTCAATGTACAAGTACCTCTCCGCTCCATGTACAAGTACCTCTCCGCTCCATGTACAAGTACCTCTCCGCTCCATGTACAAGTACCTCTCCGCTCCATGTACAAGTACCTCTCCGCTCAATGTACAAGTACCTCTCCGCTCCATGTACAAGTACCTCTCCGCTCCATGTACAAGTACCTCTCCGCTCCATGTACAAGTACCTCTCCGCTCAATGTACAAGTACCTCTCCGCTCCATGTACAAGTACCTCTCCGCTCCATGTACAAGTACCTCTCCGCTCCATGTACAAGTACCTCTCCGCTCAATGTACAAGTACCTCTCCGCTCCCTGTACAAGTACATCTCCGCTCCATGTACAAGTACCTCTCCGCTCCATGTACAAGTACCTCTCCGCTCAATGTACAAGTGTCGACAGTACCTCTCCGCTCCATGTACAAGTACCTCTCCGCTCCATGTACAAGTACCTCTCCGCTCAATGTACAAGTGTCGACAGTACCTCTCCGCTCCATCTACAAGTACCTCTCCGCTCAATGTACAAGTACCTCTCCGCTGAATGTACAAGTACCTCTCCGCTCCATGTACAAGTACCTCTCCGCTCCATGTACAAATACCTCTCCGCTCCATGTACAAGTACCTCTCCGCTCCATGTACAAGCACCTCTCCGCTACATGTACAAGTACCTCTCCGCTCCATGTACAAGTACCTCTCCGCTCCATGTACAAGTACCTCTCCGCTCAATGTACAAGTACCTCTCCGCTCCATGTACAAATACCTCTCCGCTCCATGTACAAATACCTCTCCGCTCCATGTACAAGTACCTCTCCGCTCCATGTACCAGTACCTCTCCGCTCAATGTACAAGTACATCTCCGCTCAATGTACAAGTACATCTCCGCTCAATGTACAAGTACGTCTCCGCTCAATGTACAAGTACCTCTCCGCTCAATGTACAAGTACCTCTCCGCTCCATGTACAAGTACCTCTCCGCTCAATGTACAAGTACATCTCCGCTCCATGTACAAGTACGTCTCCGCTCAATGTATAAGTACCTCTCCGCTCCATGTACAAGTACCTCTCCGCTCCATGTACAAGTACCTCTCCGCTCCATGTACAAGTACCTCTCCGCTCCATGTACAAGTACCTCTCCGCTCAATGTACAAGTACCTCTCCGCTCCATGTACAAGTACCTCTCCGCTCCATGTACAAGTACCTCTCCGCTCCATGTACAAGTACCTCTCCGCTCAATGTACAAGTACCTCTCCGCTCCCTGTACAAGTACATCTCCGCTCCATGTACAAGTACCTCTCCGCTCCATGTACAAGTACCTCTCCGCTCAATGTACAAGTGTCGACAGTACCTCTCCGCTCCATGTACAAGTACCTCTCCGCTCCATGTACAAGTACCTCTCCGCTCAATGTACAAGTGTCGACAGTACCTCTCCGCTCCATCTACAAGTACCTCTCCGCTCAATGTACAAGTACCTCTCCGCTGAATGTACAAGTACCTCTCCGCTCCATGTACAAGTACCTCTCCGCTCCATGTACAAATACCTCTCCGCTCCATGTACAAGTACCTCTCCGCTCCATGTACAAGCACCTCTCCGCTACATGTACAAGTACCTCTCCGCTCCATGTACAAGTACCTCTCCGCTCCATGTACAAGTACCTCTCCGCTCAATGTACAAGTACCTCTCCGCTCCATGTACAAATACCTCTCCGCTCCATGTACAAATACCTCTCCGCTCCATGTACAAGTACCTCTCCGCTCCATGTACCAGTACCTCTCCGCTCAATGTACAAGTACATCTCCGCTCAATGTACAAGTACATCTCCGCTCAATGTACAAGTACGTCTCCGCTCAATGTACAAGTACCTCTCCGCTCAATGTACAAGTACCTCTCCGCTCCATGTACAAGTACCTCTCCGCTCAATGTACAAGTACATCTCCGCTCCATGTACCAGTACCTCTCCGCTCAATGTACAAGTACCTCTCCGCTCAATGTACAAGTACATCTCCGCTCCATGTACAAGTACGTCTCCGCTCAATGTATAAGTACCTCTCCGCTCCATGTACAAGTACCTCTCCGCTCAATGTCAAGTATCGAGAGTACCTCTCCGCTCCATGTACAAGTACCTCTCCGCTGAATGTACAAGTGTCGACAGTACCTCTCCGCTCAATGTACAAGTACCTCTCCGCTCCATGTACAAGTACCTCTCCGCTCTCATGTACAAGTACCTCTCCGCTCCATGTACAAGTACCTCTCCGCTCAATGTACAAGTACCTCTGCGCTCCATGTACAAGTACCTCTCCGCTCAATGTACAAGTACCTCTCCGCTCAATGTACAAGTGTCGACAGTACCTCTCCGCTCCATGTACAAGTACCTCTCCGCTCAATGTACAAGTGTCGACAGTACCTCTACGCTCAATGTACAAGTGTCGACAGTACCTCTCCGCTCTCATGTACAAGTACCTCTCCGATCCATGTACAAGTACATCTCCGCTCCATGTACAAGTACATCTCCGCTCAATGTACAAGTACCTCTCCGCTCCATGTACAAGTACCTCTCCGCTCCATGTACAAGTACCTCTCCGCTCCATGTACAAGTACCTCTCCGCTCCATGTACAAGTACCTCTCCGCTCAATGTACAAGTACCTCTCCGCTCCATGTACAAGTACCTCTCCGCTCCATGTACAAGTACCTCTCCGCTCCATGTACAAGTACCTCTCCGCTCAATGTACAAGTACCTCTCCGCTCCATGTACAAGTACCTCTCCGCTCCATGTACAAGTACCTCTCCGCTCCATGTACAAGTACCTCTCCGCTCAATGTACAAGTACCTCTCCGCTCCCTGTACAAGTACATCTCCGCTCCATGTACAAGTACCTCTCCGCTCCATGTACAAGTACCTCTCCGCTCAATGTACAAGTGTCGACAGTACCTCTCCGCTCCATGTACAAGTACCTCTCCGCTCCATGTACAAGTACCTCTCCGCTCAATGTACAAGTGTCGACAGTACCTCTCCGCTCCATCTACAAGTACCTCTCCGCTCAATGTACAAGTACCTCTCCGCTGAATGTACAAGTACCTCTCCGCTCCATGTACAAGTACCTCTCCGCTCCATGTACAAATACCTCTCTGCTCCATGTACAAGTACCTCTCCGCTCCATGTACAAGCACCTCTCCGCTACATGTACAAGTACCTCTCCGCTCCATGTACAAGTACCTCTCCGCTCCATGTACAAGTACCTCTCCGCTCAATGTACAAGTACCTCTCCGCTCCATGTACAAATACCTCTCCGCTCCATGTACAAATACCTCTCCGCTCCATGTACAAGTACCTCTCCGCTCCATGTACCAGTACCTCTCCGCTCAATGTACAAGTACATCTCCGCTCAATGTACAAGTACATCTCCGCTCAATGTACAAGTACGTCTCCGCTCAATGTACAAGTACCTCTCCGCTCAATGTACAAGTACCTCTCCGCTCCATGTACAAGTACCTCTCCGCTCAATGTACAAGTACATCTCCGCTCCATGTACAAGTACGTCTCCGCTCAATGTATAAGTACCTCTCCGCTCCATGTACAAGTACCTCTCCGCTCCATGTACAAGTACCTCTCCGCTCCATGTACAAGTACCTCTCCGCTCCATGTACAAGTACCTCTCCGCTCAATGTACAAGTACCTCTCCGCTCCATGTACAAGTACCTCTCCGCTCCATGTACAAGTACCTCTCCGCTCCATGTACAAGTACCTCTCCGCTCAATGTACAAGTACCTCTCCGCTCCCTGTACAAGTACATCTCCGCTCCATGTACAAGTACCTCTCCGCTCCATGTACAAGTACCTCTCCGCTCAATGTACAAGTGTCGACAGTACCTCTCCGCTCCATGTACAAGTACCTCTCCGCTCCATGTACAAGTACCTCTCCGCTCAATGTACAAGTGTCGACAGTACCTCTCCGCTCCATCTACAAGTACCTCTCCGCTCAATGTACAAGTACCTCTCCGCTGAATGTACAAGTACCTCTCCGCTCCATGTACAAGTACCTCTCCGCTCCATGTACAAATACCTCTCCGCTCCATGTACAAGTACCTCTCCGCTCCATGTACAAGCACCTCTCCGCTACATGTACAAGTACCTCTCCGCTCCATGTACAAGTACCTCTCCGCTCCATGTACAAGTACCTCTCCGCTCAATGTACAAGTACCTCTCCGCTCCATGTACAAATACCTCTCCGCTCCATGTACAAATACCTCTCCGCTCCATGTACAAGTACCTCTCCGCTCCATGTACCAGTACCTCTCCGCTCAATGTACAAGTACATCTCCGCTCAATGTACAAGTACATCTCCGCTCAATGTACAAGTACGTCTCCGCTCAATGTACAAGTACCTCTCCGCTCAATGTACAAGTACCTCTCCGCTCCATGTACAAGTACCTCTCCGCTCAATGTACAAGTACATCTCCGCTCCATGTACCAGTACCTCTCCGCTCAATGTACAAGTACCTCTCCGCTCAATGTACAAGTACATCTCCGCTCCATGTACAAGTACGTCTCCGCTCAATGTATAAGTACCTCTCCGCTCCATGTACAAGTACCTCTCCGCTCCATGTACAAGTACATCTCCGCTCCATGTACAAGTACATCTCCGCTCCATGTACAAGTACCTCTCCGCTCCATGTACAAGTACCTCTCCGCTCCATGTACAAGTACATCTCCGCTCCATGTACAAGTACCTCTCCGCTCAATGTACAAGTACATCTCCGCTCCATGTACAAGTACATCTCCACTCCATGTACAAGTACCTCTCCGCTCAATGTACAAGTACATCTCCGCTCCATGTACCAGTACCTCTCCGCTCAATGTACAAGTACATCTCCACTCCATGTACAAGTACCTCTCCGCTCAATGTACAAGTACATCTCCGCTCCATGTACCAGTACCTCTCCGCTCAATGTACAAGTACATCTCCACTCCATGTACAAGTACCTCTCCGCTCAATGTACAAGTACATCTCCGCTCCATGTACCAGTACCTCTCCGCTCAATGTACAAGTACATCTCCGCTCCATGTACAAGTACCTCTCCGCTCAATGTACAAGTACCTCTCCGCTCAATGTACAAGTACATCTCCGCTCCATGTACCAGTACCTCTCCGCTCAATGTACAAGTACCTCTCCGCTCCATGTACAAATACCTCTCCGCTCCATGTACAAGTACCTCTCCGCTCCATGTACAAGCACCTCTCCGCTACATGTACAAGTACCTCTCCGCTCCATGTACAAGTACCTCTCCGCTCCATGTACAAGTACCTCTCCGCTCAATGTACAAGTACCTCTCCGCTCCATGTACAAATACCTCTCCGCTCCATGTACAAATACCTCTCCGCTCCATGTACAAGTACCTCTCCGCTCCATGTACCAGTACCTCTCCGCTCAATGTACAAGTACATCTCCGCTCAATGTACAAGTACATCTCCGCTCAATGTACAAGTACGTCTCCGCTCAATGTACAAGTACCTCTCCGCTCAATGTACAAGTACCTCTCCGCTCCATGTACAAGTACCTCTCCGCTCAATGTACAAGTACATCTCCGCTCCATGTACAAGTACGTCTCCGCTCAATGTATAAGTACCTCTCCGCTCCATGTACAAGTACCTCTCCGCTCCATGTACAAGTACCTCTCCGCTCCATGTACAAGTACCTCTCCGCTCCATGTACAAGTACCTCTCCGCTCAATGTACAAGTACCTCTCCGCTCCATGTACAAGTACCTCTCCGCTCCATGTACAAGTACCTCTCCGCTCAATGTACAAGTGTCGACAGTACCTCTCCGCTCCATGTACAAGTACCTCTCCGCTCCATGTACAAGTACCTCTCCGCTCAATGTACAAGTGTCGACAGTACCTCTCCGCTCCATCTACAAGTACCTCTCCGCTCAATGTACAAGTACCTCTCCGCTGAATGTACAAGTACCTCTCCGCTCCATGTACAAGTACCTCTCCGCTCCATGTACAAATACCTCTCTGCTCCATGTACAAGTACCTCTCCGCTCCATGTACAAGCACCTCTCCGCTACATGTACAAGTACCTCTCCGCTCCATGTACAAGTACCTCTCCGCTCCATGTACAAGTACCTCTCCGCTCAATGTACAAGTACCTCTCCGCTCCATGTACAAATACCTCTCCGCTCCATGTACAAATACCTCTCCGCTCCATGTACAAGTACCTCTCCGCTCCATGTACCAGTACCTCTCCGCTCAATGTACAAGTACATCTCCGCTCAATGTACAAGTACATCTCCGCTCAATGTACAAGTACGTCTCCGCTCAATGTACAAGTACCTCTCCGCTCAATGTACAAGTACCTCTCCGCTCCATGTACAAGTACCTCTCCGCTCAATGTACAAGTACATCTCCGCTCCATGTACAAGTACGTCTCCGCTCAATGTATAAGTACCTCTCCGCTCCATGTACAAGTACCTCTCCGCTCCATGTACAAGTACCTCTCCGCTCCATGTACAAGTACCTCTCCGCTCCATGTACAAGTACCTCTCCGCTCAATGTACAAGTACCTCTCCGCTCCATGTACAAGTACCTCTCCGCTCCATGTACAAGTACCTCTCCGCTCCATGTACAAGTACCTCTCCGCTCAATGTACAAGTACCTCTCCGCTCCCTGTACAAGTACATCTCCGCTCCATGTACAAGTACCTCTCCGCTCCATGTACAAGTACCTCTCCGCTCAATGTACAAGTGTCGACAGTACCTCTCCGCTCCATGTACAAGTACCTCTCCGCTCCATGTACAAGTACCTCTCCGCTCAATGTACAAGTGTCGACAGTACCTCTCCGCTCCATCTACAAGTACCTCTCCGCTCAATGTACAAGTACCTCTCCGCTGAATGTACAAGTACCTCTCCGCTCCATGTACAAGTACCTCTCCGCTCCATGTACAAATACCTCTCCGCTCCATGTACAAGTACCTCTCCGCTCCATGTACAAGCACCTCTCCGCTACATGTACAAGTACCTCTCCGCTCCATGTACAAGTACCTCTCCGCTCCATGTACAAGTACCTCTCCGCTCAATGTACAAGTACCTCTCCGCTCCATGTACAAATACCTCTCCGCTCCATGTACAAATACCTCTCCGCTCCATGTACAAGTACCTCTCCGCTCCATGTACCAGTACCTCTCCGCTCAATGTACAAGTACATCTCCGCTCAATGTACAAGTACATCTCCGCTCAATGTACAAGTACGTCTCCGCTCAATGTACAAGTACCTCTCCGCTCAATGTACAAGTACCTCTCCGCTCCATGTACAAGTACCTCTCCGCTCAATGTACAAGTACATCTCCGCTCCATGTACCAGTACCTCTCCGCTCAATGTACAAGTACCTCTCCGCTCAATGTACAAGTACATCTCCGCTCCATGTACAAGTACGTCTCCGCTCAATGTATAAGTACCTCTCCGCTCCATGTACAAGTACCTCTCCGCTCCATGTACAAGTACATCTCCGCTCCATGTACAAGTACATCTCCGCTCCATGTACAAGTACCTCTCCGCTCCATGTACAAGTACCTCTCCGCTCCATGTACAAGTACATCTCCGCTCCATGTACAAGTACCTCTCCGCTCAATGTACAAGTACATCTCCGCTCCATGTACAAGTACATCTCCACTCCATGTACAAGTACCTCTCCGCTCAATGTACAAGTACATCTCCGCTCCATGTACCAGTACCTCTCCGCTCAATGTACAAGTACATCTCCACTCCATGTACAAGTACCTCTCCGCTCAATGTACAAGTACATCTCCGCTCCATGTACCAGTACCTCTCCGCTCAATGTACAAGTACATCTCCACTCCATGTACAAGTACCTCTCCGCTCAATGTACAAGTACATCTCCGCTCCATGTACCAGTACCTCTCCGCTCAATGTACAAGTACATCTCCGCTCCATGTACAAGTACCTCTCCGCTCAATGTACAAGTACCTCTCCGCTCAATGTACAAGTACATCTCCGCTCCATGTACCAGTACCTCTCCGCTCAATGTACAAGTACCTCTCCGCTCCATGTACAAATACCTCTCCGCTCCATGTACAAGTACCTCTCCGCTCCATGTACAAGCACCTCTCCGCTACATGTACAAGTACCTCTCCGCTCCATGTACAAGTACCTCTCCGCTCCATGTACAAGTACCTCTCCGCTCAATGTACAAGTACCTCTCCGCTCCATGTACAAATACCTCTCCGCTCCATGTACAAATACCTCTCCGCTCCATGTACAAGTACCTCTCCGCTCCATGTACCAGTACCTCTCCGCTCAATGTACAAGTACATCTCCGCTCAATGTACAAGTACATCTCCGCTCAATGTACAAGTACGTCTCCGCTCAATGTACAAGTACCTCTCCGCTCAATGTACAAGTACCTCTCCGCTCCATGTACAAGTACCTCTCCGCTCAATGTACAAGTACATCTCCGCTCCATGTACAAGTACGTCTCCGCTCAATGTATAAGTACCTCTCCGCTCCATGTACAAGTACCTCTCCGCTCCATGTACAAGTACCTCTCCGCTCCATGTACAAGTACCTCTCCGCTCCATGTACAAGTACCTCTCCGCTCAATGTACAAGTACCTCTCCGCTCCATGTACAAGTACCTCTCCGCTCCATGTACAAGTACCTCTCCGCTCCATGTACAAGTACCTCTCCGCTCAATGTACAAGTACCTCTCCGCTCCCTGTACAAGTACATCTCCGCTCCATGTACAAGTACCTCTCCGCTCCATGTACAAGTACCTCTCCGCTCAATGTACAAGTGTCGACAGTACCTCTCCGCTCCATGTACAAGTACCTCTCCGCTCCATGTACAAGTACCTCTCCGCTCAATGTACAAGTGTCGACAGTACCTCTCCGCTCCATCTACAAGTACCTCTCCGCTCAATGTACAAGTACCTCTCCGCTGAATGTACAAGTACCTCTCCGCTCCATGTACAAGTACCTCTCCGCTCCATGTACAAATACCTCTCCGCTCCATGTACAAGTACCTCTCCGCTCCATGTACAAGCACCTCTCCGCTACATGTACAAGTACCTCTCCGCTCCATGTACAAGTACCTCTCCGCTCCATGTACAAGTACCTCTCCGCTCAATGTACAAGTACCTCTCCGCTCCATGTACAAATACCTCTCCGCTCCATGTACAAATACCTCTCCGCTCCATGTACAAGTACCTCTCCGCTCCATGTACCAGTACCTCTCCGCTCAATGTACAAGTACATCTCCGCTCAATGTACAAGTACATCTCCGCTCAATGTACAAGTACGTCTCCGCTCAATGTACAAGTACCTCTCCGCTCAATGTACAAGTACCTCTCCGCTCCATGTACAAGTACCTCTCCGCTCAATGTACAAGTACATCTCCGCTCCATGTACCAGTACCTCTCCGCTCAATGTACAAGTACCTCTCCGCTCAATGTACAAGTACATCTCCGCTCCATGTACAAGTACGTCTCCGCTCAATGTATAAGTACCTCTCCGCTCCATGTACAAGTACCTCTCCGCTCAATGTCAAGTATCGAGAGTACCTCTCCGCTCCATGTACAAGTACCTCTCCGCTGAATGTACAAGTGTCGACAGTACCTCTCCGCTCAATGTACAAGTACCTCTCCGCTCCATGTACAAGTACCTCTCCGCTCTCATGTACAAGTACCTCTCCGCTCCATGTACAAGTACCTCTCCGCTCAATGTACAAGTACCTCTGCGCTCCATGTACAAGTACCTCTCCGCTCAATGTACAAGTACCTCTCCGCTCAATGTACAAGTGTCGACAGTACCTCTCCGCTCCATGTACAAGTACCTCTCCGCTCAATGTACAAGTGTCGACAGTACCTCTACGCTCAATGTACAAGTGTCGACAGTACCTCTCCGCTCTCATGTACAAGTACCTCTCCGATCCATGTACAAGTACATCTCCGCTCCATGTACAAGTACATCTCCGCTCAATGTACAAGTACCTCTCCGCTCCATGTACAAGTACCTCTCCGCTCCATGTACAAGTACCTCTCCGCTCCATGTACAAGTACCTCTCCGCTCCATGTACAAGTACCTCTCCGCTCAATGTACAAGTACCTCTCCGCTCCATGTACAAGTACCTCTCCGCTCCATGTACAAGTACCTCTCCGCTCCATGTACAAGTACCTCTCCGCTCAATGTACAAGTACCTCTCCGCTCCATGTACAAGTACCTCTCCGCTCCATGTACAAGTACCTCTCCGCTCCATGTACAAGTACCTCTCCGCTCAATGTACAAGTACCTCTCCGCTCCCTGTACAAGTACATCTCCGCTCCATGTACAAGTACCTCTCCGCTCCATGTACAAGTACCTCTCCGCTCAATGTACAAGTGTCGACAGTACCTCTCCGCTCCATGTACAAGTACCTCTCCGCTCCATGTACAAGTACCTCTCCGCTCAATGTACAAGTGTCGACAGTACCTCTCCGCTCCATCTACAAGTACCTCTCCGCTCAATGTACAAGTACCTCTCCGCTGAATGTACAAGTACCTCTCCGCTCCATGTACAAGTACCTCTCCGCTCCATGTACAAATACCTCTCCGCTCCATGTACAAGTACCTCTCCGCTCCATGTACAAGCACCTCTCCGCTACATGTACAAGTACCTCTCCGCTCCATGTACAAGTACCTCTCCGCTCCATGTACAAGTACCTCTCCGCTCAATGTACAAGTACCTCTCCGCTCCATGTACAAATACCTCTCCGCTCCATGTACAAATACCTCTCCGCTCCATGTACAAGTACCTCTCCGCTCCATGTACCAGTACCTCTCCGCTCAATGTACAAGTACATCTCCGCTCAATGTACAAGTACATCTCCGCTCAATGTACAAGTACGTCTCCGCTCAATGTACAAGTACCTCTCCGCTCAATGTACAAGTACCTCTCCGCTCCATGTACAAGTACCTCTCCGCTCAATGTACAAGTACATCTCCGCTCCATGTACAAGTACGTCTCCGCTCAATGTATAAGTACCTCTCCGCTCCATGTACAAGTACCTCTCCGCTCCATGTACAAGTACCTCTCCGCTCCATGTACAAGTACCTCTCCGCTCCATGTACAAGTACCTCTCCGCTCAATGTACAAGTACCTCTCCGCTCCATGTACAAGTACCTCTCCGCTCCATGTACAAGTACCTCTCCGCTCCATGTACAAGTACCTCTCCGCTCAATGTACAAGTACCTCTCCGCTCCCTGTACAAGTACATCTCCGCTCCATGTACAAGTACCTCTCCGCTCCATGTACAAGTACCTCTCCGCTCAATGTACAAGTGTCGACAGTACCTCTCCGCTCCATGTACAAGTACCTCTCCGCTCCATGTACAAGTACCTCTCCGCTCAATGTACAAGTGTCGACAGTACCTCTCCGCTCCATCTACAAGTACCTCTCCGCTCAATGTACAAGTACCTCTCCGCTGAATGTACAAGTACCTCTCCGCTCCATGTACAAGTACCTCTCCGCTCCATGTACAAATACCTCTCCGCTCCATGTACAAGTACCTCTCCGCTCCATGTACAAGCACCTCTCCGCTACATGTACAAGTACCTCTCCGCTCCATGTACAAGTACCTCTCCGCTCCATGTACAAGTACCTCTCCGCTCAATGTACAAGTACCTCTCCGCTCCATGTACAAATACCTCTCCGCTCCATGTACAAATACCTCTCCGCTCCATGTACAAGTACCTCTCCGCTCCATGTACCAGTACCTCTCCGCTCAATGTACAAGTACATCTCCGCTCAATGTACAAGTACATCTCCGCTCAATGTACAAGTACGTCTCCGCTCAATGTACAAGTACCTCTCCGCTCAATGTACAAGTACCTCTCCGCTCCATGTACAAGTACCTCTCCGCTCAATGTACAAGTACATCTCCGCTCCATGTACCAGTACCTCTCCGCTCAATGTACAAGTACCTCTCCGCTCAATGTACAAGTACATCTCCGCTCCATGTACAAGTACGTCTCCGCTCAATGTATAAGTACCTCTCCGCTCCATGTACAAGTACCTCTCCGCTCCATGTACAAGTACATCTCCGCTCCATGTACAAGTACATCTCCGCTCCATGTACAAGTACCTCTCCGCTCCATGTACAAGTACCTCTCCGCTCCATGTACAAGTACATCTCCGCTCCATGTACAAGTACCTCTCCGCTCAATGTACAAGTACATCTCCGCTCCATGTACAAGTACATCTCCACTCCATGTACAAGTACCTCTCCGCTCAATGTACAAGTACATCTCCGCTCCATGTACCAGTACCTCTCCGCTCAATGTACAAGTACATCTCCACTCCATGTACAAGTACCTCTCCGCTCAATGTACAAGTACATCTCCGCTCCATGTACCAGTACCTCTCCGCTCAATGTACAAGTACATCTCCACTCCATGTACAAGTACCTCTCCGCTCAATGTACAAGTACATCTCCGCTCCATGTACCAGTACCTCTCCGCTCAATGTACAAGTACATCTCCGCTCCATGTACAAGTACCTCTCCGCTCAATGTACAAGTACCTCTCCGCTCAATGTACAAGTACATCTCCGCTCCATGTACCAGTACCTCTCCGCTCAATGTACAAGTACATCTGCGCTCCATGTAGGGCTGGGTATCGTTCAAAATTTTTCGATATCGATACCGTTTCGATACTTGGATTTCGATACCGGTTCCTGAACGATACTTTTTTCGATACCAATTTTTAGAAAAATCCATTTTAACAAAAATAAAACTGCATTACACATTGAAATTATTTTACAAATCTTTAGTTTCCCCCCATCTTAAGTTTTACAGCAGAAAAAAATAAAACCTACTGTATTTAACATAACTTTAAGTTCTCTAAACGTATTGCCGTCCCTACAAAAAATATTGGAGTACTACAAAGGAAAGAAATGTAGCTAAAACAAATAAATCAGTGGAATAGTTTTCAGTGCAAAACAGAGAGTTGCAAATCAGGGTTTAATGCTCACTGATGCAACAGAACTCTATTCTTGTACAAACTGATGAGATGGCTCCACTTCATGCATGGAAGACTAGTTGAGCATTGACTAGCCTATCAATATAGCCTTATATGCCACAAAGTGAATCACATTTATATTCAACAAACTATCATGACATCAGCGTTTGTTAACGAGTTGCTAAAAATACATGGGCGATAACTGCCCGCTTGCACATAACGCTAATTAATTAAACATTAACGCTAGCGTTGCAGATCAGTGTGCTCACTGCTGCAACAGAACGTCATTCTTGTCAAATCTGACGAGACAGCTCAACTTCACTGACTAGCCAATCAATATAAATGAATCGCATTTACATTCAACAAACTATCATGACATCAGCGTTTGTTAACGAGTTGCTAAAAATACACAATGCCCGCTTGCGCATAACGTTACGGCGGCAATTAATTAAACGATCTAATGCTACAACTCACAGCCAGATGCATGGATTTGTCAGACTGAGGGATCTGATACCCGCTAACTTGCGGTAAGCTGAGCTGACCCACCTCTCAATTATTTCTCTTGTCTGTGGAAACCAGTCCGTGTTGTTTCTGTTTCTTTTCCTGCTTTTCATCATCTTCGCCATATGGTAATCCAGGATAGGAGTAGCTTGAGTGGCTAACTTCTTGTATACTATCCGCACCGCACGCCTGGCTCACAGTCACAACAAACACACCGGCTAAAGTGGGCGTAACGTTTCCTGCATGCCTCTACATGACAGCCAATCACCAGCCGTATTAGAGCGCGGCGTGCAAGCATGTCGCATGCTTATAGGCTCAATGACGCTGTTTTGTTTTGGTATCGAAAATTGGTATCGATTGACAAGGGAGGCTTCGATACCCCTTAGTATCGATGTTTCCATTTCGGTGCCAAGTAAGTATCGAAACTCGATACCCAGCCCTAGCTCCATGTACAAGTACCTCTCCGCTCAATGTACAAGTACCTCTCCGCTCAATGTACAAGTACCTCTCCGCTCCATGTACAAGTACCTCTCCGCTCCATGTACAAGTACCTCTCCGCTCCATGTACAAGTACCTCTCCGCTCCATGTACAAGTACATCTCTGCTCCATGTACAAGTACCTC
The DNA here is from genome assembly GCF_964638095.1 of Poromitra crassiceps. Lineage (NCBI taxonomy): Eukaryota > Metazoa > Chordata > Actinopteri > Beryciformes > Melamphaidae > Poromitra > Poromitra crassiceps. The sequence goes on from NW_028152256.1 coordinate 1,495,998, forward strand.
TCCGCTCAATGTACAAGTACATCTCCGCTCCATGTACAAGTACCTCTCCGCTCCATGTACAAGTACATCTCCGCTCCATGTACAAGTACCTCTCCGCTCCATGTACAAGTACCTCTCCGCTCAATGTACAAGTACATCTCCGCTCCATGTACAAGTACCTCTCCGCTCCATGTACAAGTACATCTCCGCTCCATGTACAAGTACCTCTCCGCTCAATGTACAAGTACATCTCCGCTCCATGTACAAGTACATCTCCACTCCATGTACCAGTACCTCTCCGCTCAATGTACAAGTACATCTCCACTCCATGTACAAGTACCTCTCCGCTCAATGTACAAGTACATCTCCGCTCCATGTACCAGTACCTCTCCGCTCAATGTACAAGTACATCTGCGCTCCATGTAGGGCTGGGTATCGTTCAAAATTTTTCGATATCGATACCGTTTCGATACTTGGATTTCGATACCGGTTCCTGAACGATACTTTTTTCGATACCAATTTTTAGAAAAATCCATTTTAACAAAAATAAAACTGCATTACACATTGAAATTATTTTACAAATCTTTAGTTTCCCCCCATCTTAAGTTTTACAGCAGAAAAAAATAAAACCTACTGTATTTAACATAACTTTAAGTTCTCTAAACGTATTGCCGTCCCTACAAAAAATATTGGAGTACTACAAAGGAAAGAAATGTAGCTAAAACAAATAAATCAGTGGAATAGTTTTCAGTGCAAAACAGAGAGTTGCAAATCAGGGTTTAATGCTCACTGATGCAACAGAACTCTATTCTTGTACAAACTGATGAGATGGCTCCACTTCATGCATGGAAGACTAGTTGAGCATTGACTAGCCTATCAATATAGCCTTATATGCCACAAAGTGAATCACATTTATATTCAACAAACTATCATGACATCAGCGTTTGTTAACGAGTTGCTAAAAATACATGGGCGATAACTGCCCGCTTGCACATAACGCTAATTAATTAAACATTAACGCTAGCGTTGCAGATCAGTGTGCTCACTGCTGCAACAGAACGTCATTCTTGTCAAATCTGACGAGACAGCTCAACTTCACTGACTAGCCAATCAATATAAATGAATCGCATTTACATTCAACAAACTATCATGACATCAGCGTTTGTTAACGAGTTGCTAAAAATACACAATGCCCGCTTGCGCATAACGTTACGGCGGCAATTAATTAAACGATCTAATGCTACAACTCACAGCCAGATGCATGGATTTGTCAGACTGAGGGATCTGATACCCGCTAACTTGCGGTAAGCTGAGCTGACCCACCTCTCAATTATTTCTCTTGTCTGTGGAAACCAGTCCGTGTTGTTTCTGTTTCTTTTCCTGCTTTTCATCATCTTCGCCATATGGTAATCCAGGATAGGAGTAGCTTGAGTGGCTAACTTCTTGTATACTATCCGCACCGCACGCCTGGCTCACAGTCACAACAAACACACCGGCTAAAGTGGGCGTAACGTTTCCTGCATGCCTCTACATGACAGCCAATCACCAGCCGTATTAGAGCGCGGCGTGCAAGCATGTCGCATGCTTATAGGCTCAATGACGCTGTTTTGTTTTGGTATCGAAAATTGGTATCGATTGACAAGGGAGGCTTCGATACCCCTTAGTATCGATGTTTCCATTTCGGTGCCAAGTAAGTATCGAAACTCGATACCCAGCCCTAGCTCCATGTACAAGTACCTCTCCGCTCAATGTACAAGTACCTCTCCGCTCAATGTACAAGTACCTCTCCGCTCCATGTACAAGTACCTCTCCGCTCCATGTACAAGTACCTCTCCGCTCCATGTACAAGTACCTCTCCGCTCCATGTACAAGTACATCTCTGCTCCATGTACAAGTACCTCTCCGCTCAATGTACAAGTACATCTCCGCTCCATGTACAAGTACCTCTCCGCTCCATGTACAAGTACATCTCCGCTCCATGTACAAGTACCTCTCCGCTCCATGTACAAGTACCTCTCCGCTCAATGTACAAGTACATCTCCGCTCCATGTACAAGTACCTCTCCGCTCCATGTACAAGTACATCTCCGCTCCATGTACAAGTACCTCTCCGCTCAATGTACAAGTACATCTCCGCTCCATGTACAAGTACATCTCCACTCCATGTACAAGTACCTCTCCGCTCAATGTACAAGTACATCTCCGCTCCATGTACCAGTACCTCTCCGCTCAATGTACAAGTACATCTCCACTCCATGTACAAGTACCTCTCCGCTCAATGTACAAGTACATCTCCGCTCCATGTACCAGTACCTCTCCGCTCAATGTACAAGTACATCTCCACTCCATGTACAAGTACCTCTCCGCTCAATGTACAAGTACATCTCCGCTCCATGTACCAGTACCTCTCCGCTCAATGTACAAGTACATCTCCGCTCCATGTACAAGTACCTCTCCGCTCAATGTACAAGTACCTCTCCGCTCAATGTACAAGTACATCTCCGCTCCATGTACCAGTACCTCTCCGCTCAATGTACAAGTACATCTGCGCTCCATGTAGGGCTGGGTATCGTTCAAAATTTTTCGATATCGATACCGTTTCGATAGTTGGATTTCGATACCGGTTCCTGAACGATACTTTTTTCGATACCAATTTTTAGAAAAATCCATTTTAACAAAAATAAAACTGCATTACACATTGAAATTATTTTACAAATCTTTAGTTTCCCCCCATCTTAAGTTTTACAGCAGAAAAAAATAAAACCTACTGTATTTAACATAACTTTAAGTTCTCTAAACGTATTGCCGTCCCTACAAAAAATATTGGAGTACTACAAAGGAAAGAAATGTAGCTAAAACAAATAAATCAGTGGAATAGTTTTCAGTGCAAAACAGAGAGTTGCAAATCAGGGTTTAATGCTCACTGATGCAACAGAACTCTATTCTTGTACAAACTGATGAGATGGCTCCACTTCATGCATGGAAGACTAGTTGAGCATTGACTAGCCTATCAATATAGCCTTATATGCCACAAAGTGAATCACATTTATATTCAACAAACTATCATGACATCAGCGTTTGTTAACGAGTTGCTAAAAATACATGGGCGATAACTGCCCGCTTGCACATAACGCTAATTAATTAAACATTAACGCTAGCGTTGCAGATCAGTGTGCTCACTGCTGCAACAGAACGTCATTCTTGTCAAATCTGACGAGACAGCTCAACTTCACTGACTAGCCAATCAATATAAATGAATCGCATTTACATTCAACAAACTATCATGACATCAGCGTTTGTTAACGAGTTGCTAAAAATACACAATGCCCGCTTGCGCATAACGTTACGGCGGCAATTAATTAAACGATCTAATGCTACAACTCACAGCCAGATGCATGGATTTGTCAGACTGAGGGATCTGATAACCGCTAACTTGCGGTAAGCTGAGCTGACCCACCTCTCAATTATTTCTCTTGTCTGTGGAAACCAGTCCGTGTTGTTTCTGTTTCTTTTCCTGCTTTTCATCATCTTCGCCATATGGTAATCCAGCATAGGAGTAGCTTGAGTGGCTAACTTCTTGTATACTATCCGCACCGCACGCCTGGCTCACAGTCACAACAAACACACCGGCTAAAGTGGGCGTAACGTTTCCTGCATGCCTCTACATGACAGCCAATCACCAGCCGTATTAGAGCGCGGCGTGCAAGCATGTCGCATGCTTATAGGCTCAATGACGCTGTTTTGTTTTGGTATCGAAAATTGGTATCGATTGACAAGGGAGGCTTCGATACCCCTTAGTATCGATGTTTCCATTTCGGTGCCAAGTAAGTATCGAAACTCGATACCCAGCCCTAGCTCCATGTACAAGTACCTCTCCGCTCAATGTACAAGTACCTCTCCGCTCAATGTACAAGTACCTCTCCGCTCCATGTACAAGTACCTCTCCGCTCCATGTACAAGTACCTCTCCGCTCCATGTACAAGTACCTCTCCGCTCCATGTACAAGTACATCTCTGCTCCATGTACAAGTACCTCTCCGCTCAATGTACAAGTACATCTCCGCTCCATGTACAAGTACCTCTCCGCTCCATGTACAAGTACATCTCCGCTCCATGTACAAGTACCTCTCCGCTCCATGTACAAGTACCTCTCCGCTCAATGTACAAGTACATCTCCGCTCCATGTACAAGTACCTCTCCGCTCCATGTACAAGTACATCTCCGCTCCATGTACAAGTACCTCTCCGCTCAATGTACAAGTACATCTCCGCTCCATGTACAAGTACATCTCCACTCCATGTACAAGTACCTCTCCGCTCAATGTACAAGTACATCTCTGCTCCATGTACCAGTACCTCTCCGCTCAATGTACAAGTACATCTCCACTCCATGTACAAGTACCTCTCCGCTCAATGTACAAGTACATCTCCGCTCCATGTACCAGTACCTCTCCGCTCAATGTACAAGTACATCTCCACTCCATGTACAAGTACCTCTCCGCTCAATGTACAAGTACATCTCCGCTCCATGTACCAGTACCTCTCCGCTCAATGTACAAGTACCTCTCCGCTCAATGTACAAGTACATCTCCGCTCCATGTACCAGTACCTCTCCGCTCAATGTACAAGTACATCTGCGCTCCATGTAGGGCTGGGTATCGTTCAAAATTTTTCGATATCGATACCGTTTCGATACTTGGATTTCGATACCGGTTCCTGAACGATACTTTTTTCGATACCAATTTTTAGAAAAATCCATTTTAACAAAAATAAAACTGCATTACACATTGAAATTATTTTACAAATCTTTAGTTTCCCCCCATCTTAAGTTTTACAGCAGAAAAAAATAAAACCTACTGTATTTAACATAACTTTAAGTTCTCTAAACGTATTGCTGTCCCTACAAAAAATATTGGAGTACTACAAAGGAAAGAAATGTAGCTAAAACAAATAAATCAGTGGAATAGTTTTCAGTGCAAAACAGAGAGTTGCAAATCAGGGTTTAATGCTCACTGATGCAACAGAACTCTATTCTTGTACAAACTGATGAGATGGCTCCACTTCATGCATGGAAGACTAGTTGAGCATTGACTAGCCTATCAATATAGCCTTATATGCCACAAAGTGAATCGCATTTATATTCAACAAACTATCATGACATCAGCGTTTGTTAACAAGTTGCTAAAAATACATGGGCGATAACTGCCCGCTTGCACATAACGCTAATTAATTAAACATTAACGCTAGCGTTGCAGATCAGTGTGCTCACTGCTGCAACAGAACGTCATTCTTGTCAAATCTGACGAGACAGCTCAACTTCACTGACTAGCCAATCAATATAAATGAATTGCATTTACATTCAACAAACTATCATGACATCAGCGTTTGTTAACGAGTTGCTAAAAATACACAATGCCCGCTTGCGCATAACGTTACGGCGGCAATTAATTAAACGATCTAATGCTACAACTCACAGCCAGATGCATGGATTTGTCAGACTGAGGGATCTGATAACCGCTAACTTGCGGTAAGCTGAGCTGACCCACCTCTCAATTATTTCTCTTGTCTGTGGAAACCAGTCCGTGTTGTTTCTGTTTCTTTTCCTGCTTTTCATCATCTTCGCCATATGGTAATCCAGGATAGGAGTAGCTTGAGTGGCTAACTTCTTGTATACTATCCGCACCGCACGCCTGGCTCACAGTCACAACAAACACACCGGCTAAAGTGGGCGTAACGTTTCCTGCATGCCTCTACATGACAGCCAATCACCAGCCGTATTAGAGCGCGGCGTGCAAGCATGTCGCATGCTTATAGGCTCAATGACGCTGTTTTGTTTTGGTATCGAAAATTGGTATCGATTGACAAGGGAGGCTTCGATACCCCTTAGTATCGATGTTTCCATTTCGGTGCCAAGTAAGTATCGAAACTCGATACCCAGCCCTAGCTCCATGTACAAGTACCTCTCCGCTCAATGTACAAGTACCTCTCCGCTCAATGTACAAGTACCTCTCCGCTCCATGTACAAGTACCTCTCCGCTCCATGTACAAGTACCTCTCCGCTCCATGTACAAGTACCTCTCCGCTCCATGTACAAGTACATCTCTGCTCCATGTACAAGTACCTCTCCGCTCAATGTACAAGTACATCTCCGCTCCATGTACAAGTACCTCTCCGCTCCATGTACAAGTACATCTCCGCTCCATGTACAAGTACCTCTCCGCTCCATGTACAAGTACCTCTCCGCTCAATGTACAAGTACATCTCCGCTCCATGTACAAGTACCTCTCCGCTCCATGTACAAGTACATCTCCGCTCCATGTACAAGTACCTCTCCGCTCAATGTACAAGTACATCTCCGCTCCATGTACAAGTACATCTCCACTCCATGTACAAGTACCTCTCCGCTCAATGTACAAGTACATCTCCGCTCCATGTACCAGTACCTCTCCGCTCAATGTACAAGTACATCTCCACTCCATGTACAAGTACCTCTCCGCTCAATGTACAAGTACATCTCCGCTCCATGTACCAGTACCTCTCCGCTCAATGTACAAGTACATCTCCACTCCATGTACAAGTACCTCTCCGCTCAATGTACAAGTACATCTCCGCTCCATGTACCAGTACCTCTCCGCTCAATGTACAAGTACATCTCCGCTCCATGTACAAGTACCTCTCCGCTCAATGTACAAGTACCTCTCCGCTCAATGTACAAGTACATCTCCGCTCCATGTACCAGTACCTCTCCGCTCAATGTACAAGTACATCTGCGCTCCATGTAGGGCTGGGTATCGTTCAAAATTTTTCGATATCGATACCGTTTCGATACTTGGATTTCGATACCGGTTCCTGAACGATACTTTTTTCGATACCAATTTTTAGAAAAATCCATTTTAACAAAAATAAAACTGCATTACACATTGAAATTATTTTACAAATCTTTAGTTTCCCCCCATCTTAAGTTTTACAGCAGAAAAAAATAAAACCTACTGTATTTAACATAACTTTAAGTTCTCTAAACGTATTGCCGTCCCTACAAAAAATATTGGAGTACTACAAAGGAAAGAAATGTAGCTAAAACAAATAAATCAGTGGAATAGTTTTCAGTGCAAAACAGAGAGTTGCAAATCAGGGTTTAATGCTCACTGATGCAACAGAACTCTATTCTTGTACAAACTGATGAGATGGCTCCACTTCATGCATGGAAGACTAGTTGAGCATTGACTAGCCTATCAATATAGCCTTATATGCCACAAAGTGAATCGCATTTATATTCAACAAACTATCATGACATCAGCGTTTGTTAACGAGTTGCTAAAAATACATGGGCGATAACTGCCCGCTTGCACATAACGCTAATTAATTAAACATTAACGCTAGCGTTGCAGATCAGTGTGCTCACTGCTGCAACAGAACGTCATTCTTGTCAAATCTGACGAGACAGCTCAACTTCACTGACTAGCCAATCAATATAAATGAATCGCATTTACATTCAACAAACTATCATGACATCAGCGTTTGTTAACGAGTTGCTAAAAATACACAATGCCCGCTTGCGCATAACGTTACGGCGGCAATTAATTAAACGATCTAATGCTACAACTCACAGCCAGATGCATGGATTTGTCAGACTGAGGGATCTGATAACCGCTAACTTGCGGTAAGCTGAGCTGACCCACCTCTCAATTATTTATCTTGTCTGTGGAAACCAGTCCGTGTTGTTTCTGTTTCTTTTCCTGCTTTTCATCATCTTCGCCATATGGTAATCCAGCATAGGAGTAGCTTGAGTGGCTAACTTCTTGTATACTATCCGCACCGCACGCCTGGCTCACAGTCACAACAAACACACCGGCTAAAGTGGGCGTAACGTTTCCTGCATGCCTCTACATGACAGCCAATCACCAGCCGTATTAGAGCGCGGCGTGCAAGCATGTCGCATGCTTATAGGCTCAATGACGCTGTTTTGTTTTGGTATCGAAAATTGGTATCGATTGACAAGGGAGGCTTCGATACCCCTTAGTATCGATGTTTCCATTTCGGTGCCAAGTAAGTATCGAAACTCGATACCCAGCCCTAGCTCCATGTACAAGTACCTCTCCGCTCAATGTACAAGTACCTCTCCGCTCAATGTACAAGTACCTCTCCGCTCCATGTACAAGTACCTCTCCGCTCCATGTACAAGTACCTCTCCGCTCCATGTACAAGTACCTCTCCGCTCCATGTACAAGTACATCTCTGCTCCATGTACAAGTACCTCTCCGCTCAATGTACAAGTACATCTCCGCTCCATGTACAAGTACCTCTCCGCTCCATGTACAAGTACATCTCCGCTCCATGTACAAGTACCTCTCCGCTCCATGTACAAGTACCTCTCCGCTCAATGTACAAGTACATCTCCGCTCCATGTACAAGTACCTCTCCGCTCCATGTACAAGTACATCTCCGCTCCATGTACAAGTACCTCTCCGCTCAATGTACAAGTACATCTCCGCTCCATGTACAAGTACATCTCCACTCCATGTACAAGTACCTCTCCGCTCAATGTACAAGTACATCTCTGCTCCATGTACCAGTACCTCTCCGCTCAATGTACAAGTACATCTCCACTCCATGTACAAGTACCTCTCCGCTCAATGTACAAGTACATCTCCGCTCCATGTACCAGTACCTCTCCGCTCAATGTACAAGTACATCTCCACTCCATGTACAAGTACCTCTCCGCTCAATGTACAAGTACATCTCCGCTCCATGTACCAGTACCTCTCCGCTCAATGTACAAGTACCTCTCCGCTCAATGTACAAGTACATCTCCGCTCCATGTACCAGTACCTCTCCGCTCAATGTACAAGTACATCTGCGCTCCATGTAGGGCTGGGTATCGTTCAAAATTTTTCGATATCGATACCGTTTCGATACTTGGATTTCGATACCGGTTCCTGAACGATACTTTTTTCGATACCAATTTTTAGAAAAATCCATTTTAACAAAAATAAAACTGCATTACACATTGAAATTATTTTACAAATCTTTAGTTTCCCCCCATCTTAAGTTTTACAGCAGAAAAAAATAAAACCTACTGTATTTAACATAACTTTAAGTTCTCTAAACGTATTGCCGTCCCTACAAAAAATATTGGAGTACTACAAAGGAAAGAAATGTAGCTAAAACAAATAAATCAGTGGAATAGTTTTCAGTGCAAAACAGAGAGTTGCAAATCAGGGTTTAATGCTCACTGATGCAACAGAACTCTATTCTTGTACAAACTGATGAGATGGCTCCACTTCATGCATGGAAGACTAGTTGAGCATTGACTAGCCTATCAATATAGCCTTATATGCCACAAAGTGAATCGCATTTATATTCAACAAACTATCATGACATCAGCGTTTGTTAACGAGTTGCTAAAAATACATGGGCGATAACTGCCCGCTTGCACATAACGCTAATTAATTAAACATTAACGCTAGCGTTGCAGATCAGTGTGCTCACTGCTGCAACAGAACGTCATTCTTGTCAAATCTGACGAGACAGCTCAACTTCACTGACTAGCCAATCAATATAAATGAATCGCATTTACATTCAACAAACTATCATGACATCAGCGTTTGTTAACGAGTTGCTAAAAATACACAATGCCCGCTTGCGCATAACGTTACGGCGGCAATTAATTAAACGATCTAATGCTACAACTCACAGCCAGATGCATGGATTTGTCAGACTGAGGGATCTGATAACCGCTAACTTGCGGTAAGCTGAGCTGACCCACCTCTCAATTATTTCTCTTGTCTGTGGAAACCAGTCCGTGTTGTTTCTGTTTCTTTTCCTGCTTTTCATCATCTTCGCCATATGGTAATCCAGGATAGGAGTAGCTTGAGTGGCTAACTTCTTGTATACTATCCGCACCGCACGCCTGGCTCACAGTCACAACAAACACACCGGCTAAAGTGGGCGTAACGTTTCCTGCATGCCTCTACATGACAGCCAATCACCAGCCGTATTAGAGCGCGGCGTGCAAGCATGTCGCATGCTTATAGGCTCAATGACGCTGTTTTGTTTTGGTATCGAAAATTGGTATCGATTGACAAGGGAGGCTTCGATACCCCTTAGTATCGATGTTTCCATTTCGGTGCCAAGTAAGTATCGAAACTCGATACCCAGCCCTAGCTCCATGTACAAGTACCTCTCCGCTCAATGTACAAGTACCTCTCCGCTCAATGTACAAGTACCTCTCCGCTCCATGTACAAGTACCTCTCCGCTCCATGTACAAGTACCTCTCCGCTCCATGTACAAGTACCTCTCCGCTCCATGTACAAGTACATCTCTGCTCCATGTACAAGTACCTCTCCGCTCAATGTACAAGTACATCTCCGCTCCATGTACAAGTACCTCTCCGCTCCATGTACAAGTACATCTCCGCTCCATGTACAAGTACCTCTCCGCTCCATGTACAAGTACCTCTCCGCTCAATGTACAAGTACATCTCCGCTCCATGTACAAGTACCTCTCCGCTCCATGTACAAGTACATCTCCGCTCCATGTACAAGTACCTCTCCGCTCAATGTACAAGTACATCTCCGCTCCATGTACAAGTACATCTCCACTCCATGTACAAGTACCTCTCCGCTCAATGTACAAGTACATCTCCGCTCCATGTACCAGTACCTCTCCGCTCAATGTACAAGTACATCTCCACTCCATGTACAAGTACCTCTCCGCTCAATGTACAAGTACATCTCCGCTCCATGTACCAGTACCTCTCCGCTCAATGTACAAGTACATCTCCACTCCATGTACAAGTACCTCTCCGCTCAATGTACAAGTACATCTCCGCTCCATGTACCAGTACCTCTCCGCTCAATGTACAAGTACATCTCCGCTCCATGTACAAGTACCTCTCCGCTCAATGTACAAGTACCTCTCCGCTCAATGTACAAGTACATCTCCGCTCCATGTACCAGTACCTCTCCGCTCAATGTACAAGTACATCTGCGCTCCATGTAGGGCTGGGTATCGTTCAAAATTTTTCGATATCGATACCGTTTCGATACTTGGATTTCGATACCGGTTCCTGAACGATACTTTTTTCGATACCAATTTTTAGAAAAATCCATTTTAACAAAAATAAAACTGCATTACACATTGAAATTATTTTACAAATCTTTAGTTTCCCCCCATCTTAAGTTTTACAGCAGAAAAAAATAAAACCTACTGTATTTAACATAACTTTAAGTTCTCTAAACGTATTGCCGTCCCTACAAAAAATATTGGAGTACTACAAAGGAAAGAAATGTAGCTAAAACAAATAAATCAGTGGAATAGTTTTCAGTGCAAAACAGAGAGTTGCAAATCAGGGTTTAATGCTCACTGATGCAACAGAACTCTATTCTTGTACAAACTGATGAGATGGCTCCACTTCATGCATGGAAGACTAGTTGAGCATTGACTAGCCTATCAATATAGCCTTATATGCCACAAAGTGAATCGCATTTATATTCAACAAACTATCATGACATCAGCGTTTGTTAACGAGTTGCTAAAAATACATGGGCGATAACTGCCCGCTTGCACATAACGCTAATTAATTAAACATTAACGCTAGCGTTGCAGATCAGTGTGCTCACTGCTGCAACAGAACGTCATTCTTGTCAAATCTGACGAGACAGCTCAACTTCACTGACTAGCCAATCAATATAAATGAATCGCATTTACATTCAACAAACTATCATGACATCAGCGTTTGTTAACGAGTTGCTAAAAATACACAATGCCCGCTTGCGCATAACGTTACGGCGGCAATTAATTAAACGATCTAATGCTACAACTCACAGCCAGATGCATGGATTTGTCAGACTGAGGGATCTGATAACCGCTAACTTGCGGTAAGCTGAGCTGACCCACCTCTCAATTATTTCTCTTGTCTGTGGAAACCAGTCCGTGTTGTTTCTGTTTCTTTTCCTGCTTTTCATCATCTTCGCCATATGGTAATCCAGCATAGGAGTAGCTTGAGTGGCTAACTTCTTGTATACTATCCGCACCGCACGCCTGGCTCACAGTCACAACAAACACACCGGCTAAAGTGGGCGTAACGTTTCCTGCATGCCTCTACATGACAGCCAATCACCAGCCGTATTAGAGCGCGGCGTGCAAGCATGTCGCATGCTTATAGGCTCAATGACGCTGTTTTGTTTTGGTATCGAAAATTGGTATCGATTGACAAGGGAGGCTTCGATACCCCTTAGTATCGATGTTTCCATTTCGGTGCCAAGTAAGTATCGAAACTCGATACCCAGCCCTAGCTCCATGTACAAGTACCTCTCCGCTCAATGTACAAGTACCTCTCCGCTCAATGTACAAGTACCTCTCCGCTCCATGTACAAGTACCTCTCCGCTCCATGTACAAGTACCTCTCCGCTCCATGTACAAGTACCTCTCCGCTCCATGTACAAGTACATCTCTGCTCCATGTACAAGTACCTCTCCGCTCAATGTACAAGTACATCTCCGCTCCATGTACAAGTACCTCTCCGCTCCATGTACAAGTACATCTCCGCTCCATGTACAAGTACCTCTCCGCTCCATGTACAAGTACCTCTCCGCTCAATGTACAAGTACATCTCCGCTCCATGTACAAGTACCTCTCCGCTCCATGTACAAGTACATCTCCGCTCCATGTACAAGTACCTCTCCGCTCAATGTACAAGTACATCTCCGCTCCATGTACAAGTACATCTCCACTCCATGTACAAGTACCTCTCCGCTCAATGTACAAGTACATCTCCGCTCCATGTACCAGTACCTCTCCGCTCAATGTACAAGTACATCTCCACTCCATGTACAAGTACCTCTCCGCTCAATGTACAAGTACATCTCCGCTCCATGTACCAGTACCTCTCCGCTCAATGTACAAGTACATCTCCACTCCATGTACAAGTACCTCTCCGCTCAATGTACAAGTACATCTCCGCTCCATGTACCAGTACCTCTCCGCTCAATGTACAAGTACCTCTCCGCTCAATGTACAAGTACATCTCCGCTCCATGTACCAGTACCTCTCCGCTCAATGTACAAGTACATCTGCGCTCCATGTAGGGCTGGGTATCGTTCAAAATTTTTCGATATCGATACCGTTTCGATACTTGGATTTCGATACCGGTTCCTGAACGATACTTTTTTCGATACCAATTTTTAGAAAAATCCATTTTAACAAAAATAAAACTGCATTACACATTGAAATTATTTTACAAATCTTTAGTTTCCCCCCATCTTAAGTTTTACAGCAGAAAAAAATAAAACCTACTGTATTTAACATAACTTTAAGTTCTCTAAACGTATTGCCGTCCCTACAAAAAATATTGGAGTACTACAAAGGAAAGAAATGTAGCTAAAACAAATAAATCAGTGGAATAGTTTTCAGTGCAAAACAGAGAGTTGCAAATCAGGGTTTAATGCTCACTGATGCAACAGAACTCTATTCTTGTACAAACTGATGAGATGGCTCCACTTCATGCATGGAAGACTAGTTGAGCATTGACTAGCCTATCAATATAGCCTTATATGCCACAAAGTGAATCGCATTTATATTCAACAAACTATCATGACATCAGCGTTTGTTAACGAGTTGCTAAAAATACATGGGCGATAACTGCCCGCTTGCACATAACGCTAATTAATTAAACATTAACGCTAGCGTTGCAGATCAGTGTGCTCACTGCTGCAACAGAACGTCATTCTTGTCAAATCTGACGAGACAGCTCAACTTCACTGACTAGCCAATCAATATAAATGAATCGCATTTACATTCAACAAACTATCATGACATCAGCGTTTGTTAACGAGTTGCTAAAAATACACAATGCCCGCTTGCGCATAACGTTACGGCGGCAATTAATTAAACGATCTAATGCTACAACTCACAGCCAGATGCATGGATTTGTCAGACTGAGGGATCTGATAACCGCTAACTTGCGGTAAGCTGAGCTGACCCACCTCTCAATTATTTCTCTTGTCTGTGGAAACCAGTCCGTGTTGTTTCTGTTTCTTTTCCTGCTTTTCATCATCTTCGCCATATGGTAATCCAGGATAGGAGTAGCTTGAGTGGCTAACTTCTTGTATACTATCCGCACCGCACGCCTGGCTCACAGTCACAACAAACACACCGGCTAAAGTGGGCGTAACGTTTCCTGCATGCCTCTACATGACAGCCAATCACCAGCCGTATTAGAGCGCGGCGTGCAAGCATGTCGCATGCTTATAGGCTCAATGACGCTGTTTTGTTTTGGTATCGAAAATTGGTATCGATTGACAAGGGAGGCTTTGATACCCCTTAGTATCGATGTTTCCATTTCGGTGCCAAGTAAGTATCGAAACTCGATACCCAGCCCTAGCTCCATGTACAAGTACCTCTCCGCTCAATGTACAAGTACCTCTCCGCTCAATGTACAAGTACCTCTCCGCTCCATGTACAAGTACCTCTCCGCTCCATGTACAAGTACCTCTCTGCTCCATGTACAAGTACCTCTCCGCTCCATGTACAAGTACATCTCTGCTCCATGTACAAGTACCTCTCCGCTCAATGTACAAGTACATCTCCGCTCCATGTACAAGTACCTCTCCGCTCCATGTACAAGTACATCTCCGCTCCATGTACAAGTACCTCTCCGCTCCATGTACAAGTACCTCTCCGCTCAATGTACAAGTACATCTCCGCTCCATGTACAAGTACCTCTCCGCTCCATGTACAAGTACATCTCCGCTCCATGTACAAGTACCTCTCCGCTCAATGTACAAGTACATCTCCGCTCCATGTACAAGTACATCTCCACTCCATGTACAAGTACCTCTCCGCTCAATGTACAAGTACATCTCCGCTCCATGTACCAGTACCTCTCCGCTCAATGTACAAGTACATCTCCACTCCATGTACAAGTACCTCTCCGCTCAATGTACAAGTACATCTCCGCTCCATGTACCAGTACCTCTCCGCTCAATGTACAAGTACATCTCCACTCCATGTACAAGTACCTCTCCGCTCAATGTACAAGTACATCTCCGCTCCATGTACCAGTACCTCTCCGCTCAATGTACAAGTACATCTCCGCTCCATGTACAAGTACCTCTCCGCTCAATGTACAAGTACCTCTCCGCTCAATGTACAAGTACATCTCCGCTCCATGTACCAGTACCTCTCCGCTCAATGTACAAGTACATCTGCGCTCCATGTAGGGCTGGGTATCGTTCAAAATTTTTCGATATCGATACCGTTTCGATACTTGGATTTCGATACCGGTTCCTGAACGATACTTTTTTCGATACCAATTTTTAGAAAAATCCATTTTAACAAAAATAAAACTGCATTACACATTGAAATTATTTTACAAATCTTTAGTTTCCCCCCATCTTAAGTTTTACAGCAGAAAAAAATAAAACCTACTGTATTTAACATAACTTTAAGTTCTCTAAACGTATTGCCGTCCCTACAAAAAATATTGGAGTACTACAAAGGAAAGAAATGTAGCTAAAACAAATAAATCAGTGGAATAGTTTTCAGTGCAAAACAGAGAGTTGCAAATCAGGGTTTAATGCTCACTGATGCAACAGAACTCTATTCTTGTACAAACTGATGAGATGGCTCCACTTCATGCATGGAAGACTAGTTGAGCATTGACTAGCCTATCAATATAGCCTTATATGCCACAAAGTGAATCGCATTTATATTCAACAAACTATCATGACATCAGCGTTTGTTAACGAGTTGCTAAAAATACATGGGCGATAACTGCCCGCTTGCACATAACGCTAATTAATTAAACATTAACGCTAGCGTTGCAGATCAGTGTGCTCACTGCTGCAACAGAACGTCATTCTTGTCAAATCTGACGAGACAGCTCAACTTCACTGACTAGCCAATCAATATAAATGAATCGCATTTACATTCAACAAACTATCATGACATCAGCGTTTGTTAACGAGTTGCTAAAAATACACAATGCCCGCTTGCGCATAACGTTACGGCGGCAATTAATTAAACGATCTAATGCTACAACTCACAGCCAGATGCATGGATTTGTCAGACTGAGGGATCTGATAACCGCTAACTTGCGGTAAGCTGAGCTGACCCACCTCTCAATTATTTCTCTTGTCTGTGGAAACCAGTCCGTGTTGTTTCTGTTTCTTTTCCTGCTTTTCATCATCTTCGCCATATGGTAATCCAGGATAGGAGTAGCTTGAGTGGCTAACTTCTTGTATACTATCCGCACCGCACGCCTGGCTCACAGTCACAACAAACACACCGGCTAAAGTGGGCGTAACGTTTCCTGCATGCCTCTACATGACAGCCAATCACCAGCCGTATTAGAGCGCGGCGTGCAAGCATGTCGCATGCTTATAGGCTCAATGACGCTGTTTTGTTTTGGTATCGAAAATTGGTATCGATTGACAAGGGAGGCTTCGATACCCCTTAGTATCGATGTTTCCATTTCGGTGCCAAGTAAGTATCGAAACTCGATACCCAGCCCTAGCTCCATGTACAAGTACCTCTCCGCTCAATGTACAAGTACCTCTCCGCTCAATGTACAAGTACCTCTCCGCTCCCTGTACAAGTACATCTCCGCTCCATGTACAAGTACCTCTCCGCTCCATGTACAAGTACCTCTCCGCTCAATGTACAAGTGTCGACAGTACCTCTCCGCTCCATGTACAAGTACCTCTCCGCTCCATGTACAAGTACCTCTCCGCTCAATGTACAAGTGTCGACAGTACCTCTCCGCTCCATCTACAAGTACCTCTCCGCTCAATGTACAAGTACCTCTCCGCTGAATGTACAAGTACCTCTCCGCTCCATGTACAAGTACCTCTCCGCTCCATGTACAAATACCTCTCCGCTCCATGTACAAGTACCTCTCCGCTCCATGTACAAATACCTCTCCGCTCCATGTACAAGTACCTCTCCGCTCCATGTACAAGCACCTCTCCGCTACATGTACAAGTACCTCTCCGCTCCATGTACAAGTACCTCTCCGCTCCATGTACAAGTACATCTCCGCTCAATGTACAAGTACCTCTCCGCTCCATGTACAAATACCTCTCCGCTCCATGTACAAATACCTCTCCGCTCCATGTACAAGTACCTCTCCGCTCCATGTACCAGTACCTCTCCGCTCAATGTACAAGTACATCTCCGCTCAATGTACAAGTACATCTCCGCTCAATGTACAAGTACGTCTCCGCTCAATGTACAAGTACCTCTCCGCTCAATGTACAAGTACCTCTCCGCTCCATGTACAAGTACCTCTCCGCTCAATGTACAAGTACATCTCCGCTCAATGTACAAGTACATCTCCGCTCAATGTACAAGTACGTCTCCGCTCAATGTACAAGTACCTCTCCGCTCAATGTACAAGTACCTCTCCGCTCCATGTACAAGTACCTCTCCGCTCAATGTACAAGTACATCTCCGCTCCATGTACCAGTACCTCTCCGCTCAATGTACAAGTACCTCTCCGCTCAATGTACAAGTACATCTCCGCTCCATGTACAAGTACGTCTCCGCTCAATGTATAAGTACCTCTCCGCTCCATGTACAAGTACCTCTCCGCTCAATGTACAAGTACATCTCCGCTCCATGTACAAGTACATCTCCGCTCCATGTACAAGTACCTCTCCGCTCCATGTACAAGTACCTCTCCGCTCCATGTACAAGTACATCTCCGCTCCATGTACAAGTACCTCTCCGCTCAATGTACAAGTACATCTCCGCTCCATGTACAAGTACATCTCCACTCCATGTACAAGTACCTCTCCGCTCAATGTACAAGTACATCTCCGCTCCATGTACCAGTACCTCTCCGCTCAATGTACAAGTACATCTCCACTCCATGTACAAGTACCTCTCCGCTCAATGTACAAGTACATCTCCGCTCCATGTACCAGTACCTCTCCGCTCAATGTACAAGTACATCTCCACTCCATGTACAAGTACCTCTCCGCTCAATGTACAAGTACATCTCCGCTCCATGTACCAGTACCTCTCCGCTCAATGTACAAGTACATCTCCGCTCCATGTACAAGTACCTCTCCGCTCAATGTACAAGTACCTCTCCGCTCAATGTACAAGTACATCTCCGCTCCATGTACCAGTACCTCTCCACTCAATGTACAAGTACATCTGCGCTCCATGTAGGGCTGGGTATCGTTCAAAATTTTTCGATATCGATACCGTTTCGATACTTGGATTTCGATACCGGTTCCTGAACGATACTTTTTTCTATACCAATTTTTAGAAAAATCCATTTTAACAAAAATAAAACTGCATTACACATTGAAATTATTTTACAAATCTTTAGTTTCCCCCCATCTTAAGTTTTACAGCAGAAAAAAATAAAACCTACTGTATTTAACATAACTTTAAGTTCTCTAAACGTATTGCCGTCCCTACAAAAAATATTGGAGTACTACAAAGGAAAGAAATGTAGCTAAAACAAATAAATCAGTGGAATAGTTTTCAGTGCAAAACAGAGAGTTGCAAATCAGGGTTTAATGCTCACTGATGCAACAGAACTCTATTCTTGTACAAACTGATGAGATGGCTCCACTTCATGCATGGAAGACTAGTTGAGCATTGACTAGCCTATCAATATAGCCTTATATGCCACAAAGTGAATCGCATTTATATTCAACAAACTATCATGACATCAGCGTTTGTTAACGAGTTGCTAAAAATACATGGGCGATAACTGCCCGCTTGCACATAACGCTAATTAATTAAACATTAACGCTAGCGTTGCAGATCAGTGTGCTCACTGCTGCAACAGAACGTCATTCTTGTCAAATCTGACGAGACAGCTCAACTTCACTGACTAGCCAATCAATATAAATGAATCGCATTTACATTCAACAAACTATCATGACATCAGCGTTTGTTAACGAGTTGCTAAAAATACACAATGCCCGCTTGCGCATAACGTTACGGCGGCAATTAATTAAACGATCTAATGCTACAACTCACAGCCAGATGCATGGATTTGTCAGACTGAGGGATCTGATAACCGCTAACTTGCGGTAAGCTGAGCTGACCCACCTCTCAATTATTTCTCTTGTCTGTGGAAACCAGTCCGTGTTGTTTCTGTTTCTTTTCCTGCTTTTCATCATCTTCGCCATATGGTAATCCAGGATAGGAGTAGCTTGAGTGGCTAACTTCTTGTATACTATCCGCACCGCACGCCTGGCTCACAGTCACAACAAACACACCGGCTAAAGTGGGCGTAACGTTTCCTGCATGCCTCTACATGACAGCCAATCACCAGCCGTATTAGAGCGCGGCGTGCAAGCATGTCGCATGCTTATAGGCTCAATGACGCTGTTTTGTTTTGGTATCGAAAATTGGTATCGATTGACAAGGGAGGCTTCGATACCCCTTAGTATCGATGTTTCCATTTCGGTGCCAAGTAAGTATCGAAACTCGATACCCAGCCCTAGCTCCATGTACAAGTACCTCTCCGCTCAATGTACAAGTACCTCTCCGCTCAATGTACAAGTACCTCTCCGCTCCATGTACAAGTACCTCTCCGCTCCATGTACAAGTACCTCTCTGCTCCATGTACAAGTACCTCTCCGCTCCATGTACAAGTACATCTCTGCTCCATGTACAAGTACCTCTCCGCTCAATGTACAAGTACATCTCCGCTCCATGTACAAGTACCTCTCCGCTCCATGTACAAGTACATCTCCGCTCCATGTACAAGTACCTCTCCGCTCCATGTACAAGTACCTCTCCGCTCAATGTACAAGTACATCTCCGCTCCATGTACAAGTACCTCTCCGCTCCATGTACAAGTACATCTCCGCTCCATGTACAAGTACCTCTCCGCTCAATGTACAAGTACATCTCCGCTCCATGTACAAGTACATCTCCACTCCATGTACAAGTACCTCTCCGCTCAATGTACAAGTACATCTCCGCTCCATGTACCAGTACCTCTCCGCTCAATGTACAAGTACATCTCCACTCCATGTACAAGTACCTCTCCGCTCAATGTACAAGTACATCTCCGCTCCATGTACCAGTACCTCTCCGCTCAATGTACAAGTACATCTCCACTCCATGTACAAGTACCTCTCCGCTCAAT
Organism: Poromitra crassiceps; assembly: GCF_964638095.1. NCBI lineage: Eukaryota > Metazoa > Chordata > Actinopteri > Beryciformes > Melamphaidae > Poromitra > Poromitra crassiceps. Next base: position 1,516,097 of record NW_028152256.1, read on the forward strand.
GTACAAGTACATCTCCGCTCCATGTACCAGTACCTCTCCGCTCAATGTACAAGTACATCTCCGCTCCATGTACAAGTACCTCTCCGCTCAATGTACAAGTACCTCTCCGCTCAATGTACAAGTACATCTCCGCTCCATGTACCAGTACCTCTCCGCTCAATGTACAAGTACATCTGCGCTCCATGTAGGGCTGGGTATCGTTCAAAATTTTTCGATATCGATACCGTTTCGATACTTGGATTTCGATACCGGTTCCTGAACGATACTTTTTTCGATACCAATTTTTAGAAAAATCCATTTTAACAAAAATAAAACTGCATTACACATTGAAATTATTTTACAAATCTTTAGTTTCCCCCCATCTTAAGTTTTACAGCAGAAAAAAATAAAACCTACTGTATTTAACATAACTTTAAGTTCTCTAAACGTATTGCCGTCCCTACAAAAAATATTGGAGTACTACAAAGGAAAGAAATGTAGCTAAAACAAATAAATCAGTGGAATAGTTTTCAGTGCAAAACAGAGAGTTGCAAATCAGGGTTTAATGCTCACTGATGCAACAGAACTCTATTCTTGTACAAACTGATGAGATGGCTCCACTTCATGCATGGAAGACTAGTTGAGCATTGACTAGCCTATCAATATAGCCTTATATGCCACAAAGTGAATCGCATTTATATTCAACAAACTATCATGACATCAGCGTTTGTTAACGAGTTGCTAAAAATACATGGGCGATAACTGCCCGCTTGCACATAACGCTAATTAATTAAACATTAACGCTAGCGTTGCAGATCAGTGTGCTCACTGCTGCAACAGAACGTCATTCTTGTCAAATCTGACGAGACAGCTCAACTTCACTGACTAGCCAATCAATATAAATGAATCGCATTTACATTCAACAAACTATCATGACATCAGCGTTTGTTAACGAGTTGCTAAAAATACACAATGCCCGCTTGCGCATAACGTTACGGCGGCAATTAATTAAACGATCTAATGCTACAACTCACAGCCAGATGCATGGATTTGTCAGACTGAGGGATCTGATAACCGCTAACTTGCGGTAAGCTGAGCTGACCCACCTCTCAATTATTTCTCTTGTCTGTGGAAACCAGTCCGTGTTGTTTCTGTTTCTTTTCCTGCTTTTCATCATCTTCGCCATATGGTAATCCAGGATAGGAGTAGCTTGAGTGGCTAACTTCTTGTATACTATCCGCACCGCACGCCTGGCTCACAGTCACAACAAACACACCGGCTAAAGTGGGCGTAACGTTTCCTGCATGCCTCTACATGACAGCCAATCACCAGCCGTATTAGAGCGCGGCGTGCAAGCATGTCGCATGCTTATAGGCTCAATGACGCTGTTTTGTTTTGGTATCGAAAATTGGTATCGATTGACAAGGGAGGCTTCGATACCCCTTAGTATCGATGTTTCCATTTCGGTGCCAAGTAAGTATCGAAACTCGATACCCAGCCCTAGCTCCATGTACAAGTACCTCTCCGCTCAATGTACAAGTACCTCTCCGCTCAATGTACAAGTACCTCTCCGCTCCCTGTACAAGTACATCTCCGCTCCATGTACAAGTACCTCTCCGCTCCATGTACAAGTACCTCTCCGCTCAATGTACAAGTGTCGACAGTACCTCTCCGCTCCATGTACAAGTACCTCTCCGCTCCATGTACAAGTACCTCTCCGCTCAATGTACAAGTGTCGACAGTACCTCTCCGCTCCATCTACAAGTACCTCTCCGCTCAATGTACAAGTACCTCTCCGCTGAATGTACAAGTACCTCTCCGCTCCATGTACAAGTACCTCTCCGCTCCATGTACAAATACCTCTCCGCTCCATGTACAAGTACCTCTCCGCTCCATGTACAAATACCTCTCCGCTCCATGTACAAGTACCTCTCCGCTCCATGTACAAGCACCTCTCCGCTACATGTACAAGTACCTCTCCGCTCCATGTACAAGTACCTCTCCGCTCCATGTACAAGTACATCTCCGCTCAATGTACAAGTACCTCTCCGCTCCATGTACAAATACCTCTCCGCTCCATGTACAAATACCTCTCCGCTCCATGTACAAGTACCTCTCCGCTCCATGTACCAGTACCTCTCCGCTCAATGTACAAGTACATCTCCGCTCAATGTACAAGTACATCTCCGCTCAATGTACAAGTACGTCTCCGCTCAATGTACAAGTACCTCTCCGCTCAATGTACAAGTACCTCTCCGCTCCATGTACAAGTACCTCTCCGCTCAATGTACAAGTACATCTCCGCTCAATGTACAAGTACATCTCCGCTCAATGTACAAGTACGTCTCCGCTCAATGTACAAGTACCTCTCCGCTCAATGTACAAGTACCTCTCCGCTCCATGTACAAGTACCTCTCCGCTCAATGTACAAGTACATCTCCGCTCCATGTACCAGTACCTCTCCGCTCAATGTACAAGTACCTCTCCGCTCAATGTACAAGTACATCTCCGCTCCATGTACAAGTACGTCTCCGCTCAATGTATAAGTACCTCTCCGCTCCATGTACAAGTACCTCTCCGCTCAATGTACAAGTACATCTCCGCTCCATGTACAAGTACATCTCCGCTCCATGTACAAGTACCTCTCCGCTCCATGTACAAGTACCTCTCCGCTCCATGTACAAGTACATCTCCGCTCCATGTACAAGTACCTCTCCGCTCAATGTACAAGTACATCTCCGCTCCATGTACAAGTACATCTCCACTCCATGTACAAGTACCTCTCCGCTCAATGTACAAGTACATCTCCGCTCCATGTACCAGTACCTCTCCGCTCAATGTACAAGTACATCTCCACTCCATGTACAAGTACCTCTCCGCTCAATGTACAAGTACATCTCCGCTCCATGTACCAGTACCTCTCCGCTCAATGTACAAGTACATCTCCACTCCATGTACAAGTACCTCTCCGCTCAATGTACAAGTACATCTCCGCTCCATGTACCAGTACCTCTCCGCTCAATGTACAAGTACATCTCCGCTCCATGTACAAGTACCTCTCCGCTCAATGTACAAGTACCTCTCCGCTCAATGTACAAGTACATCTCCGCTCCATGTACCAGTACCTCTCCACTCAATGTACAAGTACATCTGCGCTCCATGTAGGGCTGGGTATCGTTCAAAATTTTTCGATATCGATACCGTTTCGATACTTGGATTTCGATACCGGTTCCTGAACGATACTTTTTTCTATACCAATTTTTAGAAAAATCCATTTTAACAAAAATAAAACTGCATTACACATTGAAATTATTTTACAAATCTTTAGTTTCCCCCCATCTTAAGTTTTACAGCAGAAAAAAATAAAACCTACTGTATTTAACATAACTTTAAGTTCTCTAAACGTATTGCCGTCCCTACAAAAAATATTGGAGTACTACAAAGGAAAGAAATGTAGCTAAAACAAATAAATCAGTGGAATAGTTTTCAGTGCAAAACAGAGAGTTGCAAATCAGGGTTTAATGCTCACTGATGCAACAGAACTCTATTCTTGTACAAACTGATGAGATGGCTCCACTTCATGCATGGAAGACTAGTTGAGCATTGACTAGCCTATCAATATAGCCTTATATGCCACAAAGTGAATCGCATTTATATTCAACAAACTATCATGACATCAGCGTTTGTTAACGAGTTGCTAAAAATACATGGGCGATAACTGCCCGCTTGCACATAACGCTAATTAATTAAACATTAACGCTAGCGTTGCAGATCAGTGTGCTCACTGCTGCAACAGAACGTCATTCTTGTCAAATCTGACGAGACAGCTCAACTTCACTGACTAGCCAATCAATATAAATGAATCGCATTTACATTCAACAAACTATCATGACATCAGCGTTTGTTAACGAGTTGCTAAAAATACACAATGCCCGCTTGCGCATAACGTTACGGCGGCAATTAATTAAACGATCTAATGCTACAACTCACAGCCAGATGCATGGATTTGTCAGACTGAGGGATCTGATAACCGCTAACTTGCGGTAAGCTGAGCTGACCCACCTCTCAATTATTTCTCTTGTCTGTGGAAACCAGTCCGTGTTGTTTCTGTTTCTTTTCCTGCTTTTCATCATCTTCGCCATATGGTAATCCAGGATAGGAGTAGCTTGAGTGGCTAACTTCTTGTATACTATCCGCACCGCACGCCTGGCTCACAGTCACAACAAACACACCGGCTAAAGTGGGCGTAACGTTTCCTGCATGCCTCTACATGACAGCCAATCACCAGCCGTATTAGAGCGCGGCGTGCAAGCATGTCGCATGCTTATAGGCTCAATGACGCTGTTTTGTTTTGGTATCGAAAATTGGTATCGATTGACAAGGGAGGCTTCGATACCCCTTAGTATCGATGTTTCCATTTCGGTGCCAAGTAAGTATCGAAACTCGATACCCAGCCCTAGCTCCATGTACAAGTACCTCTCCGCTCAATGTACAAGTACCTCTCCGCTCAATGTACAAGTACCTCTCCGCTCCATGTACAAGTACCTCTCCGCTCCATGTACAAGTACCTCTCCGCTCCATGTACAAGTACCTCTCCGCTCCATGTACAAGTACATCTCTGCTCCATGTACAAGTACCTCTCCGCTCAATGTACAAGTACATCTCCGCTCCATGTACAAGTACCTCTCCGCTCCATGTACAAGTACATCTCCGCTCCATGTACAAGTACCTCTCCGCTCCATGTACAAGTACCTCTCCGCTCAATGTACAAGTACATCTCCGCTCCATGTACAAGTACCTCTCCGCTCAATGTACAAGTACATCTCCGCTCCATGTACAAGTACCTCTCCGCTCCATGTACAAGTACCTCTCCGCTCAATGTACAAGTACCTCTCCGCTCCATGTACAAGTACGTCTCCGCTCAATGTATAAGTACCTCTCCGCTCCATGTACAAGTACCTCTCCGCTCAATGTACAAGTACATCTCCGCTCCATGTACAAGTACATCTCCGCTCCATGTACAAGTACCTCTCCGCTCCATGTACAAGTACCTCTCCGCTCCATGTACAAGTACATCTCCGCTCCATGTACAAGTACCTCTCCGCTCAATGTACAAGTACATCTCCGCTCCATGTACAAGTACATCTCCACTCCATGTACAAGTACCTCTCCGCTCAATGTACAAGTACATCTCCGCTCCATGTACCAGTACCTCTCCGCTCAATGTACAAGTACATCTCCACTCCATGTACAAGTACCTCTCCGCTCAATGTACAAGTACATCTCCGCTCCATGTACCAGTACCTCTCCGCTCAATGTACAAGTACATCTCCACTCCATGTACAAGTACCTCTCCGCTCAATGTACAAGTACATCTCCGCTCCATGTACCAGTACCTCTCCGCTCAATGTACAAGTACATCTCCGCTCCATGTACAAGTACCTCTCCGCTCAATGTACAAGTACCTCTCCGCTCAATGTACAAGTACATCTCCGCTCCATGTACCAGTACCTCTCCGCTCAATGTACAAGTACATCTGCGCTCCATGTAGGGCTGGGTATCGTTCAAAATTTTTCGATATCGATACCGTTTCGATACTTGGATTTCGATACCGGTTCCTGAACGATACTTTTTTCGATACCAATTTTTAGAAAAATCCATTTTAACAAAAATAAAACTGCATTACACATTGAAATTATTTTACAAATCTTTAGTTTCCCCCCATCTTAAGTTTTACAGCAGAAAAAAATAAAACCTACTGTATTTAACATAACTTTAAGTTCTCTAAACGTATTGCCGTCCCTACAAAAAATATTGGAGTACTACAAAGGAAAGAAATGTAGCTAAAACAAATAAATCAGTGGAATAGTTTTCAGTGCAAAACAGAGAGTTGCAAATCAGGGTTTAATGCTCACTGATGCAACAGAACTCTATTCTTGTACAAACTGATGAGATGGCTCCACTTCATGCATGGAAGACTAGTTGAGCATTGACTAGCCTATCAATATAGCCTTATATGCCACAAAGTGAATCGCATTTATATTCAACAAACTATCATGACATCAGCGTTTGTTAACGAGTTGCTAAAAATACATGGGCGATAACTGCCCGCTTGCACATAACGCTAATTAATTAAACATTAACGCTAGCGTTGCAGATCAGTGTGCTCACTGCTGCAACAGAACGTCATTCTTGTCAAATCTGACGAGACAGCTCAACTTCACTGACTAGCCAATCAATATAAATGAATCGCATTTACATTCAACAAACTATCATGACATCAGCGTTTGTTAACGAGTTGCTAAAAATACACAATGCCCGCTTGCGCATAACGTTACGGCGGCAATTAATTAAACGATCTAATGCTACAACTCACAGCCAGATGCATGGATTTGTCAGACTGAGGGATCTGATAACCGCTAACTTGCGGTAAGCTGAGCTGACCCACCTCTCAATTATTTATCTTGTCTGTGGAAACCAGTCCGTGTTGTTTCTGTTTCTTTTCCTGCTTTTCATCATCTTCGCCATATGGTAATCCAGGATAGGAGTAGCTTGAGTGGCTAACTTCTTGTATACTATCCGCACCGCACGCCTGGCTCACAGTCACAACAAACACACCGGCTAAAGTGGGCGTAACGTTTCCTGCATGCCTCTACATTATGGAATTATAATAGAATCTATATTCAAGAGGGTGTTCAAGAAATTTGAGAGCATTATTTATCAATTTCACGTTCATATTTTCGACCCTTGGACTCAAAAAGCCCCTGCGTGTGCTCAGATTTACTCTGCTTGTCCTCAAACTATACGCTCGCGCTCAAAACTTTACACTCGCGCTCAAAACTTTACGCTCGCGCTCAAAACTTTTCTTTATGGACAGATTTCATGCACTCACATTCAAATATCATGTCCTCGGACTTCGATTTTGTCTGCTTGTGCTCTCAGTCTATGCTCCCATTCAAATTGAGTGTGCTCTCTCTTGGAATTTCTCCTCTTGGATTTTCTCTTTGCTCTTGGATTTAGAGCGAAACATCAGTATCAAAAAGATAAACCAATAGAAAGCCAGTATAATGTTGACCAATCAAATATCCCTGGGTGGTTTCTGGGTGCATTTGTTTTAGTTTTAGGCTGTCCCGTGTGGGCGGTTTTCTAAACTCCAGTAGGTGGCGGTAATGCACATACATATGTTTGCCAACCGCCATCAAACTCCAAAAAAGAAGAAGAAGAAGGTTTTTTCTACCAACACGCAAACAGTTCATGTTAGCAGGTATCGTTACATTTGTTTATAGTCACGTTATTAGTGTTTAGACATTTGGTAGATGTGGTTTTTAATCGCTATAGTATGACTAGCTCTATAGCCTGGTTGAAACAGGACACCCGGTTTAACGCTATCAGGTTATCAATGTGTTTTACTGTCAATGGTATTTACTGTCGATACTGGCTAACGCAAGACCAGCGATTAATGTTAGTTAGTCGGTATTTTGAGTGTTTATTTTATGTTTCATCGTGGCATTCCTGTTCACTAACGTTACAATTGCTAGCTTTAACGTTAGCTATTGTTAGCTAACTAGTCGTAAACATTAGCTTGCTACCTCCGATTGGAACTGTCTTTCGGCTAGCTATGCTAACCTAGAAAGAGATCTTTCTCTTTCTAGGTTAGCATAGCTATTAGTTGGCATGCTTTATCAAGCTGAATGCGCTGGGCAATGTTACCATCCATGGCATAATGTGTTGATAAATTATACTGTCGATCGATGGTTCAACCAGCAAATGCATGAGGCCAGACATTAATGTTCGTTTATTACAGTCGGGCCGCCGGTGGCATTTTGTTAGCTAGCGGTATACTCTCATGAGGCATTCCTGTTGTTAGCTACAAGCTCACGTTCTTTTCATTAGTTTTGTTAAACTAACAAGAGCAATGCCGATTGCCGAATCACTTATGTGGCAAACACATGCATTTAAATCCCTTATGTAACTTTCCTAACGACGTTAAATGAGCCACTAGCCAGCTCGGTTCAGGGCTTTATGTATCACGTTAACGTTAAGCCTAGCTTAGCCTGATCGTTACGCGATACACTTATCGTAATGCTATGACATATTATCAGAGCCATTCATAAATCCATCTGGTTATTTGGCATCACTACTGTAACGGACTGTTCAGTGTTGGAGCCGTGTTAGTGCATTTAGCTTAGCTGCAACAGTATAGCCAGACTGTTCAACACTGAACAGTCTGTTACAATACTAATTTGATTGTTGATTGTGTGTGTGTGTGTGTGTGTGTGTGAGAGAGAGAGCAGATCTAGGTTTTTCTGTCATCTGTCTGTCTGACTGAGGAGCCCAGATCAGAAACGCCATCGAGCAACGACCTCTGAATAATGTAAGTTATGCTATCCTTCAAATGTAAATATAGGGGACTGGTAACTGTAGTAGTTTTTATTAAGTTTACACAAATACACATTCCATCCTAAAAGTATAAATTCCATCGCTACATGTAGGTGTGTTTGCATAGCACATTTTTTAAATCAGATTTCCACAGAGAGGAACATATTAATCTACTAGGAATCTCGCGATTCCAAGGCTCGCCCGCTGCGCGGCCTCGCCCACGCTGCTGGCTGCCGAGCTGGCCTGCAGCTCGCATGCGCAGCTCAGCCACTGCGCGGCCTCGCCCACCGTATGGGCTCACCTGCTCTTATGACATCACTGATGATGTCACAACTTCATCGCTGATGGCATCACAATTGCTCTTATGGCATCACTGATGATGTCACAACTTCACATCTGATGACATCACTGATGACATCAACAGTCTTATGACATCATCGGTGATGGGGGTAATTGAAACAGGGAAACAACTAGTCTCGGCTCCCAGAGGTTTGGTGAGCTGCGCCACCAAACGTCTGGGAATTTCACTGCCAGAAACTGTCTGTCCGAGCCCGGCGAGAACGGCCGGCAGCAGACACGCCTACATTTATTATTATAATTTTATTTGGTAGCGGCAATGCCATTTATCATAGTCCTAACACAGAGCATGAAGCTGATATGCTCCAAACAAAATTTATAGCTGTTGTTTATTTTACAATAATGTTTCCTACCCGGAAGTGGTCCGCTTGCTACTGTGAGTCATCAGCAGGCTCTGTAACGTTAGCCTCGGGAGTCTGTCTTATCGCTGGGGAAAAGACCTCTAGCCGCCGGGGCCGGATGAAACACGTCCTATTAACAGGTTATGTTTGTTTCTAAGTGATTAATATGTTTCTCCGCAAACGCTGCGATGTTTTGCGAGACACTGGTTCTGCATGAGCGTCACTGCGCCCAGAAAGCAGGCCCGCCCACAACACTCATGATTGGTTCTCCGATGCAAGGTTTCCAACAGCGCCACCTAACGTTATGCAAAGATTTAAATAGTAATATTCTCAGTCTTACAGGAGTGAAACGGATTAAGACTGAGGGCTGAGTCTAGGAAACAACAAACATTGCCCACATGTTCCCTTTTATAGATAATAAGATAGATAGATAGATAGATAGATAGATAGATAGATAGATAGATAGATAGATAGATAGATAGACTGATGGATCATCACTGACAGTCCTGGAAAATGATCTCTAGAAAAGAACCCTGAAGTAGAGAGTCACTAACTCCACCCTCCTCTCTCCTCCCAGTTCGAGTACGGCCGGACTCCCAGCCTGAGGACGTCTACATGAACAGCTGATCTTCCTCATGTCCACTGAAGCGTCCCAAAACGTCACTGCAAGAACAGCGTCATTCACCAACGCCACTTCCACAGGACGCATTGACGCCGCCTCCTCCTCCACTCCGGACCCCTCTGGAGCCCGACCCTCCTGGCGAGACCGGGACAGCGCGCGCGCATGCATGCATGCATGCAGTCAGCTGAACGCAGCCAGGACGCTGTGGGCTCCCAGCCTTCTCCTCGAGGCCTGATGGCCGTCTGCACAAGCCACACAACAGCTCTGGGGCTGGTAAGCAGTGCTGGAAGCATTGTAATAGACTAACTGTCCATTAATCTCCTTATCAGGCACCCAGAAGTAACGGGACTAATTTTAGTGTTTTCTTCCAATTTGGGCCAGTAGGCTAGTGTCGGCCATATTGGAATTTTTTGTATTTTCATTCCTTTCATGTTTTTTGTCCTGTCTAGGGTGTCTCCTGTTTCCTGCAATCAGCATAATTATATTTTATATATATATATTTATATTTTATTACCCATAGGTTCCCCAAGGTATTAACTAACTAAACTAATCTTTTACGGCCTAGTGGTGTGCTGTGCTTCGACCCCTGAACAGATGGGTGAAATGATTTGGCTTGACGTGCTTTAGCCTATCTCTTAGACGGTCTTGAATTGTGTGGTGTGGTTTGGTTTTACCCATGTTGTTAAATTATGAGCTTGATCTTATGCATGTGTGCCCAAATGTTTGCTGAATTGCAGTGTCCTCTGGAATGGAGTGTAATATGAAACTGGCCTAACAAGTACGGTATTGGTTGTGGCAGTTTGATCTAGTGGGACAAGCTACTGGGAAGAGGGGAGCTGATTTAATCTGCAGAAAACAGTATTTTGTATGTTAATGATTTATTCCTAAACTAAATGTTAATAAATGGAAATGTATAAAGTTTACTCCGTCTCTGTGTGTGTGTCTTGGGGATTGAAATAGGTGGTGTCAATTCAAGTGGGCCAGTTGCCCCAGAAATTGTTCAAGTGTGACAAATACATTTCAAATGTGCAATACTTATTGCACTTTTATTTTATTTCATTCTGTTCAGTTGCGCTTAAATTTTGTTTTAGTCTTCAGTGATACAGTTGCACTTTGAATCCTTTTGGGCAAATACGGTTATAATAATACATTTGAATGAAATTTGTGAATGACAGTTTTGAGTCAATTTGTCCACTGTTATTTTCTTCTTCTGGCGTTTGTTCTTAGACTTTCAGCTCCGTTGAGGCGAGCCAGACCACTGTGTCATCGTCCAGGGCAATTAAGCCATGATCACCGTTTGGTGGCCGGTGTTTTGGGCAGCTATTCATTATGTGCTCCACAGTCTGTGATGGGTCCCCACATTCACACTGGGCGCTGTCCGCGAGGCCCCACCTCAGCATGTCTGCCCCGAAACGCCCCACGCCTGTCCTCAGGCGGTTGAGAGTCGACATATTGGTTTCGGGGCAGGTGCTGGCCAGGAACGTCCGTGGGGTCCTTGATGTAGCGGTGGACCCTAGATGGTTCGGCTGACGTCCACTGGTCCCTCCATCTTGCCTTGACCCATGAGGGCTTAGGGATGTCGGCTGGTGTTATCAATATAATGTGATGTACATATTATTACACTACAAGGGTGGCACACAGCAAGTTGTACTTTCAGCTCTGTTAAAATGTTTAGTACATTATGTATACTAGAGTATTGCAATATATCGCATTCTGCATTTTTTTATTGAGTGCTTCAGAATGTTATTGCTGTTTGATGTCAGAATATTTTTTGTAAAGCCTGTGTGTATCTGAGCAGTTCCCAAATGATGGGAGAGTACATGAGTTGCCTACAGTATATGGCAAGAGGAAAGATTCAGAGGGACAAATGCTGTTGTGCTAGCAAGTGCTATTGAACACTAACCAGTAGTTTTATGGAGATATCTGGCACAGTTCTATTGCAAATGAGATTCCTTTAGACATAGGCCTACCTATTCTCTGAACAGTCAAATTAGGTCATTCCTAATGGGGGTTAAGTGGCATAATAGCCTATAAGTTAAGTAGTGCTTTACGGAAAAAAGGAAAATGGACTGATGTGCACAAACTTGGATGGACTGAGTTTCATAAATGCATCAACAAAATCAACTTAAAAAAATCCATTAAATCTGGATTAAGCATCGACAGGTACAACTTTACAACAGCCAGAAATAAAGTGACACTGGAGCTGCGAAAGGCCAAAGCAAACTTTTGGATTCAAATTATTGTGAACGGGGAATAGTAAGAAAATATGGCAGAACATAAACAAATTAACAGGGAGACAATACAAGAAGGATATCAAAGGCCTGGAATTAAAAATTTACAACCAGCTTGTGCCGAGACCCTGTTATCCTGGCACAGGAATTACATTTTTTTTTTATAAAATCCATCGAAGACATTTCTAAACAGTTCACCTCATCCCTGCATCCTGACAGACCAGTAAATAGAACAGCAGACAACCCACCACTACAATTCTGCATCCAAGACATTTCTGAGACAGAAGTCATCAATATCATCAGTGCTCTCTAAACAATTCAAAAGCCAAGGATGTCTACGGTCTCGACACCAGCTTTCTGAAAACACACAAGGAGGCGCTGGCGTCCCCAATCATGCACCTTGTTAACCTGTCCATTAGGCACTCGGTGGTTCCTGGGGCGTGGAAACTGGCCTCAATCACCCCCACTTTTAAAGCAGGAGACGCTCCAACCTGAATAATTATAGACCGATCAACATCTTGCCCATCATCTCTAAAATGATGAAAAATGGATTGCCAAACAAATAATGGAATTTCTTGGTAATAGTCAAACCCCCCTGCAGCCCATGCAGTTCAGTTTCCGACCAGACCACTCTACAGAGTCTGCCTTGGTCACACTCATTGAAAAATGTAAAAGCCTATTAGATAGAAAGGGCTGTGTAGGCACTGTATTTTTAGATTTAAAAAGGGCGTTCGACACTGTCAACCATGTTGACATTGACCCATGTGTAGGCCTGGCTCACCAGGTCCTGTCTCCTACTGAACGCAAAAAAAACTGTTTGTATGTTTTTCTTGAAGCAAGCTACAACTCTTACACATTCCAACGTATTCTTAGGAACTGAGGAAATCAATGTTGTTAAGGAGTTCAAATATTTAGGTGTTATGCTAGATTCCACTCTCCTTCAGGAGCCATGTTAAAATGGTGTCGAAAACAATAAAATCCCATCTACATAACTTTAGGCAAATACGGTGTTCCTTATCGGATAGTGCTGCCATGATGTTCCTGCATTCTATGATACTGTCACATTTGAGCTACTGTTTGACCAGCTGGTCTATGACAGGCCCAACAATCCTTAAGCCAATTGAGATACTCTATAAAAAAGCATTGAAAATTCTGGATAAAAAAACCTTTCACTTACCACCACTGCAATATTCTAACCAAGTACAACATGCTAAGTTTTGACGATTTCAGAAAAATTCACCTCCGCTTGTCTAATTTACAAAATCCTTCATGGCCTTGCGCCACCTCCTCTTAACACCTTCATTAAATACAGAGCAATGTCCAACTCGACTCGATCCACCAGAGCCGTCACGAACGGAGACTGTGAGGTTCCACTAAGAAGAACCTTGTTTGGTCAGAATGTGCTGTCCTTTAGAGGATGCACGGTATGGAACAGCCTACCCCCTTCCATAAGGGAAAGCTCCAGTCTGGTCACCTTCAAGGGCCATCTAAAAGCGTGGCTGAGACTGAACCAGTCCTGCGACCATGTGTGACCTTGCAGGATGCTCACACTTGTATTACCTTTCACCATTAATAATTGAATTTTCCTCTTCTCTCTCTTTACTAATTGTACTGTATTGCTAGGATTGTATATTTCCCATGTATTTTATGAGTTTTCTCTGTCACTGTGCTTGTTTTCTGGGTTGCATCAACCGGCCAAGGGACTGCAGACGGAAACTAGCCTTCAGGCTATAATCTGGCATATTTACATGTACTGTTTGTACTGTTCATTAATATGCACTGTCCCTCCCCCCCCCCAAAAAAAAAAAAACAGTCTCTGCAAATCTGCCACCAACAGAGGATGCATTTGAACAACATGTCCAAAGAGCAATGTATCAGACAGCGATATGGTGTGTCACAGTCACATGCCCAAACCCTTGTTATGGTAAGTGGTAAATGGCCTGCATTTATATAGTGCTTTTATCCAAAGCGCTTTACAATCAGTAGGTACATTGACAGAGACATTCCTATCGGCAAGGGATGGGAAACAAGTGTCCATATACCAGATCAAATGAGCAGCCACTTTTTATTCGTCTGTTTTGTTTTTGCTTGGTTAATTTGTTTTCTAGTCCGTTTCTGTTTATGAAATGAAATGAAGCACTGAGATTTGGGGCTACCATAAAACAAATGTATTATTATTACTATTATAATTGTATTATTTTGTCATGTCAAGACAGGAGATACTACTGATTTATATAGTTTGGATTAATGTTCCAGTTTCAATAAAACTTGCAAAATGTACATTAACTTTATTTTATTGGGTTACCCACATTCTGACTATTTGGTGATGTAGTTCAGCCACCTGGTATTTCCCTTTCCAAATATGATGACCATCAGAGTGAGCATTCTTAACTTATAGGCTATTATGCCACTTATCCCCCATTTGGAATTACATAATTTCACTGTTTCAGAGAAGAGGTAGTAGGCCTATGTCTAAAGAAATCTAATGTGCAATAAAACTACCAGATATCTCCATCCTGGTTAGATGGACCAGGATAGACTTTCAGCTCCGTTGAGGCGAGCCAGACCACTGTGTCATCGTCCAGGGCAATTAAGCCATGATCACCGTTTGGTGGCCAGTGTTTTGGGCAGCTATTCATTATGTGCTCCACAGTCTGTGATGGGTCCATCCTGGTTAGTGTTCAATAGGACCCTAGACAATGAAGTAATGGTCTATTTTTTAGGGATTTCTGTTTTTCTGATAAATGAGAGAAAAGTGATGGAGTCCTATGTTCCTATCACCACAAAGTACAATTTCCGCCTAAACTAAAGCTATGTTTACAGGACTATAATTCAATTTTTGTTTTAGGTAAATCATTTGACTATTTGGTGAAGTAGGATTGGGGTAGTTCTAAAGAACAACACCAACAAAAAGTCCCCCCGTGACAATCAATTTAATTAATGGGAGACCCTAAATATAAGAAAATCATTGTTGGGTTTTGTTCTACCTCGGGTAGGGGTGTATCTCAAAATCTGAGGGCCCTTTCTGCTAGACTGGTATAGTGGTGTTTATATTGAATAGCACAAAGGTAAATTGTACATTCAAAAGACATGCAGACCAGTCACCAATCCTGTAGTCTTCCTCTATCCAAGTAGTTCTCAGTGGGCTCTGGGGATCCCCAGGGATCCTTGAGGGGTTTGCAGGGGGTCCCCAGCAAAACGGGGGATAATTTATTTTCACTATAACAATTTCCATAAGTAACAGTGACATAATTTGATGACTTGAATGACTTTTGGTCAAGGGCTTCCGTTTCTGTACTAAACCATTTAAAAGCAAAAATCCTATCAGATGGGGGACCCTGGGCCAAAATCTTATCAAATGGGGGATCCATGGTCTAATTTGTGTCCGTTTAGGCGTCCTTGACGTGAAAAGGTTTGAGAACCACTGTATCCAAAGAAACTGTTAAGCAACAGAATTACAGTGAAAAGTTCTATAACCTACCCAACACTTATATTTGACAGTTAAAATCCAGGTGCATAAAAGCATAAAACTACTGGTTAGTGTTCAATAGCACTTGCTAGCACAACAGCATTTGTCCCTCTGAATCTTTCCTCTTGCCATATACTGTGTAGGCAACTCATGTACTCTCCCATCATTTGGGAACTGCTCAGATACACACAGGCTTTACAAAAAATATTCTGACATCAAACAGCAATAACATTCTGAAGCACTCAATAAAAAAATGCAGAATGCGATATATTGCAATACTCTAGTATACATAATGTACTAAACATTTTAACAGAGCTGAAAGTACAACTTGCTGTGTGCCACCCTTGTAGTGTAATAATATGTACATCACATTATATTGATAACACCAGCCGACATCCCTAAGCCCTCATGGGTCAAGGCAAGATGGAGGGACCAGTGGACGTCAGCCGAACCATCTAGGCTCCACCGCTACATCAAGGACCCCACGGACGTTCCTGGCCAGCACCTGCCCCGAAACCAATGGTCGACTCTCAACCGCCTGAGGACAGGCGTGGGGCGTTTCGGGGCAGACATGCTGAGGTGGGGCCTCGCGGACAGCGCCCAGTGTGAATGTGGGGACCCATCACTGACTGTGGAGCACATAATGAATAGCTGCCCAAAACACCGGCCACCAAACGGTGATCATGGCTTAATTGCCCTGGACGATGACACAGTGGTCTGGCTCGCCTCAACGGAGCTGAAAGTCTAAGAACAAACGCCAGAAGAAGAAAATAACAGTGGACAAATTGACTCAAAACTGTCATTCACAAATTTCATTCAAATGTATTATTATAACCGTATTTGCCCAAAAGGATTCAAAGTGCAACTGTATCACTGAAGACTAAAACAAAATTTAAGCGCAACTGAACAGAATGAAATAAAATAAAAGTGCAATAAGTATTGCACATTTGAAATGTATTTGTCACACTTGAACAATTTCTGGGGCAACTGGCCCACTTGAATTGACACCACCTATTTCAATCCCCAAGACACACACACAGAGACGGAGTAAACTTTATACATTTCCATTTATTAACATTTAGTTTAGGAATAAATCATTAACATACAAAATACTTTGTTTTCTGCAGATTAAATCAGCTCCCCTCTTCCCAGTAGCTTGTCCCACTAGATCAAACTGCCACAACCAATACTTGTTAGGCCAGTTTCATATTACACTCCATTCCAGAGGACACTGCAATTCAGCAAACATTTGGGCACACATGCATAAGATCAAGCTCATAATTTAACATGGGTAAAACCAAACCACACAATTCAAGACCGTCTAAGACAGCGTTTCTCAACTGGTGGGTCACGACGCCGTTTTGATTGGGTCGTGGACATTGGCCAATTTTTTTTTTTTTTTTTTAAGTCTGCCTTTTCATTTCATATTTAATTTTAGTTCAATTCAGATGATTGAAACTGGATTAGCATGGCCCCAGTTTAATTAAAAGTTATGACCAGTTTAACTAAAAAGCATATAGCCTGCCTGTGATTCCTTTTTATTTCATATTAGTTAAATTCAGACTATTGAAACTGGATTAGCATGACCAGGTTAACTTGTTTTATTATTATTATTATTATTATTATTAACTTGTTTAAAAACATATAGGCATGTAATTCAAGATAAGTCTGCCTTTTATTTCATATTTCATACAGTTCAAATAAGACTTTCTGAGCATGACCAGTTTGACTTGTTTAAATTTAAAAACATATAGGCCTGTAATTCAAGTCTGCCTTATTTCAATTGGTTTTTAGCCCTAGTTGCACTTCTGTTGCACTTTTTTGTTCATTTGAGGTTTATAACAGTGCATGAAGGCATTGTGTATTAAATTAATGCGCTATTTTTTGTGCAATAAATTTGAGTGGTTTAAAAAAAAATCTGAAACTTGGGTCGCGACTTCATGACAAGGAAAATAGTGGGTCCTGAGGCTACACCAGTTGAGAACCACTGGTCTAAGAGATAGGCTAAAGCACGTCAAGCCAAATCATTTCACCCATCTGTTCAGGGGTCGAAGCACAGCACACCACTAGGCCGTAAAAGATTAGTTTGGGCAAGTTAATACCTTGGGGAACCTATGGGTAATAAAATATAAATATATATATATAAAATATAATTATGCTGATTGCAGGAAACAGGAGACACACTAGACAGGACAAAAAACATGAAAGGAATGAAAGGAATGAAAATACAAAAAATTCCAATTTGGCCGACACTAGCCTACTGGCCCAAATTGGAAGAAAACACTAAAATTAGTCCTGTTACTTCTGGGTGCCTGATAAGGAGATTAATGGACAGTTAGTCTATTACAATGCTTCCAGCACTGCTTACCAGCCCCAGAGCTGTTGTGTGGCTTGTGCAGACGGCCATCAGGCCTCGAGGAGAAGGCTGGGAGCCCACAGCGTCCTGGCTGCGTTCAGCTGACTGCATGCATGCATGCATGCATGCGCGCGCGCTGTCCCGGTCTCGCCAGGAGGGTCGGGCTCCAGAGGGGTCCGGAGTGGAGGAGGAGGCGGTGTCAATGCGTCCTGGTGAAGTGGCGTTGGTGAATGACGCTGTTCTTGCAGTGACGTTTTGGGACGCTTCAGTGGACATGAGGAAGATCAGCTGTTCATGTTGACGTCCTCAGGCTGGGAGTCCGGCCGTACTCGAACTGGGAGGAGAGAGGAGGGTGGAGTTAGTGACTCTCTACTTCAGGGTTCTTTTCTAGATCATTTTCCAGGACTGTCAGTGATGATCCATCAGTCTATCTATCTATCTATCTATCTATCTATCTATCTATCTATCTATCTATCTATCTATCTTATTATCTATAAAAGGGAACATGTGGGCAATGTTTGTTGTTTCCCTGTTTCAATTCCCCCATCACCGATGATGTCATAAGACTGTTGATGTCATCAGATGTGAAGTTGTGACATCATCAGTGATGCCATAAGAGCAATTGTGATGCCATCAGCGATGAAGTTGTGACATCATCAGTGATGTCATAAGAGCAGGTGAGCCCATACAGTGGTCGAGCTGCAGGGTGGGCGAGGCCACGCAGTGGCTGAGCTGCGCATGCGAGCTGCAGGCCAGCTCGGCAGCCAGCAGCGTGGGCGAAGCTGCGCAGCGGGCGAGCCTTGGAATCGCGAGATTCCTAGTAGATTAATATGTTCCTCTCTGTGGAAATCTGATTTAAAAAATGTGCTATGCAAACACACCTACATGTAGCGATGGAATTTATACTTTTAGGATGGAATGTGTATTTGTGTAAACTTAATAAAAACTACTACAGTTACCAGTCCCCTATATTTACATTTGAAGGATAGCATAACTTACATTATTCAGAGGTCGTTGCTCGATGGCGTTTCTGATCTGGGCTCCTCAGTCAGACAGACAGATGACAGAAAAACCTAGATCTGCTCTCTCTCTCTCTCTCTCTCACACACACACACACACACACACACACACACACACACACACACACACACACACAATCAACAATCAAATTAGTATTGTAACAGACTGTTCAGTGTTGAACAGTCTGGCTATACTGTTGCAGCTAAGCTAAATGCACTAACACGGCTCCTCCGCACTTTAACGTCACAAATAAACAAAACTGTGAATAATCCCACCGCTGATACCAATGTAGCCGTGTATTCGGGTCCGCCTATTCACACTTTGTTAAGAAAATAAACGGTAGTCAGGCTGTAACGTTATAAAAGGCTTGACTTTATTATCCGAATACCACAGCAGGACCACAACAACCCTTGAGTGAACACTAAACAGAGCCTCACATACAAACGCAAATAGATCACAACACTGAACAGTCCGTTACAGTAGTGATGCCAAATAACCAGATGGATTTATGAATGGCTCTGATAATATGTCATAGCATTACGATAAGTGTATCGCGTAACGATCAGGCTAAGCTAGGCTTAACGTTAACGTGATACATAAAGCCCTGAACCGAGCTGGCTAGTGGCTCATTTAACGTCGTTAGGAAAGTTACATAAGGGATTTAAATGCATGTGTTTGCCACATAAGTGATTCGGCAATCGGCATTGCTCTTGTTAGTTTAACAAAACTAATGAAAAGAACGTGAGCTTGTAGCTAACAACAGGAATGCCTCATGAGAGTATACCGCTAGCTAACAAAATGCCACCGGCGGCCCGACTGTAATAAACGAACATTAATGTCTGGCCTCATGCATTTGCTGGTTGAACCATCGATCGACAGTATAATTTATCAACACATTATGCCATGGATGGTAACATTGCCCAGCGCATTCACCTTGATAAAGCATGCCAACTAATAGCTATGCTAACCTAGAAAGAGAAAGACCTCTTTCTAGGTTAGCATAGCTAGCCGAAAGACAGTTCCAATCGGAGGTAGCAAGCTAATGTTTACGACTAGTTAGCTAACAATAGCTAACGTTAAAGCTAGCAATTGTAACGTTAGTGAACAGGAATGCCACGATGAAACATAAAATAAACACTCAAAATACCGACTAACTAACATTAATCGCTGGTCTTGCGTTAGCCAGTATCGACAGTAAATACCATTGACAGTAAAACACATTGATAACCTGATAGCGTTAAACCGGGTGTCCTGTTTCAACCAGGCTATAGAGCTAGTCATACTATAGCGATTAAAAACCACATCTACCAAATGTCTAAACACTAATAACGTGACTATAAACAAATGTAACGATACCTGCTAACATGAACTGTTTGCGTGTTGGTAGAAAAAACCTTCTTCTTCTTCTTTTTTGGAGTTTGATGGCGGTTGGCAAACATATGTATGTGCATTACCGCCACCTACTGGAGTTTAGAAAACCGCCCACACGGGACAGCCTAAAACTAAAACAAATGCACCCAGAAACCACCCAGGGATATTTGATTGGTCAACATTATACTGGCTTTCTATTGGTTTATCTTTTTGATACTGATGTTTCGCTCTAAATCCAAGAGCAAAGAGAAAATCCAAGAGGAGAAATTCCAAGAGAGAGCACACTCAATTTGAATGGGAGCATAGACTGAGAGCACAAGCAGACAAAATCGAAGTCCGAGGACATGATATTTGAATGTGAGTGCATGAAATCTGTCCATAAAGAAAAGTTTTGAGCGCGAGCGTAAAGTTTTGAGCGCAAGTGTAAAGTTTTGAGCGCGAGCGTATAGTTTGAGGACAAGCAGAGTAAATCTGAGCACACGCAGGGGCTTTTTGAGTCCAAGGGTCGAAAATATGAACGTGAAATTGATAAATAATGCTCTCAAATTTCTTGAACACCCTCTTGAATATAGATTCTATTATAATTCCATACTACATGACAGCCAATCACCAGCCGTATTAGAGCGCGGCGTGCAAGCATGTCGCATGCTTATAGGCTCAATGACGCTGTTTTGTTTTGGTATCGAAAATTGGTATCGATTGACAAGGGAGGCTTCGATACCCCTTAGTATCGATGTTTCCATTTCGGTGCCAAGTAAGTATCGAAACTCGATACCCAGCCCTAGCTCCATGTACAAGTACCTCTCCG
Organism: Poromitra crassiceps; assembly: GCF_964638095.1. Taxonomy (NCBI): domain Eukaryota; kingdom Metazoa; phylum Chordata; class Actinopteri; order Beryciformes; family Melamphaidae; genus Poromitra; species Poromitra crassiceps. Next base: position 1,537,030 of record NW_028152256.1, read on the forward strand.
CTCAATGTACAAGTACCTCTCCGCTCAATGTACAAGTACCTCTCCGCTCCCTGTACAAGTACATCTCCGCTCCATGTACAAGTACCTCTCCGCTCCATGTACAAGTACCTCTCCGCTCAATGTACAAGTGTCGACAGTACCTCTCCGCTCCATGTACAAGTACCTCTCCGCTCCATGTACAAGTACCTCTCCGCTCAATGTACAAGTGTCGACAGTACCTCTCCGCTCCATCTACAAGTACCTCTCCGCTCAATGTACAAGTACCTCTCCGCTGAATGTACAAGTACCTCTCCGCTCCATGTACAAGTACCTCTCCGCTCCATGTACAAATACCTCTCCGCTCCATGTACAAGTACCTCTCCGCTCCATGTACAAGCACCTCTCCGCTACATGTACAAGTACCTCTCCGCTCCATGTACAAGTACCTCTCCGCTCCATGTACAAGTACATCTCCGCTCAATGTACAAGTACCTCTCCGCTCCATGTACAAATACCTCTCCGCTCCATGTACAAATACCTCTCCGCTCCATGTACAAGTACCTCTCCGCTCCATGTACCAGTACCTCTCCGCTCAATGTACAAGTACATCTCCGCTCAATGTACAAGTACATCTCCGCTCAATGTACAAGTACGTCTCCGCTCAATGTACAAGTACCTCTCCGCTCAATGTACAAGTACCTCTCCGCTCCATGTACAAGTACCTCTCCGCTCAATGTACAAGTACATCTCCGCTCAATGTACAAGTACATCTCCGCTCAATGTACAAGTACGTCTCCGCTCAATGTACAAGTACCTCTCCGCTCAATGTACAAGTACCTCTCCGCTCCATGTACAAGTACCTCTCCGCTCAATGTACAAGTACATCTCCGCTCCATGTACCAGTACCTCTCCGCTCAATGTACAAGTACCTCTCCGCTCAATGTACAAGTACATCTCCGCTCCATGTACAAGTACGTCTCCGCTCAATGTATAAGTACCTCTCCGCTCCATGTACAAGTACCTCTCCGCTCAATGTACAAGTACATCTCCGCTCCATGTACAAGTACATCTCCGCTCCATGTACAAGTACCTCTCCGCTCCATGTACAAGTACCTCTCCGCTCCATGTACAAGTACATCTCCGCTCCATGTACAAGTACCTCTCCGCTCAATGTACAAGTACATCTCCGCTCCATGTACAAGTACATCTCCACTCCATGTACAAGTACCTCTCCGCTCAATGTACAAGTACATCTCCGCTCCATGTACCAGTACCTCTCCGCTCAATGTACAAGTACATCTCCACTCCATGTACAAGTACCTCTCCGCTCAATGTACAAGTACATCTCCGCTCCATGTACCAGTACCTCTCCGCTCAATGTACAAGTACATCTCCACTCCATGTACAAGTACCTCTCCGCTCAATGTACAAGTACATCTCCGCTCCATGTACCAGTACCTCTCCGCTCAATGTACAAGTACATCTCCGCTCCATGTACAAGTACCTCTCCGCTCAATGTACAAGTACCTCTCCGCTCAATGTACAAGTACATCTCCGCTCCATGTACCAGTACCTCTCCGCTCAATGTACAAGTACATCTGCGCTCCATGTAGGGCTGGGTATCGTTCAAAATTTTTCGATATCGATACCGTTTCGATACTTGGATTTCGATACCGGTTCCTGAACGATACTTTTTTCGATACCAATTTTTAGAAAAATCCATTTTAACAAAAATAAAACTGCATTACACATTGAAATTATTTTACAAATCTTTAGTTTCCCCCCATCTTAAGTTTTACAGCAGAAAAAAATAAAACCTACTGTATTTAACATAACTTTAAGTTCTCTAAACGTATTGCCGTCCCTACAAAAAATATTGGAGTACTACAAAGGAAAGAAATGTAGCTAAAACAAATAAATCAGTGGAATAGTTTTCAGTGCAAAACAGAGAGTTGCAAATCAGGGTTTAATGCTCACTGATGCAACAGAACTCTATTCTTGTACAAACTGATGAGATGGCTCCACTTCATGCATGGAAGACTAGTTGAGCATTGACTAGCCTATCAATATAGCCTTATATGCCACAAAGTGAATCGCATTTATATTCAACAAACTATCATGACATCAGCGTTTGTTAACGAGTTGCTAAAAATACATGGGCGATAACTGCCCGCTTGCACATAACGCTAATTAATTAAACATTAACGCTAGCGTTGCAGATCAGTGTGCTCACTGCTGCAACAGAACGTCATTCTTGTCAAATCTGACGAGACAGCTCAACTTCACTGACTAGCCAATCAATATAAATGAATCGCATTTACATTCAACAAACTATCATGACATCAGCGTTTGTTAACGAGTTGCTAAAAATACACAATGCCCGCTTGCGCATAACGTTACGGCGGCAATTAATTAAACGATCTAATGCTACAACTCACAGCCAGATGCATGGATTTGTCAGACTGAGGGATCTGATAACCGCTAACTTGCGGTAAGCTGAGCTGACCCACCTCTCAATTATTTCTCTTGTCTGTGGAAACCAGTCCGTGTTGTTTCTGTTTCTTTTCCTGCTTTTCATCATCTTCGCCATATGGTAATCCAGGATAGGAGTAGCTTGAGTGGCTAACTTCTTGTATACTATCCGCACCGCACGCCTGGCTCACAGTCACAACAAACACACCGGCTAAAGTGGGCGTAACGTTTCCTGCATGCCTCTACATGACAGCCAATCACCAGCCGTATTAGAGCGCGGCGTGCAAGCATGTCGCATGCTTATAGGCTCAATGACGCTGTTTTGTTTTGGTATCGAAAATTGGTATCGATTGACAAGGGAGGCTTCGATACCCCTTAGTATCGATGTTTCCATTTCGGTGCCAAGTAAGTATCGAAACTCGATACCCAGCCCTAGCTCCATGTACAAGTACCTCTCCGCTCAATGTACAAGTACCTCTCCGCTCAATGTACAAGTACCTCTCCGCTCCATGTACAAGTACCTCTCCGCTCCATGTACAAGTACCTCTCCGCTCCATGTACAAGTACCTCTCCGCTCCATGTACAAGTACATCTCTGCTCCATGTACAAGTACCTCTCCGCTCAATGTACAAGTACATCTCCGCTCCATGTACAAGTACCTCTCCGCTCCATGTACAAGTACATCTCCGCTCCATGTACAAGTACCTCTCCGCTCCATGTACAAGTACCTCTCCGCTCAATGTACAAGTACATCTCCGCTCCATGTACAAGTACCTCTCCGCTCAATGTACAAGTACATCTCCGCTCCATGTACAAGTACCTCTCCGCTCCATGTACAAGTACCTCTCCGCTCAATGTACAAGTACCTCTCCGCTCCATGTACAAGTACGTCTCCGCTCAATGTATAAGTACCTCTCCGCTCCATGTACAAGTACCTCTCCGCTCAATGTACAAGTACATCTCCGCTCCATGTACAAGTACATCTCCGCTCCATGTACAAGTACCTCTCCGCTCCATGTACAAGTACCTCTCCGCTCCATGTACAAGTACATCTCCGCTCCATGTACAAGTACCTCTCCGCTCAATGTACAAGTACATCTCCGCTCCATGTACAAGTACATCTCCACTCCATGTACAAGTACCTCTCCGCTCAATGTACAAGTACATCTCCGCTCCATGTACCAGTACCTCTCCGCTCAATGTACAAGTACATCTCCACTCCATGTACAAGTACCTCTCCGCTCAATGTACAAGTACATCTCCGCTCCATGTACCAGTACCTCTCCGCTCAATGTACAAGTACATCTCCACTCCATGTACAAGTACCTCTCCGCTCAATGTACAAGTACATCTCCGCTCCATGTACCAGTACCTCTCCGCTCAATGTACAAGTACATCTCCGCTCCATGTACAAGTACCTCTCCGCTCAATGTACAAGTACCTCTCCGCTCAATGTACAAGTACATCTCCGCTCCATGTACCAGTACCTCTCCGCTCAATGTACAAGTACATCTGCGCTCCATGTAGGGCTGGGTATCGTTCAAAATTTTTCGATATCGATACCGTTTCGATACTTGGATTTCGATACCGGTTCCTGAACGATACTTTTTTCGATACCAATTTTTAGAAAAATCCATTTTAACAAAAATAAAACTGCATTACACATTGAAATTATTTTACAAATCTTTAGTTTCCCCCCATCTTAAGTTTTACAGCAGAAAAAAATAAAACCTACTGTATTTAACATAACTTTAAGTTCTCTAAACGTATTGCCGTCCCTACAAAAAATATTGGAGTACTACAAAGGAAAGAAATGTAGCTAAAACAAATAAATCAGTGGAATAGTTTTCAGTGCAAAACAGAGAGTTGCAAATCAGGGTTTAATGCTCACTGATGCAACAGAACTCTATTCTTGTACAAACTGATGAGATGGCTCCACTTCATGCATGGAAGACTAGTTGAGCATTGACTAGCCTATCAATATAGCCTTATATGCCACAAAGTGAATCGCATTTATATTCAACAAACTATCATGACATCAGCGTTTGTTAACGAGTTGCTAAAAATACATGGGCGATAACTGCCCGCTTGCACATAACGCTAATTAATTAAACATTAACGCTAGCGTTGCAGATCAGTGTGCTCACTGCTGCAACAGAACGTCATTCTTGTCAAATCTGACGAGACAGCTCAACTTCACTGACTAGCCAATCAATATAAATGAATCGCATTTACATTCAACAAACTATCATGACATCAGCGTTTGTTAACGAGTTGCTAAAAATACACAATGCCCGCTTGCGCATAACGTTACGGCGGCAATTAATTAAACGATCTAATGCTACAACTCACAGCCAGATGCATGGATTTGTCAGACTGAGGGATCTGATAACCGCTAACTTGCGGTAAGCTGAGCTGACCCACCTCTCAATTATTTCTCTTGTCTGTGGAAACCAGTCCGTGTTGTTTCTGTTTCTTTTCCTGCTTTTCATCATCTTCGCCATATGGTAATCCAGGATAGGAGTAGCTTGAGTGGCTAACTTCTTGTATACTATCCGCACCGCACGCCTGGCTCACAGTCACAACAAACACACCGGCTAAAGTGGGCGTAACGTTTCCTGCATGCCTCTACATGACAGCCAATCACCAGCCGTATTAGAGCGCGGCGTGCAAGCATGTCGCATGCTTATAGGCTCAATGACGCTGTTTTGTTTTGGTATCGAAAATTGGTATCGATTGACAAGGGAGGCTTCGATACCCCTTAGTATCGATGTTTCCATTTCGGTGCCAAGTAAGTATCGAAACTCGATACCCAGCCCTAGCTCCATGTACAAGTACCTCTCCGCTCAATGTACAAGTACCTCTCCGCTCAATGTACAAGTACCTCTCCGCTCCATGTACAAGTACCTCTCCGCTCCATGTACAAGTACCTCTCCGCTCCATGTACAAGTACCTCTCCGCTCCATGTACAAGTACATCTCTGCTCCATGTACAAGTACCTCTCCGCTCAATGTACAAGTACATCTCCGCTCCATGTACAAGTACCTCTCCGCTCCATGTACAAGTACATCTCCGCTCCATGTACAAGTACCTCTCCGCTCCATGTACAAGTACCTCTCCGCTCAATGTACAAGTACATCTCCGCTCCATGTACAAGTACCTCTCCGCTCAATGTACAAGTACATCTCCGCTCCATGTACAAGTACCTCTCCGCTCCATGTACAAGTACCTCTCCGCTCAATGTACAAGTACCTCTCCGCTCCATGTACAAGTACGTCTCCGCTCAATGTATAAGTACCTCTCCGCTCCATGTACAAGTACCTCTCCGCTCAATGTACAAGTACATCTCCGCTCCATGTACAAGTACATCTCCGCTCCATGTACAAGTACCTCTCCGCTCCATGTACAAGTACCTCTCCGCTCCATGTACAAGTACATCTCCGCTCCATGTACAAGTACCTCTCCGCTCAATGTACAAGTACATCTCCGCTCCATGTACAAGTACATCTCCACTCCATGTACAAGTACCTCTCCGCTCAATGTACAAGTACATCTCCGCTCCATGTACCAGTACCTCTCCGCTCAATGTACAAGTACATCTCCACTCCATGTACAAGTACCTCTCCGCTCAATGTACAAGTACATCTCCGCTCCATGTACCAGTACCTCTCCGCTCAATGTACAAGTACATCTCCACTCCATGTACAAGTACCTCTCCGCTCAATGTACAAGTACATCTCCGCTCCATGTACCAGTACCTCTCCGCTCAATGTACAAGTACATCTCCGCTCCATGTACAAGTACCTCTCCGCTCAATGTACAAGTACCTCTCCGCTCAATGTACAAGTACATCTCCGCTCCATGTACCAGTACCTCTCCGCTCAATGTACAAGTACATCTGCGCTCCATGTAGGGCTGGGTATCGTTCAAAATTTTTCGATATCGATACCGTTTCGATACTTGGATTTCGATACCGGTTCCTGAACGATACTTTTTTCGATACCAATTTTTAGAAAAATCCATTTTAACAAAAATAAAACTGCATTACACATTGAAATTATTTTACAAATCTTTAGTTTCCCCCCATCTTAAGTTTTACAGCAGAAAAAAATAAAACCTACTGTATTTAACATAACTTTAAGTTCTCTAAACGTATTGCCGTCCCTACAAAAAATATTGGAGTACTACAAAGGAAAGAAATGTAGCTAAAACAAATAAATCAGTGGAATAGTTTTCAGTGCAAAACAGAGAGTTGCAAATCAGGGTTTAATGCTCACTGATGCAACAGAACTCTATTCTTGTACAAACTGATGAGATGGCTCCACTTCATGCATGGAAGACTAGTTGAGCATTGACTAGCCTATCAATATAGCCTTATATGCCACAAAGTGAATCGCATTTATATTCAACAAACTATCATGACATCAGCGTTTGTTAACGAGTTGCTAAAAATACATGGGCGATAACTGCCCGCTTGCACATAACGCTAATTAATTAAACATTAACGCTAGCGTTGCAGATCAGTGTGCTCACTGCTGCAACAGAACGTCATTCTTGTCAAATCTGACGAGACAGCTCAACTTCACTGACTAGCCAATCAATATAAATGAATCGCATTTACATTCAACAAACTATCATGACATCAGCGTTTGTTAACGAGTTGCTAAAAATACACAATGCCCGCTTGCGCATAACGTTACGGCGGCAATTAATTAAACGATCTAATGCTACAACTCACAGCCAGATGCATGGATTTGTCAGACTGAGGGATCTGATAACCGCTAACTTGCGGTAAGCTGAGCTGACCCACCTCTCAATTATTTCTCTTGTCTGTGGAAACCAGTCCGTGTTGTTTCTGTTTCTTTTCCTGCTTTTCATCATCTTCGCCATATGGTAATCCAGGATAGGAGTAGCTTGAGTGGCTAACTTCTTGTATACTATCCGCACCGCACGCCTGGCTCACAGTCACAACAAACACACCGGCTAAAGTGGGCGTAACGTTTCCTGCATGCCTCTACATGACAGCCAATCACCAGCCGTATTAGAGCGCGGCGTGCAAGCATGTCGCATGCTTATAGGCTCAATGACGCTGTTTTGTTTTGGTATCGAAAATTGGTATCGATTGACAAGGGAGGCTTCGATACCCCTTAGTATCGATGTTTCCATTTCGGTGCCAAGTAAGTATCGAAACTCGATACCCAGCCCTAGCTCCATGTACAAGTACCTCTCCGCTCAATGTACAAGTACCTCTCCGCTCAATGTACAAGTACCTCTCCGCTCCATGTACAAGTACCTCTCCGCTCCATGTACAAGTACCTCTCCGCTCCATGTACAAGTACCTCTCCGCTCCATGTACAAGTACATCTCTGCTCCATGTACAAGTACCTCTCCGCTCAATGTACAAGTACATCTCCGCTCCATGTACAAGTACCTCTCCGCTCCATGTACAAGTACATCTCCGCTCCATGTACAAGTACCTCTCCGCTCCATGTACAAGTACCTCTCCGCTCAATGTACAAGTACATCTCCGCTCCATGTACAAGTACCTCTCCGCTCAATGTACAAGTACATCTCCGCTCCATGTACAAGTACCTCTCCGCTCCATGTACAAGTACCTCTCCGCTCAATGTACAAGTACCTCTCCGCTCCATGTACAAGTACGTCTCCGCTCAATGTATAAGTACCTCTCCGCTCCATGTACAAGTACCTCTCCGCTCAATGTACAAGTACATCTCCGCTCCATGTACAAGTACATCTCCGCTCCATGTACAAGTACCTCTCCGCTCCATGTACAAGTACCTCTCCGCTCCATGTACAAGTACATCTCCGCTCCATGTACAAGTACCTCTCCGCTCAATGTACAAGTACATCTCCGCTCCATGTACAAGTACATCTCCACTCCATGTACAAGTACCTCTCCGCTCAATGTACAAGTACATCTCCGCTCCATGTACCAGTACCTCTCCGCTCAATGTACAAGTACATCTCCACTCCATGTACAAGTACCTCTCCGCTCAATGTACAAGTACATCTCCGCTCCATGTACCAGTACCTCTCCGCTCAATGTACAAGTACATCTCCACTCCATGTACAAGTACCTCTCCGCTCAATGTACAAGTACATCTCCGCTCCATGTACCAGTACCTCTCCGCTCAATGTACAAGTACATCTCCGCTCCATGTACAAGTACCTCTCCGCTCAATGTACAAGTACCTCTCCGCTCAATGTACAAGTACATCTCCGCTCCATGTACCAGTACCTCTCCGCTCAATGTACAAGTACATCTGCGCTCCATGTAGGGCTGGGTATCGTTCAAAATTTTTCGATATCGATACCGTTTCGATACTTGGATTTCGATACCGGTTCCTGAACGATACTTTTTTCGATACCAATTTTTAGAAAAATCCATTTTAACAAAAATAAAACTGCATTACACATTGAAATTATTTTACAAATCTTTAGTTTCCCCCCATCTTAAGTTTTACAGCAGAAAAAAATAAAACCTACTGTATTTAACATAACTTTAAGTTCTCTAAACGTATTGCCGTCCCTACAAAAAATATTGGAGTACTACAAAGGAAAGAAATGTAGCTAAAACAAATAAATCAGTGGAATAGTTTTCAGTGCAAAACAGAGAGTTGCAAATCAGGGTTTAATGCTCACTGATGCAACAGAACTCTATTCTTGTACAAACTGATGAGATGGCTCCACTTCATGCATGGAAGACTAGTTGAGCATTGACTAGCCTATCAATATAGCCTTATATGCCACAAAGTGAATCGCATTTATATTCAACAAACTATCATGACATCAGCGTTTGTTAACGAGTTGCTAAAAATACATGGGCGATAACTGCCCGCTTGCACATAACGCTAATTAATTAAACATTAACGCTAGCGTTGCAGATCAGTGTGCTCACTGCTGCAACAGAACGTCATTCTTGTCAAATCTGACGAGACAGCTCAACTTCACTGACTAGCCAATCAATATAAATGAATCGCATTTACATTCAACAAACTATCATGACATCAGCGTTTGTTAACGAGTTGCTAAAAATACACAATGCCCGCTTGCGCATAACGTTACGGCGGCAATTAATTAAACGATCTAATGCTACAACTCACAGCCAGATGCATGGATTTGTCAGACTGAGGGATCTGATAACCGCTAACTTGCGGTAAGCTGAGCTGACCCACCTCTCAATTATTTCTCTTGTCTGTGGAAACCAGTCCGTGTTGTTTCTGTTTCTTTTCCTGCTTTTCATCATCTTCGCCATATGGTAATCCAGGATAGGAGTAGCTTGAGTGGCTAACTTCTTGTATACTATCCGCACCGCACGCCTGGCTCACAGTCACAACAAACACACCGGCTAAAGTGGGCGTAACGTTTCCTGCATGCCTCTACATGACAGCCAATCACCAGCCGTATTAGAGCGCGGCGTGCAAGCATGTCGCATGCTTATAGGCTCAATGACGCTGTTTTGTTTTGGTATCGAAAATTGGTATCGATTGACAAGGGAGGCTTCGATACCCCTTAGTATCGATGTTTCCATTTCGGTGCCAAGTAAGTATCGAAACTCGATACCCAGCCCTAGCTCCATGTACAAGTACCTCTCCGCTCAATGTACAAGTACCTCTCCGCTCAATGTACAAGTACCTCTCCGCTCCATGTACAAGTACCTCTCCGCTCCATGTACAAGTACCTCTCCACTCCATGTACAAGTACCTCTCCGCTCCATGTACAAGTACATCTCTGCTCCATGTACAAGTACCTCTCCGCTCAATGTACAAGTACATCTCCGCTCCATGTACAAGTACCTCTCCGCTCCATGTACAAGTACATCTCCGCTCCATGTACAAGTACCTCTCCGCTCCATGTACAAGTACCTCTCCGCTCAATGTACAAGTACATCTCCGCTCCATGTACAAGTACCTCTCCGCTCAATGTACAAGTACATCTCCGCTCCATGTACCAGTACCTCTCCGCTCAATGTACAAGTACCTCTCCGCTCAATGTACAAGTACATCTCCGCTCCATGTACAAGTACGTCTCCGCTCAATGTATAAGTACCTCTCCGCTCCATGTACAAGTACCTCTCCGCTCAATGTACAAGTACATCTCCGCTCCATGTACAAGTACATCTCCGCTCCATGTACAAGTACCTCTCCGCTCCATGTACAAGTACCTCTCCGCTCCATGTACAAGTACATCTCCGCTCCATGTACAAGTACCTCTCCGCTCAATGTACAAGTACATCTCCGCTACATGTACAAGTACATCTCCACTCCATGTACAAGTACCTCTCCGCTCAATGTACAAGTACATCTCCGCTCCATGTACCAGTACCTCTCCGCTCAATGTACAAGTACATCTCCACTCCATGTACAAGTACCTCTCCGCTCAATGTACAAGTACATCTCCGCTCCATGTACCAGTACCTCTCCGCTCAATGTACAAGTACATCTCCACTCCATGTACAAGTACCTCTCCGCTCAATGTACAAGTACATCTCCGCTCCATGTACCAGTACCTCTCCGCTCAATGTACAAGTACATCTCCGCTCCATGTACAAGTACCTCTCCGCTCAATGTACAAGTACCTCTCCGCTCAATGTACAAGTACATCTCCGCTCCATGTACCAGTACCTCTCCGCTCAATGTACAAGTACATCTGCGCTCCATGTAGGGCTGGGTATCGTTCAAAATTTTTCGATATCGATACCGTTTCGATACTTGGATTTCGATACCGGTTCCTGAACGATACTTTTTTCGATACCAATTTTTAGAAAAATCCATTTTAACAAAAATAAAACTGCATTACACATTGAAATTATTTTACAAATCTTTAGTTTCCCCCCATCTTAAGTTTTACAGCAGAAAAAAATAAAACCTACTGTATTTAACATAACTTTAAGTTCTCTAAACGTATTGCCGTCCCTACAAAAAATATTGGAGTACTACAAAGGAAAGAAATGTAGCTAAAACAAATAAATCAGTGGAATAGTTTTCAGTGCAAAACAGAGAGTTGCAAATCAGGGTTTAATGCTCACTGATGCAACAGAACTCTATTCTTGTACAAACTGATGAGATGGCTCCACTTCATGCATGGAAGACTAGTTGAGCATTGACTAGCCTATCAATATAGCCTTATATGCCACAAAGTGAATCGCATTTATATTCAACAAACTATCATGACATCAGCGTTTGTTAACGAGTTGCTAAAAATACATGGGCGATAACTGCCCGCTTGCACATAACGCTAATTAATTAAACATTAACGCTAGCGTTGCAGATCAGTGTGCTCACTGCTGCAACAGAACGTCATTCTTGTCAAATCTGACGAGACAGCTCAACTTCACTGACTAGCCAATCAATATAAATGAATCGCATTTACATTCAACAAACTATCATGACATCAGCGTTTGTTAACGAGTTGCTAAAAATACACAATGCCCGCTTGCGCATAACGTTACGGCGGCAATTAATTTAAACGATCTAATGCTACAACTCACAGCCAGATGCATGGATTTGTCAGACTGAGGGATCTGATAACCGCTAACTTGCGGTAAGCTGAGCTGACCCACCTCTCAATTATTTCTCTTGTCTGTGGAAACCAGTCAGTGTTGTTTCTGTTTCTTTTCCTGCTTTTCATCATCTTCGCCATATGGTAATCCAGGATAGGAGTAGCTTGAGTGGCTAACTTCTTGTATACTATCCGCACCGCACGCCTGGCTCACAGTCACAACAAACACACCGGCTAAAGTGGGCGTAACGTTTCCTGCATGCCTCTACATGACAGCCAATCACCAGCCGTATTAGAGCGCGGCGTGCAAGCATGTCGCATGCTTATAGGCTCAATGACGCTGTTTTGTTTTGGTATCGAAAATTGGTATCGATTGACAAGGGAGGCTTCGATACCCCTTAGTATCGATGTTTCCATTTCGGTGCCAAGTAAGTATCGAAACTCGATACCCAGCCCTAGCTCCATGTACAAGTACCTCTCCGCTCAATGTACAAGTACCTCTCCGCTCAATGTACAAGTACCTCTCCGCTCCATGTACAAGTACCTCTCCGCTCCATGTACAAGTACCTCTCCGCTCCATGTACAAGTACCTCTCCGCTCCATGTACAAGTACATCTCTGCTCCATGTACAAGTACCTCTCCGCTCAATGTACAAGTACATCTCCGCTCCATGTACAAGTACCTCTCCGCTCCATGTACAAGTACATCTCCGCTCCATGTACAAGTACCTCTCCGCTCCATGTACAAGTACCTCTCCGCTCAATGTACAAGTACATCTCCGCTCCATGTACAAGTACCTCTCCGCTCAATGTACAAGTACATCTCCGCTCCATGTACAAGTACCTCTCCGCTCCATGTACAAGTACCTCTCCGCTCAATGTACAAGTACCTCTCCGCTCCATGTACAAGTACGTCTCCGCTCAATGTATAAGTACCTCTCCGCTCCATGTACAAGTACCTCTCCGCTCAATGTACAAGTACATCTCCGCTCCATGTACAAGTACATCTCCGCTCCATGTACAAGTACCTCTCCGCTCCATGTACAAGTACCTCTCCGCTCCATGTACAAGTACATCTCCGCTCCATGTACAAGTACCTCTCCGCTCAATGTACAAGTACATCTCCGCTCCATGTACAAGTACATCTCCACTCCATGTACAAGTACCTCTCCGCTCAATGTACAAGTACATCTCCGCTCCATGTACCAGTACCTCTCCGCTCAATGTACAAGTACATCTCCACTCCATGTACAAGTACCTCTCCGCTCAATGTACAAGTACATCTCCGCTCCATGTACCAGTACCTCTCCGCTCAATGTACAAGTACATCTCCACTCCATGTACAAGTACCTCTCCGCTCAATGTACAAGTACATCTCCGCTCCATGTACCAGTACCTCTCCGCTCAATGTACAAGTACATCTCCGCTCCATGTACAAGTACCTCTCCGCTCAATGTACAAGTACCTCTCCGCTCAATGTACAAGTACATCTCCGCTCCATGTACCAGTACCTCTCCGCTCAATGTACAAGTACATCTGCGCTCCATGTAGGGCTGGGTATCGTTCAAAATTTTTCGATATCGATACCGTTTCGATACTTGGATTTCGATACCGGTTCCTGAACGATACTTTTTTCGATACCAATTTTTAGAAAAATCCATTTTAACAAAAATAAAACTGCATTACACATTGAAATTATTTTACAAATCTTTAGTTTCCCCCCATCTTAAGTTTTACAGCAGAAAAAAATAAAACCTACTGTATTTAACATAACTTTAAGTTCTCTAAACGTATTGCCGTCCCTACAAAAAATATTGGAGTACTACAAAGGAAAGAAATGTAGCTAAAACAAATAAATCAGTGGAATAGTTTTCAGTGCAAAACAGAGAGTTGCAAATCAGGGTTTAATGCTCACTGATGCAACAGAACTCTATTCTTGTACAAACTGATGAGATGGCTCCACTTCATGCATGGAAGACTAGTTGAGCATTGACTAGCCTATCAATATAGCCTTATATGCCACAAAGTGAATCGCATTTATATTCAACAAACTATCATGACATCAGCGTTTGTTAACGAGTTGCTAAAAATACATGGGCGATAACTGCCCGCTTGCACATAACGCTAATTAATTAAACATTAACGCTAGCGTTGCAGATCAGTGTGCTCACTGCTGCAACAGAACGTCATTCTTGTCAAATCTGACGAGACAGCTCAACTTCACTGACTAGCCAATCAATATAAATGAATCGCATTTACATTCAACAAACTATCATGACATCAGCGTTTGTTAACGAGTTGCTAAAAATACACAATGCCCGCTTGCGCATAACGTTACGGCGGCAATTAATTAAACGATCTAATGCTACAACTCACAGCCAGATGCATGGATTTGTCAGACTGAGGGATCTGATAACCGCTAACTTGCGGTAAGCTGAGCTGACCCACCTCTCAATTATTTCTCTTGTCTGTGGAAACCAGTCCGTGTTGTTTCTGTTTCTTTTCCTGCTTTTCATCATCTTCGCCATATGGTAATCCAGGATAGGAGTAGCTTGAGTGGCTAACTTCTTGTATACTATCCGCACCGCACGCCTGGCTCACAGTCACAACAAACACACCGGCTAAAGTGGGCGTAACGTTTCCTGCATGCCTCTACATGACAGCCAATCACCAGCCGTATTAGAGCGCGGCGTGCAAGCATGTCGCATGCTTATAGGCTCAATGACGCTGTTTTGTTTTGGTATCGAAAATTGGTATCGATTGACAAGGGAGGCTTCGATACCCCTTAGTATCGATGTTTCCATTTCGGTGCCAAGTAAGTATCGAAACTCGATACCCAGCCCTAGCTCCATGTACAAGTACCTCTCCGCTCAATGTACAAGTACCTCTCCGCTCAATGTACAAGTACCTCTCCGCTCCATGTACAAGTACCTCTCCGCTCCATGTACAAGTACCTCTCCGCTCCATGTACAAGTACCTCTCCGCTCCATGTACAAGTACATCTCTGCTCCATGTACAAGTACCTCTCCGCTCAATGTACAAGTACATCTCCGCTCCATGTACAAGTACCTCTCCGCTCCATGTACAAGTACATCTCCGCTCCATGTACAAGTACCTCTCCGCTCCATGTACAAGTACCTCTCCGCTCAATGTACAAGTACATCTCCGCTCCATGTACAAGTACCTCTCCGCTCAATGTACAAGTACATCTCCGCTCCATGTACCAGTACCTCTCCGCTCAATGTACAAGTACCTCTCCGCTCAATGTACAAGTACATCTCCGCTCCATGTACAAGTACGTCTCCGCTCAATGTATAAGTACCTCTCCGCTCCATGTACAAGTACCTCTCCGCTCAATGTACAAGTACATCTCCGCTCCATGTACAAGTACATCTCCGCTCCATGTACAAGTACCTCTCCGCTCCATGTACAAGTACCTCTCCGCTCCATGTACAAGTACATCTCCGCTCCATGTACAAGTACCTCTCCGCTCAATGTACAAGTACATCTCCGCTACATGTACAAGTACATCTCCACTCCATGTACAAGTACCTCTCCGCTCAATGTACAAGTACATCTCCGCTCCATGTACCAGTACCTCTCCGCTCAATGTACAAGTACATCTCCACTCCATGTACAAGTACCTCTCCGCTCAATGTACAAGTACATCTCCGCTCCATGTACCAGTACCTCTCCGCTCAATGTACAAGTACATCTCCACTCCATGTACAAGTACCTCTCCGCTCAATGTACAAGTACATCTCCGCTCCATGTACCAGTACCTCTCCGCTCAATGTACAAGTACATCTCCGCTCCATGTACAAGTACCTCTCCGCTCAATGTACAAGTACCTCTCCGCTCAATGTACAAGTACATCTCCGCTCCATGTACCAGTACCTCTCCGCTCAATGTACAAGTACATCTGCGCTCCATGTAGGGCTGGGTATCGTTCAAAATTTTTCGATATCGATACCGTTTCGATACTTGGATTTCGATACCGGTTCCTGAACGATACTTTTTTCGATACCAATTTTTAGAAAAATCCATTTTAACAAAAATAAAACTGCATTACACATTGAAATTATTTTACAAATCTTTAGTTTCCCCCCATCTTAAGTTTTACAGCAGAAAAAAATAAAACCTACTGTATTTAACATAACTTTAAGTTCTCTAAACGTATTGCCGTCCCTACAAAAAATATTGGAGTACTACAAAGGAAAGAAATGTAGCTAAAACAAATAAATCAGTGGAATAGTTTTCAGTGCAAAACAGAGAGTTGCAAATCAGGGTTTAATGCTCACTGATGCAACAGAACTCTATTCTTGTACAAACTGATGAGATGGCTCCACTTCATGCATGGAAGACTAGTTGAGCATTGACTAGCCTATCAATATAGCCTTATATGCCACAAAGTGAATCGCATTTATATTCAACAAACTATCATGACATCAGCGTTTGTTAACGAGTTGCTAAAAATACATGGGCGATAACTGCCCGCTTGCACATAACGCTAATTAATTAAACATTAACGCTAGCGTTGCAGATCAGTGTGCTCACTGCTGCAACAGAACATCATTCTTGTCAAATCTGACGAGACAGCTCAACTTCACTGACTAGCCAATCAATATAAATGAATCGCATTTACATTCAACAAACTATCATGACATCAGCGTTTGTTAACGAGTTGCTAAAAATACACAATGCCCGCTTGCGCATAACGTTACGGCGGCAATTAATTAAACGATCTAATGCTACAACTCACAGCCAGATGCATGGATTTGTCAGACTGAGGGATCTGATAACCGCTAACTTGCGGTAAGCTGAGCTGACCCACCTCTCAATTATTTCTCTTGTCTGTGGAAACCAGTCCGTGTTGTTTCTGTTTCTTTTCCTGCTTTTCATCATCTTCGCCATATGGTAATCCAGGATAGGAGTAGCTTGAGTGGCTAACTTCTTGTATACTATCCGCACCGCACGCCTGGCTCACAGTCACAACAAACACACCGGCTAAAGTGGGCGTAACGTTTCCTGCATGCCTCTACATGACAGCCAATCACCAGCCGTATTAGAGCGCGGCGTGCAAGCATGTCGCATGCTTATAGGCTCAATGACGCTGTTTTGTTTTGGTATCGAAAATTGGTATCGATTGACAAGGGAGGCTTCGATACCCCTTAGTATCGATGTTTCCATTTCGGTGCCAAGTAAGTATCGAAACTCGATACCCAGCCCTAGCTCCATGTACAAGTACCTCTCCGCTCAATGTACAAGTACCTCTCCGCTCAATGTACAAGTACCTCTCCGCTCCATGTACAAGTACCTCTCCGCTCCATGTACAAGTACCTCTCCGCTCCATGTACAAGTACCTCTCCGCTCCATGTACAAGTACATCTCTGCTCCATGTACAAGTACCTCTCCGCTCAATGTACAAGTACATCTCCGCTCCATGTACAAGTACCTCTCCGCTCCATGTACAAGTACATCTCCGCTCCATGTACAAGTACCTCTCCGCTCCATGTACAAGTACCTCTCCGCTCAATGTACAAGTACATCTCCGCTCCATGTACAAGTACCTCTCCGCTCAATGTACAAGTACATCTCCGCTCCATGTACAAGTACCTCTCCGCTCCATGTACAAGTACCTCTCCGCTCAATGTACAAGTACCTCTCCGCTCCATGTACAAGTACGTCTCCGCTCAATGTATAAGTACCTCTCCGCTCCATGTACAAGTACCTCTCCGCTCAATGTACAAGTACATCTCCGCTCCATGTACAAGTACATCTCCGCTCCATGTACAAGTACCTCTCCGCTCCATGTACAAGTACCTCTCCGCTCCATGTACAAGTACATCTCCGCTCCATGTACAAGTACCTCTCCGCTCAATGTACAAGTACATCTCCGCTCCATGTACAAGTACATCTCCACTCCATGTACAAGTACCTCTCCGCTCAATGTACAAGTACATCTCCGCTCCATGTACCAGTACCTCTCCGCTCAATGTACAAGTACATCTCCACTCCATGTACAAGTACCTCTCCGCTCAATGTACAAGTACATCTCCGCTCCATGTACCAGTACCTCTCCGCTCAATGTACAAGTACATCTCCACTCCATGTACAAGTACCTCTCCGCTCAATGTACAAGTACATCTCCGCTCCATGTACCAGTACCTCTCCGCTCAATGTACAAGTACATCTCCGCTCCATGTACAAGTACCTCTCCGCTCAATGTACAAGTACCTCTCCGCTCAATGTACAAGTACATCTCCGCTCCATGTACCAGTACCTCTCCGCTCAATGTACAAGTACATCTGCGCTCCATGTAGGGCTGGGTATCGTTCAAAATTTTTCGATATCGATACCGTTTCGATACTTGGATTTCGATACCGGTTCCTGAACGATACTTTTTTCGATACCAATTTTTAGAAAAATCCATTTTAACAAAAATAAAACTGCATTACACATTGAAATTATTTTACAAATCTTTAGTTTCCCCCCATCTTAAGTTTTACAGCAGAAAAAAATAAAACCTACTGTATTTAACATAACTTTAAGTTCTCTAAACGTATTGCCGTCCCTACAAAAAATATTGGAGTACTACAAAGGAAAGAAATGTAGCTAAAACAAATAAATCAGTGGAATAGTTTTCAGTGCAAAACAGAGAGTTGCAAATCAGGGTTTAATGCTCACTGATGCAACAGAACTCTATTCTTGTACAAACTGATGAGATGGCTCCACTTCATGCATGGAAGACTAGTTGAGCATTGACTAGCCTATCAATATAGCCTTATATGCCACAAAGTGAATCGCATTTATATTCAACAAACTATCATGACATCAGCGTTTGTTAACGAGTTGCTAAAAATACATGGGCGATAACTGCCCGCTTGCACATAACGCTAATTAATTAAACATTAACGCTAGCGTTGCAGATCAGTGTGCTCACTGCTGCAACAGAACGTCATTCTTGTCAAATCTGACGAGACAGCTCAACTTCACTGACTAGCCAATCAATATAAATGAATCGCATTTACATTCAACAAACTATCATGACATCAGCGTTTGTTAACGAGTTGCTAAAAATACACAATGCCCGCTTGCGCATAACGTTACGGCGGCAATTAATTAAACGATCTAATGCTACAACTCACAGCCAGATGCATGGATTTGTCAGACTGAGGGATCTGATAACCGCTAACTTGCGGTAAGCTGAGCTGACCCACCTCTCAATTATTTCTCTTGTCTGTGGAAACCAGTCCGTGTTGTTTCTGTTTCTTTTCCTGCTTTTCATCATCTTCGCCATATGGTAATCCAGGATAGGAGTAGCTTGAGTGGCTAACTTCTTGTATACTATCCGCACCGCACGCCTGGCTCACAGTCACAACAAACACACCGGCTAAAGTGGGCGTAACGTTTCCTGCATGCCTCTACATGACAGCCAATCACCAGCCGTATTAGAGCGCGGCGTGCAAGCATGTCGCATGCTTATAGGCTCAATGACGCTGTTTTGTTTTGGTATCGAAAATTGGTATCGATTGACAAGGGAGGCTTCGATACCCCTTAGTATCGATGTTTCCATTTCGGTGCCAAGTAAGTATCGAAACTCGATACCCAGCCCTAGCTCCATGTACAAGTACCTCTCCGCTCAATGTACAAGTACCTCTCCGCTCAATGTACAAGTACCTCTCCGCTCCATGTACAAGTACCTCTCCGCTCCATGTACAAGTACCTCTCCGCTCCATGTACAAGTACCTCTCCGCTCCATGTACAAGTACATCTCTGCTCCATGTACAAGTACCTCTCCGCTCAATGTACAAGTACATCTCCGCTCCATGTACAAGTACCTCTCCGCTCCATGTACAAGTACATCTCCGCTCCATGTACAAGTACCTCTCCGCTCCATGTACAAGTACCTCTCCGCTCAATGTACAAGTACATCTCCGCTCCATGTACAAGTACCTCTCCGCTCAATGTACAAGTACATCTCCGCTCCATGTACCAGTACCTCTCCGCTCAATGTACAAGTACCTCTCCGCTCAATGTACAAGTACATCTCCGCTCCATGTACAAGTACGTCTCCGCTCAATGTATAAGTACCTCTCCGCTCCATGTACAAGTACCTCTCCGCTCAATGTACAAGTACATCTCCGCTCCATGTACAAGTACATCTCCGCTCCATGTACAAGTACCTCTCCGCTCCATGTACAAGTACCTCTCCGCTCCATGTACAAGTACATCTCCGCTCCATGTACAAGTACCTCTCCGCTCAATGTACAAGTACATCTCCGCTACATGTACAAGTACATCTCCACTCCATGTACAAGTACCTCTCCGCTCAATGTACAAGTACATCTCCGCTCCATGTACCAGTACCTCTCCGCTCAATGTACAAGTACATCTCCACTCCATGTACAAGTACCTCTCCGCTCAATGTACAAGTACATCTCCGCTCCATGTACCAGTACCTCTCCGCTCAATGTACAAGTACATCTCCACTCCATGTACAAGTACCTCTCCGCTCAATGTACAAGTACATCTCCGCTCCATGTACCAGTACCTCTCCGCTCAATGTACAAGTACATCTCCGCTCCATGTACAAGTACCTCTCCGCTCAATGTACAAGTACCTCTCCGCTCAATGTACAAGTACATCTCCGCTCCATGTACCAGTACCTCTCCGCTCAATGTACAAGTACATCTGCGCTCCATGTAGGGCTGGGTATCGTTCAAAATTTTTCGATATCGATACCGTTTCGATACTTGGATTTCGATACCGGTTCCTGAACGATACTTTTTTCGATACCAATTTTTAGAAAAATCCATTTTAACAAAAATAAAACTGCATTACACATTGAAATTATTTTACAAATCTTTAGTTTCCCCCCATCTTAAGTTTTACAGCAGAAAAAAATAAAACCTACTGTATTTAACATAACTTTAAGTTCTCTAAACGTATTGCCGTCCCTACAAAAAATATTGGAGTACTACAAAGGAAAGAAATGTAGCTAAAACAAATAAATCAGTGGAATAGTTTTCAGTGCAAAACAGAGAGTTGCAAATCAGGGTTTAATGCTCACTGATGCAACAGAACTCTATTCTTGTACAAACTGATGAGATGGCTCCACTTCATGCATGGAAGACTAGTTGAGCATTGACTAGCCTATCAATATAGCCTTATATGCCACAAAGTGAATCGCATTTATATTCAACAAACTATCATGACATCAGCGTTTGTTAACGAGTTGCTAAAAATACATGGGCGATAACTGCCCGCTTGCACATAACGCTAATTAATTAAACATTAACGCTAGCGTTGCAGATCAGTGTGCTCACTGCTGCAACAGAACGTCATTCTTGTCAAATCTGACGAGACAGCTCAACTTCACTGACTAGCCAATCAATATAAATGAATCGCATTTACATTCAACAAACTATCATGACATCAGCGTTTGTTAACGAGTTGCTAAAAATACACAATGCCCGCTTGCGCATAACGTTACGGCGGCAATTAATTAAACGATCTAATGCTACAACTCACAGCCAGATGCATGGATTTGTCAGACTGAGGGATCTGATAACCGCTAACTTGCGGTAAGCTGAGCTGACCCACCTCTCAATTATTTCTCTTGTCTGTGGAAACCAGTCCGTGTTGTTTCTGTTTCTTTTCCTGCTTTTCATCATCTTCGCCATATGGTAATCCAGGATAGGAGTAGCTTGAGTGGCTAACTTCTTGTATACTATCCGCACCGCACGCCTGGCTCACAGTCACAACAAACACACCGGCTAAAGTGGGCGTAACGTTTCCTGCATGCCTCTACATGACAGCCAATCACCAGCCGTATTAGAGCGCGGCGTGCAAGCATGTCGCATGCTTATAGGCTCAATGACGCTGTTTTGTTTTGGTATCGAAAATTGGTATCGATTGACAAGGGAGGCTTCGATACCCCTTAGTATCGATGTTTCCATTTCGGTGCCAAGTAAGTATCGAAACTCGATACCCAGCCCTAGCTCCATGTACAAGTACCTCTCCGCTCAATGTACAAGTACCTCTCCGCTCAATGTACAAGTACCTCTCCGCTCCATGTACAAGTACCTCTCCGCTCCATGTACAAGTACCTCTCCGCTCAATGTACAAGTACATCTCCGCTCCATGTACCAGTACCTCTCCGCTCAATGTACAAGTACATCTCCACTCCATGTACAAGTACCTCTCCGCTCAATGTACAAGTACATCTCCGCTCCATGTACCAGTACCTCTCCGCTCAATGTACAAGTACATCTCCACTCCATGTACAAGTACCTCTCCGCTCAATGTACAAGTACATCTCCGCTCCATGTACCAGTACCTCTCCGCTCAATGTACAAGTACATCTCCGCTCCATGTACAAGTACCTCTCCGCTCAATGTACAAGTACCTCTCCGCTCAATGTACAAGTACATCTCCGCTCCATGTACCAGTACCTCTCCGCTCAATGTACAAGTACATCTGCGCTCCATGTAGGGCTGGGTATCGTTCAAAATTTTTCGATATCGATACCGTTTCGATACTTGGATTTCGATACCGGTTCCTGAACGATACTTTTTTCGATACCAATTTTTAGAAAAATCCATTTTAACAAAAATAAAACTGCATTACACATTGAAATTATTTTACAAATCTTTAGTTTCCCCCCATCTTAAGTTTTACAGCAGAAAAAAATAAAACCTACTGTATTTAACATAACTTTAAGTTCTCTAAACGTATTGCCGTCCCTACAAAAAATATTGGAGTACTACAAAGGAAAGAAATGTAGCTAAAACAAATAAATCAGTGGAATAGTTTTCAGTGCAAAACAGAGAGTTGCAAATCAGGGTTTAATGCTCACTGATGCAACAGAACTCTATTCTTGTACAAACTGATGAGATGGCTCCACTTCATGCATGGAAGACTAGTTGAGCATTGACTAGCCTATCAATATAGCCTTATATGCCACAAAGTGAATCGCATTTATATTCAACAAACTATCATGACATCAGCGTTTGTTAACGAGTTGCTAAAAATACATGGGCGATAACTGCCCGCTTGCACATAACGCTAATTAATTAAACATTAACGCTAGCGTTGCAGATCAGTGTGCTCACTGCTGCAACAGAACGTCATTCTTGTCAAATCTGACGAGACAGCTCAACTTCACTGACTAGCCAATCAATATAAATGAATCGCATTTACATTCAACAAACTATCATGACATCAGCGTTTGTTAACGAGTTGCTAAAAATACACAATGCCCGCTTGCGCATAACGTTACGGCGGCAATTAATTAAACGATCTAATGCTACAACTCACAGCCAGATGCATGGATTTGTCAGACTGAGGGATCTGATAACCGCTAACTTGCGGTAAGCTGAGCTGACCCACCTCTCAATTATTTCTCTTGTCTGTGGAAACCAGTCCGTGTTGTTTCTGTTTCTTTTCCTGCTTTTCATCATCTTCGCCATATGGTAATCCAGGATAGGAGTAGCTTGAGTGGCTAACTTCTTGTATACTATCCGCACCGCACGCCTGGCTCACAGTCACAACAAACACACCGGCTAAAGTGGGCGTAACGTTTCCTGCATGCCTCTACATGACAGCCAATCACCAGCCGTATTAGAGCGCGGCGTGCAAGCATGTCGCATGCTTATAGGCTCAATGACGCTGTTTTGTTTTGGTATCGAAAATTGGTATCGATTGACAAGGGAGGCTTCGATACCCCTTAGTATCGATGTTTCCATTTCGGTGCCAAGTAAGTATCGAAACTCGATACCCAGCCCTAGCTCCATGTACAAGTACCTCTCCGCTCAATGTACAAGTACCTCTCCGCTCAATGTACAAGTACCTCTCCGCTCCATGTACAAGTACCTCTCCGCTCCATGTACAAGTACCTCTCCGCTCCATGTACAAGTACCTCTCCGCTCCATGTACAAGTACATCTCTGCTCCATGTACAAGTACCTCTCCGCTCAATGTACAAGTACATCTCCGCTCCATGTACAAGTACCTCTCCGCTCCATGTACAAGTACATCTCCGCTCCATGTACAAGTACCTCTCCGCTCCATGTACAAGTACCTCTCCGCTCAATGTACAAGTACATCTCCGCTCCATGTACAAGTACCTCTCCGCTCAATGTACAAGTACATCTCCGCTCCATGTACCAGTACCTCTCCGCTCAATGTACAAGTACCTCTCCGCTCAATGTACAAGTACATCTCCGCTCCATGTACAAGTACGTCTCCGCTCAATGTATAAGTACCTCTCCGCTCCATGTACAAGTACCTCTCCGCTCAATGTACAAGTACATCTCCGCTCCATGTACAAGTACATCTCCGCTCCATGTACAAGTACCTCTCCGCTCCATGTACAAGTACCTCTCCGCTCCATGTACAAGTACATCTCCGCTCCATGTACAAGTACCTCTCCGCTCAATGTACAAGTACATCTCCGCTCCATGTACAAGTACATCTCCACTCCATGTACAAGTACCTCTCCGCTCAATGTACAAGTACATCTCCGCTCCATGTACCAGTACCTCTCCGCTCAATGTACAAGTACATCTCCACTCCATGTACAAGTACCTCTCCGCTCAATGTACAAGTACATCTCCGCTCCATGTACCAGTACCTCTCCGCTCAATGTACAAGTACATCTCCACTCCATGTACAAGTACCTCTCCGCTCAATGTACAAGTACATCTCCGCTCCATGTACCAGTACCTCTCCGCTCAATGTACAAGTACATCTCCGCTCCATGTACAAGTACCTCTCCGCTCAATGTACAAGTACCTCTCCGCTCAATGTACAAGTACATCTCCGCTCCATGTACCAGTACCTCTCCGCTCAATGTACAAGTACATCTCCACTCCATGTACAAGTACCTCTCCGCTCAATGTACAAGTACATCTCCGCTCCATGTACCAGTACCTCTCCGCTCAATGTACAAGTACATCTCCGCTCCATGTACAAGTACCTCTCCGCTCAATGTACAAGTACCTCTCCGCTCAATGTACAAGTACATCTCCGCTCCATGTACCAGTACCTCTCCGCTCAATGTACAAGTACATCTGCGCTCCATGTAGGGCTGGGTATCGTTCAAAATTTTTCGATATCGATACCGTTTCGATACTTGGATTTCGATACCGGTTCCTGAACGATACTTTTTTCGATACCAATTTTTAGAAAAATCCATTTTAACAAAAATAAAACTGCATTACACATTGAAATTATTTTACAAATCTTTAGTTTCCCCCCATCTTAAGTTTTACAGCAGAAAAAAATAAAACCTACTGTATTTAACATAACTTTAAGTTCTCTAAACGTATTGCCGTCCCTACAAAAAATATTGGAGTACTACAAAGGAAAGAAATGTAGCTAAAACAAATAAATCAGTGGAATAGTTTTCAGTGCAAAACAGAGAGTTGCAAATCAGGGTTTAATGCTCACTGATGCAACAGAACTCTATTCTTGTACAAACTGATGAGATGGCTCCACTTCATGCATGGAAGACTAGTTGAGCATTGACTAGCCTATCAATATAGCCTTATATGCCACAAAGTGAATCGCATTTATATTCAACAAACTATCATGACATCAGCGTTTGTTAACGAGTTGCTAAAAATACATGGGCGATAACTGCCCGCTTGCACATAACGCTAATTAATTAAACATTAACGCTAGCGTTGCAGATCAGTGTGCTCACTGCTGCAACAGAACGTCATTCTTGTCAAATCTGACGAGACAGCTCAACTTCACTGACTAGCCAATCAATATAAATGAATCGCATTTACATTCAACAAACTATCATGACATCAGCGTTTGTTAACGAGTTGCTAAAAATACACAATGCCCGCTTGCGCATAACGTTACGGCGGCAATTAATTAAACGATCTAATGCTACAACTCACAGCCAGATGCATGGATTTGTCAGACTGAGGGATCTGATAACCGCTAACTTGCGGTAAGCTGAGCTGACCCACCTCTCAATTATTTCTCTTGTCTGTGGAAACCAGTCCGTGTTGTTTCTGTTTCTTTTCCTGCTTTTCATCATCTTCGCCATATGGTAATCCAGGATAGGAGTAGCTTGAGTGGCTAACTTCTTGTATACTATCCGCACCGCACGCCTGGCTCACAGTCACAACAAACACACCGGCTAAAGTGGGCGTAACGTTTCCTGCATGCCTCTACATGACAGCCAATCACCAGCCGTATTAGAGCGCGGCGTGCAAGCATGTCGCATGCTTATAGGCTCAATGACGCTGTTTTGTTTTGGTATCGAAAATTGGTATCGATTGACAAGGGAGGCTTCGATACCCCTTAGTATCGATGTTTCCATTTCGGTGCCAAGTAAGTATCGAAACTCGATACCCAGCCCTAGCTCCATGTACAAGTACCTCTCCGCTCAATGTACAAGTACCTCTCCGCTCAATGTACAAGTACCTCTCCGCTCCATGTACAAGTACCTCTCCGCTCCATGTACAAGTACCTCTCCGCTCCATGTACAAGTACCTCTCCGCTCCATGTACAAGTACATCTCTGCTCCATGTACAAGTACCTCTCCGCTCAATGTACAAGTACATCTCCGCTCCATGTACAAGTACCTCTCCGCTCCATGTACAAGTACATCTCCGCTCCATGTACAAGTACCTCTCCGCTCCATGTACAAGTACCTCTCCGCTCAATGTACAAGTACATCTCCGCTCCATGTACAAGTACCTCTCCGCTCAATGTACAAGTACATCTCCGCTCCATGTACCAGTACCTCTCCGCTCAATGTACAAGTACCTCTCCGCTCAATGTACAAGTACATCTCCGCTCCATGTACAAGTACGTCTCCGCTCAATGTATAAGTACCTCTCCGCTCCATGTACAAGTACCTCTCCGCTCAATGTACAAGTACATCTCCGCTCCATGTACAAGTACATCTCCGCTCCATGTACAAGTACCTCTCCGCTCCATGTACAAGTACCTCTCCGCTCCATGTACAAGTACATCTCCGCTCCATGTACAAGTACCTCTCCGCTCAATGTACAAGTACATCTCCGCTCCATGTACAAGTACATCTCCACTCCATGTACAAGTACCTCTCCGCTCAATGTACAAGTACATCTCCGCTCCATGTACCAGTACCTCTCCGCTCAATGTACAAGTACATCTCCACTCCATGTACAAGTACCTCTCCGCTCAATGTACAAGTACATCTCCGCTCCATGTACCAGTACCTCTCCGCTCAATGTACAAGTACATCTCCACTCCATGTACAAGTACCTCTCCGCTCAATGTACAAGTACATCTCCGCTCCATGTACCAGTACCTCTCCGCTCAATGTACAAGTACATCTCCGCTCCATGTACAAGTACCTCTCCGCTCAATGTACAAGTACCTCTCCGCTCAATGTACAAGTACATCTCCGCTCCATGTACCAGTACCTCTCCGCTCAATGTACAAGTACATCTGCGCTCCATGTAGGGCTGGGTATCGTTCAAAATTTTTCGATATCGATACCGTTTCGATACTTGGATTTCGATACCGGTTCCTGAACGATACTTTTTTCGATACCAATTTTTAGAAAAATCCATTTTAACAAAAATAAAACTGCATTACACATTGAAATTATTTTACAAATCTTTAGTTTCCCCCCATCTTAAGTTTTACAGCAGAAAAAAATAAAACCTACTGTATTTAACATAACTTTAAGTTCTCTAAACGTATTGCCGTCCCTACAAAAAATATTGGAGTACTACAAAGGAAAGAAATGTAGCTAAAACAAATAAATCAGTGGAATAGTTTTCAGTGCAAAACAGAGAGTTGCAAATCAGGGTTTAATGCTCACTGATGCAACAGAACTCTATTCTTGTACAAACTGATGAGATGGCTCCACTTCATGCATGGAAGACTAGTTGAGCATTGACTAGCCTATCAATATAGCCTTATATGCCACAAAGTGAATCGCATTTATATTCAACAAACTATCATGACATCAGCGTTTGTTAACGAGTTGCTAAAAATACATGGGCGATAACTGCCCGCTTGCACATAACGCTAATTAATTAAACATTAACGCTAGCGTTGCAGATCAGTGTGCTCACTGCTGCAACAGAACGTCATTCTTGTCAAATCTGACGAGACAGCTCAACTTCACTGACTAGCCAATCAATATAAATGAATCGCATTTACATTCAACAAACTATCATGACATCAGCGTTTGTTAACGAGTTGCTAAAAATACACAATGCCCGCTTGCGCATAACGTTACGGCGGCAATTAATTAAACGATCTAATGCTACAACTCACAGCCAGATGCATGGATTTGTCAGACTGAGGGATCTGATAACCGCTAACTTGCGGTAAGCTGAGCTGACCCACCTCTCAATTATTTCTCTTGTCTGTGGAAACCAGTCCGTGTTGTTTCTGTTTCTTTTCCTGCTTTTCATCATCTTCGCCATATGGTAATCCAGGATAGGAGTAGCTTGAGTGGCTAACTTCTTGTATACTATCCGCACCGCACGCCTGGCTCACAGTCACAACAAACACACCGGCTAAAGTGGGCGTAACGTTTCCTGCATGCCTCTACATGACAGCCAATCACCAGCCGTATTAGAGCGCGGCGTGCAAGCATGTCGCATGCTTATAGGCTCAATGACGCTGTTTTGTTTTGGTATCGAAAATTGGTATCGATTGACAAGGGAGGCTTCGATACCCCTTAGTATCGATGTTTCCATTTCGGTGCCAAGTAAGTATCGAAACTCGATACCCAGCCCTAGCTCCATGTACAAGTACCTCTCCGCTCAATGTACAAGTACCTCTCCGCTCAATGTACAAGTACCTCTCCGCTCCATGTACAAGTACCTCTCCGCTCAATGTACAAGTACATCTCCGCTCCATGTACAAGTACCTCTCCGCTCCATGTACAAGTACCTCTCCGCTCCATGTACAAGTACATCTCCGCTCCATGTACAAGTACCTCTCCGCTCAATGTACAAGTACATCTCCGCTCCATGTACAAGTACATCTCCACTCCATGTACAAGTACCTCTCCGCTCAATGTACAAGTACATCTCCGCTCCATGTACCAGTACCTCTCCGCTCAATGTACAAGTACATCTCCACTCCATGTACAAGTACCTCTCCGCTCAATGTACAAGTACATCTCCGCTCCATGTACCAGTACCTCTCCGCTCAATGTACAAGTACATCTCCACTCCATGTACAAGTACCTCTCCGCTCAATGTACAAGTACATCTCCGCTCCATGTACCAGTACCTCTCCGCTCAATGTACAAGTACATCTCCGCTCCATGTACAAGTACCTCTCCGCTCAATGTACAAGTACCTCTCCGCTCAATGTACAAGTACATCTCCGCTCCATGTACCAGTACCTCTCCGCTCAATGTACAAGTACATCTCCACTCCATGTACAAGTACCTCTCCGCTCAATGTACAAGTACATCTCCGCTCCATGTACCAGTACCTCTCCGCTCAATGTACAAGTACATCTCCGCTCCATGTACAAGTACCTCTCCGCTCAATGTACAAGTACCTCTCCGCTCAATGTACAAGTACATCTCCGCTCCATGTACCAGTACCTCTCCGCTCAATGTACAAGTACATCTGCGCTCCATGTAGGGCTGGGTATCGTTCAAAATTTTTCGATATCGATACCGTTTCGATACTTGGATTTCGATACCGGTTCCTGAACGATACTTTTTTCGATACCAATTTTTAGAAAAATCCATTTTAACAAAAATAAAACTGCATTACACATTGAAATTATTTTACAAATCTTTAGTTTCCCCCCATCTTAAGTTTTACAGCAGAAAAAAATAAAACCTACTGTATTTAACATAACTTTAAGTTCTCTAAACGTATTGCCGTCCCTACAAAAAATATTGGAGTACTACAAAGGAAAGAAATGTAGCTAAAACAAATAAATCAGTGGAATAGTTTTCAGTGCAAAACAGAGAGTTGCAAATCAGGGTTTAATGCTCACTGATGCAACAGAACTCTATTCTTGTACAAACTGATGAGATGGCTCCACTTCATGCATGGAAGACTAGTTGAGCATTGACTAGCCTATCAATATAGCCTTATATGCCACAAAGTGAATCGCATTTATATTCAACAAACTATCATGACATCAGCGTTTGTTAACGAGTTGCTAAAAATACATGGGCGATAACTGCCCGCTTGCACATAACGCTAATTAATTAAACATTAACGCTAGCGTTGCAGATCAGTGTGCTCACTGCTGCAACAGAACGTCATTCTTGTCAAATCTGACGAGACAGCTCAACTTCACTGACTAGCCAATCAATATAAATGAATCGCATTTACATTCAACAAACTATCATGACATCAGCGTTTGTTAACGAGTTGCTAAAAATACACAATGCCCGCTTGCGCATAACGTTACGGCGGCAATTAATTAAACGATCTAATGCTACAACTCACAGCCAGATGCATGGATTTGTCAGACTGAGGGATCTGATAACCGCTAACTTGCGGTAAGCTGAGCTGACCCACCTCTCAATTATTTCTCTTGTCTGTGGAAACCAGTCCGTGTTGTTTCTGTTTCTTTTCCTGCTTTTCATCATCTTCGCCATATGGTAATCCAGGATAGGAGTAGCTTGAGTGGCTAACTTCTTGTATACTATCCGCACCGCACGCCTGGCTCACAGTCACAACAAACACACCGGCTAAAGTGGGCGTAACGTTTCCTGCATGCCTCTACATGACAGCCAATCACCAGCCGTATTAGAGCGCGGCGTGCAAGCATGTCGCATGCTTATAGGCTCAATGACGCTGTTTTGTTTTGGTATCGAAAATTGGTATCGATTGACAAGGGAGGCTTCGATACCCCTTAGTATCGATGTTTCCATTTCGGTGCCAAGTAAGTATCGAAACTCGATACCCAGCCCTAGCTCCATGTACAAGTACCTCTCCGCTCAATGTACAAGTACCTCTCCGCTCAATGTACAAGTACCTCTCCGCTCCATGTACAAGTACCTCTCCGCTCCATGTACAAGTACCTCTCCGCTCCATGTACAAGTACCTCTCCGCTCCATGTACAAGTACATCTCTGCTCCATGTACAAGTACCTCTCCGCTCAATGTACAAGTACATCTCCGCTCCATGTACAAGTACCTCTCCGCTCCATGTACAAGTACATCTCCGCTCCATGTACAAGTACCTCTCCGCTCCATGTACAAGTACCTCTCCGCTCAATGTACAAGTACATCTCCGCTCCATGTACAAGTACCTCTCCGCTCAATGTACAAGTACATCTCCGCTCCATGTACCAGTACCTCTCCGCTCAATGTACAAGTACCTCTCCGCTCAATGTACAAGTACATCTCCGCTCCATGTACAAGTACGTCTCCGCTCAATGTATAAGTACCTCTCCGCTCCATGTACAAGTACCTCTCCGCTCAATGTACAAGTACATCTCCGCTCCATGTACAAGTACATCTCCGCTCCATGTACAAGTACCTCTCCGCTCCATGTACAAGTACCTCTCCGCTCCATGTACAAGTACATCTCCGCTCCATGTACAAGTACCTCTCCGCTCAATGTACAAGTACATCTCCGCTCCATGTACAAGTTCATCTCCACTCCATGTACAAGTACCTCTCCGCTCAATGTACAAGTACATCTCCGCTCCATGTACCAGTACCTCTCCGCTCAATGTACAAGTACATCTCCACTCCATGTACAAGTACCTCTCCGCTCAATGTACAAGTACATCTCCGCTCCATGTACCAGTACCTCTCCGCTCAATGTACAAGTACATCTCCACTCCATGTACAAGTACCTCTCCGCTCAATGTACAAGTACATCTCCGCTCCATGTACCAGTACCTCTCCGCTCAATGTACAAGTACATCTCCGCTCCATGTACAAGTACCTCTCCGCTCAATGTACAAGTACCTCTCCGCTCAATGTACAAGTACATCTCCGCTCCATGTACCAGTACCTCTCCGCTCAATGTACAAGTACATCTGCGCTCCATGTAGGGCTGGGTATCGTTCAAAATTTTTCGATATCGATACCGTTTCGATACTTGGATTTCGATACCGGTTCCTGAACGATACTTTTTTCGATACCAATTTTTAGAAAAATCCATTTTAACAAAAATAAAACTGCATTACACATTGAAATTATTTTACAAATCTTTAGTTTCCCCCCATCTTAAGTTTTACAGCAGAAAAAAATAAAACCTACTGTATTTAACATAACTTTAAGTTCTCTAAACGTATTGCCGTCCCTACAAAAAATATTGGAGTACTACAAAGGAAAGAAATGTAGCTAAAACAAATAAATCAGTGGAATAGTTTTCAGTGCAAAACAGAGAGTTGCAAATCAGGGTTTAATGCTCACTGATGCAACAGAACTCTATTCTTGTACAAACTGATGAGATGGCTCCACTTCATGCATGGAAGACTAGTTGAGCATTGACTAGCCTATCAATATAGCCTTATATGCCACAAAGTGAATCGCATTTATATTCAACAAACTATCATGACATCAGCGTTTGTTAACGAGTTGCTAAAAATACATGGGCGATAACTGCCCGCTTGCACATAACGCTAATTAATTAAACATTAACGCTAGCGTTGCAGATCAGTGTGCTCACTGCTGCAACAGAACGTCATTCTTGTCAAATCTGACGAGACAGCTCAACTTCACTGACTAGCCAATCAATATAAATGAATCGCATTTACATTCAACAAACTATCATGACATCAGCGTTTGTTAACGAGTTGCTAAAAATACACAATGCCCGCTTGCGCATAACGTTACGGCGGCAATTAATTAAACGATCTAATGCTACAACTCACAGCCAGATGCATGGATTTGTCAGACTGAGGGATCTGATAACCGCTAACTTGCGGTAAGCTGAGCTGACCCACCTCTCAATTATTTCTCTTGTCTGTGGAAACCAGTCCGTGTTGTTTCTGTTTCTTTTCCTGCTTTTCATCATCTTCGCCATATGGTAATCCAGGATAGGAGTAGCTTGAGTGGCTAACTTCTTGTATACTATCCGCACCGCACGCCTGGCTCACAGTCACAACAAACACACCGGCTAAAGTGGGCGTAACGTTTCCTGCATGCCTCTACATGACAGCCAATCACCAGCCGTATTAGAGCGCGGCGTGCAAGCATGTCGCATGCTTATAGGCTCAATGACGCTGTTTTGTTTTGGTATCGAAAATTGGTATCGATTGACAAGGGAGGCTTCGATACCCCTTAGTATCGATGTTTCCATTTCGGTGCCAAGTAAGTATCGAAACTCGATACCCAGCCCTAGCTCCATGTACAAGTACCTCTCCGCTCAATGTACAAGTACCTCTCCGCTCAATGTACAAGTACCTCTCCGCTCCATGTACAAGTACCTCTCCGCTCCATGTACAAGTACCTCTCCGCTCCATGTACAAGTACCTCTCCGCTCCATGTACAAGTACATCTCTGCTCCATGTACAAGTACCTCTCCGCTCAATGTACAAGTACATCTCCGCTCCATGTACAAGTACCTCTCCGCTCCATGTACAAGTACATCTCCGCTCCATGTACAAGTACCTCTCCGCTCCATGTACAAGTACCTCTCCGCTCAATGTACAAGTACATCTCCGCTCCATGTACAAGTACCTCTCCGCTCAATGTACAAGTACATCTCCGCTCCATGTACCAGTACCTCTCCGCTCAATGTACAAGTACCTCTCCGCTCAATGTACAAGTACATCTCCGCTCCATGTACAAGTACGTCTCCGCTCAATGTATAAGTACCTCTCCGCTCCATGTACAAGTACCTCTCCGCTCAATGTACAAGTACATCTCCGCTCCATGTACAAGTACCTCTCCGCTCAATGTACAAGTACATCTCCGCTCCATGTACCAGTACCTCTCCGCTCAATGTACAAGTACCTCTCCGCTCAATGTACAAGTACATCTCCGCTCCATGTACAAGTACGTCTCCGCTCAATGTATAAGTACCTCTCCGCTCCATGTACAAGTACCTCTCCGCTCAATGTACAAGTACATCTCCGCTCCATGTACAAGTACCTCTCCGCTCCATGTACAAGTACCTCTCCGCTCCATGTACAAGTACATCTCCGCTCCATGTACAAGTACCTCTCCGCTCAATGTACAAGTACATCTCCGCTCCATGTACAAGTACATCTCCACTCCATGTACAAGTACCTCTCCGCTCAATGTACAAGTACATCTCCGCTCCATGTACCAGTACCTCTCCGCTCAATGTACAAGTACATCTCCACTCCATGTACAAGTACCTCTCCGCTCAATGTACAAGTACATCTCCGCTCCATGTACCAGTACCTCTCCGCTCAATGTACAAGTACATCTCCACTCCATGTACAAGTACCTCTCCGCTCAATGTACAAGTACATCTCCGCTCCATGTACCAGTACCTCTCCGCTCAATGTACAAGTACATCTCCGCTCCATGTACAAGTACCTCTCCGCTCAATGTACAAGTACCTCTCCGCTCAATGTACAAGTACATCTCCGCTCCATGTACCAGTACCTCTCCGCTCAATGTACAAGTACATCTGCGCTCCATGTAGGGCTGGGTATCGTTCAAAATTTTTCGATATCGATACCGTTTCGATACTTGGATTTCGATACCGGTTCCTGAACGATACTTTTTTCGATACCAATTTTTAGAAAAATCCATTTTAACAAAAATAAAACTGCATTACACATTGAAATTATTTTACAAATCTTTAGTTTCCCCCCATCTTAAGTTTTACAGCAGAAAAAAATAAAACCTACTGTATTTAACATAACTTTAAGTTCTCTAAACGTATTGCCGTCCCTACAAAAAATATTGGAGTACTACAAAGGAAAGAAATGTAGCTAAAACAAATAAATCAGTGGAATAGTTTTCAGTGCAAAACAGAGAGTTGCAAATCAGGGTTTAATGCTCACTGATGCAACAGAACTCTATTCTTGTACAAACTGATGAGATGGCTCCACTTCATGCATGGAAGACTAGTTGAGCATTGACTAGCCTATCAATATAGCCTTATATGCCACAAAGTGAATCGCATTTATATTCAACAAACTATCATGACATCAGCGTTTGTTAACGAGTTGCTAAAAATACATGGGCGATAACTGCCCGCTTGCACATAACGCTAATTAATTAAACATTAACGCTAGCGTTGCAGATCAGTGTGCTCACTGCTGCAACAGAACGTCATTCTTGTCAAATCTGACGAGACAGCTCAACTTCACTGACTAGCCAATCAATATAAATGAATCGCATTTACATTCAACAAACTATCATGACATCAGCGTTTGTTAACGAGTTGCTAAAAATACACAATGCCCGCTTGCGCATAACGTTACGGCGGCAATTAATTAAACGATCTAATGCTACAACTCACAGCCAGATGCATGGATTTGTCAGACTGAGGGATCTGATAACCGCTAACTTGCGGTAAGCTGAGCTGACCCACCTCTCAATTATTTCTCTTGTCTGTGGAAACCAGTCCGTGTTGTTTCTGTTTCTTTTCCTGCTTTTCATCATCTTCGCCATATGGTAATCCAGGATAGGAGTAGCTTGAGTGGCTAACTTCTTGTATACTATCCGCACCGCACGCCTGGCTCACAGTCACAACAAACACACCGGCTAAAGTGGGCGTAACGTTTCCTGCATGCCTCTACATGACAGCCAATCACCAGCCGTATTAGAGCGCGGCGTGCAAGCATGTCGCATGCTTATAGGCTCAATGACGCTGTTTTGTTTTGGTATCGAAAATTGGTATCGATTGACAAGGGAGGCTTCGATACCCCTTAGTATCGATGTTTCCATTTCGGTGCCAAGTAAGTATCGAAACTCGATACCCAGCCCTAGCTCCATGTACAAGTACCTCTCCGCTCAATGTACAAGTACCTCTCCGCTCAATGTACAAGTACCTCTCCGCTCCATGTACAAGTACCTCTCCGCTCCATGTACAAGTACCTCTCCGCTCCATGTACAAGTACCTCTCCGCTCCATGTACAAGTACATCTCTGCTCCATGTACAAGTACCTCTCCGCTCAATGTACAAGTACATCTCCGCTCCATGTACAAGTACCTCTCCGCTCCATGTACAAGTACATCTCCGCTCCATGTACAAGTACCTCTCCGCTCCATGTACAAGTACCTCTCCGCTCAATGTACAAGTACATCTCCGCTCCATGTACAAGTACCTCTCCGCTCAATGTACAAGTACATCTCCGCTCCATGTACCAGTACCTCTCCGCTCAATGTACAAGTACCTCTCCGCTCAATGTACAAGTACATCTCCGCTCCATGTACAAGTACGTCTCCGCTCAATGTATAAGTACCTCTCCGCTCCATGTACAAGTACCTCTCCGCTCAATGTACAAGTACATCTCCGCTCCATGTACAAGTACCTCTCCGCTCAATGTACAAGTACATCTCCGCTCCATGTACCAGTACCTCTCCGCTCAATGTACAAGTACCTCTCCGCTCAATGTACAAGTACATCTCCGCTCCATGTACAAGTACGTCTCCGCTCAATGTATAAGTACCTCTCCGCTCCATGTACAAGTACCTCTCCGCTCAATGTACAAGTACATCTCCGCTCCATGTACAAGTACCTCTCCGCTCCATGTACAAGTACCTCTCCGCTCCATGTACAAGTACATCTCCGCTCCATGTACAAGTACCTCTCCGCTCAATGTACAAGTACATCTCCGCTCCATGTACAAGTACATCTCCACTCCATGTACAAGTACCTCTCCGCTCAATGTACAAGTACATCTCCGCTCCATGTACCAGTACCTCTCCGCTCAATGTACAAGTACATCTCCACTCCATGTACAAGTACCTCTCCGCTCAATGTACAAGTACATCTCCGCTCCATGTACCAGTACCTCTCCGCTCAATGTACAAGTACATCTCCACTCCATGTACAAGTACCTCTCCGCTCAATGTACAAGTACATCTCCGCTCCATGTACCAGTACCTCTCCGCTCAATGTACAAGTACATCTCCGCTCCATGTACAAGTACCTCTCCGCTCAATGTACAAGTACATCTCCGCTCCATGTACCAGTACCTCTCCGCTCAATGTACAAGTACATCTGCGCTCCATGTAGGGCTGGGTATCGTTCAAAATTTTTCGATATCGATACCGTTTCGATACTTGGATTTCGATACCGGTTCCTGAACGATACTTTTTTCGATACCAATTTTTAGAAAAATCCATTTTAACAAAAATAAAACTGCATTACACATTGAAATTATTTTACAAATCTTTAGTTTCCCCCCATCTTAAGTTTTACAGCAGAAAAAAATAAAACCTACTGTATTTAACATAACTTTAAGTTCTCTAAACGTATTGCCGTCCCTACAAAAAATATTGGAGTACTACAAAGGAAAGAAATGTAGCTAAAACAAATAAATCAGTGGAATAGTTTTCAGTGCAAAACAGAGAGTTGCAAATCAGGGTTTAATGCTCACTGATGCAACAGAACTCTATTCTTGTACAAACTGATGAGATGGCTCCACTTCATGCATGGAAGACTAGTTGAGCATTGACTAGCCTATCAATAGAGCCTTATATGCCACAAAGTGAATCGCATTTATATTCAACAAACTATCATGACATCAGCGTTTGTTAACGAGTTGCTAAAAATACATGGGCGATAACTGCCCGCTTGCACATAACGCTAATTAATTAAACATTAACGCTAGCGTTGCAGATCAGTGTGCTCACTGCTGCAACAGAACGTCATTCTTGTCAAATCTGACGAGACAGCTCAACTTCACTGACTAGCCAATCAATATAAATGAATCGCATTTACATTCAACAAACTATCATGACATCAGCGTTTGTTAACGAGTTGCTAAAAATACACAATGCCCGCTTGCGCATAACGTTACGGCGGCAATTAATTAAACGATCTAATGCTACAACTCACAGCCAGATGCATGGATTTGTCAGACTGAGGGATCTGATAACCGCTAACTTGCGGTAAGCTGAGCTGACCCACCTCTCAATTATTTCTCTTGTCTGTGGAAACCAGTCCGTGTTGTTTCTGTTTCTTTTCCTGCTTTTCATCATCTTCGCCATATGGTAATCCAGGATAGGAGTAGCTTGAGTGGCTAACTTCTTGTATACTATCCGCACCGCACGCCTGGCTCACAGTCACAACAAACACACCGGCTAAAGTGGGCGTAACGTTTCCTGCATGCCTCTACATGACAGCCAATCACCAGCCGTATTAGAGCGCGGCGTGCAAGCATGTCGCATGCTTATAGGCTCAATGACGCTGTTTTGTTTTGGTATCGAAAATTGGTATCGATTGACAAGGGAGGCTTCGATACCCCTTAGTATCGATGTTTCCATTTCGGTGCCAAGTAAGTATCGAAACTCGATACCCAGCCCTAGCTCCATGTACAAGTACCTCTCCGCTCAATGTACAAGTACCTCTCCGCTCCATGTACAAGTACCTCTCCGCTCCATGTACAAGTACCTCTCCGCTCCATGTACAAGTACCTCTCCGCTCCATGTACAAGTACATCTCTGCTCCATGTACAAGTACCTCTCCGCTCAATGTACAAGTACATCTCCGCTCCATGTACAAGTACCTCTCCGCTCCATGTACAAGTACATCTCCGCTCCATGTACAAGTACCTCTCCGCTCCATGTACAAGTACCTCTCCGCTCAATGTACAAGTACATCTCCGCTCCATGTACAAGTACCTCTCCGCTCAATGTACAAGTACATCTCCGCTCCATGTACCAGTACCTCTCCGCTCAATGTACAAGT
The DNA here is from genome assembly GCF_964638095.1 of Poromitra crassiceps. Classification (NCBI taxonomy): domain Eukaryota; kingdom Metazoa; phylum Chordata; class Actinopteri; order Beryciformes; family Melamphaidae; genus Poromitra; species Poromitra crassiceps. The sequence goes on from NW_028152256.1 coordinate 1,575,814, forward strand.
ACCTCTCCGCTCAATGTACAAGTACATCTCCGCTCCATGTACAAGTACGTCTCCGCTCAATGTATAAGTACCTCTCCGCTCCATGTACAAGTACCTCTCCGCTCAATGTACAAGTACATCTCCGCTCCATGTACAAGTACCTCTCCGCTCAATGTACAAGTACATCTCCGCTCCATGTACCAGTACCTCTCCGCTCAATGTACAAGTACCTCTCCGCTCAATGTACAAGTACATCTCCGCTCCATGTACAAGTACGTCTCCGCTCAATGTATAAGTACCTCTCCGCTCCATGTACAAGTACCTCTCCGCTCAATGTACAAGTACATCTCCGCTCCATGTACAAGTACCTCTCCGCTCCATGTACAAGTACCTCTCCGCTCCATGTACAAGTACATCTCCGCTCCATGTACAAGTACCTCTCCGCTCAATGTACAAGTACATCTCCGCTCCATGTACAAGTACATCTCCACTCCATGTACAAGTACCTCTCCGCTCAATGTACAAGTACATCTCCGCTCCATGTACCAGTACCTCTCCGCTCAATGTACAAGTACATCTCCACTCCATGTACAAGTACCTCTCCGCTCAATGTACAAGTACATCTCCGCTCCATGTACCAGTACCTCTCCGCTCAATGTACAAGTACATCTCCACTCCATGTACAAGTACCTCTCCGCTCAATGTACAAGTACATCTCCGCTCCATGTACCAGTACCTCTCCGCTCAATGTACAAGTACATCTCCGCTCCATGTACAAGTACCTCTCCGCTCAATGTACAAGTACCTCTCCGCTCAATGTACAAGTACATCTCCGCTCCATGTACCAGTACCTCTCCGCTCAATGTACAAGTACATCTGCGCTCCATGTAGGGCTGGGTATCGTTCAAAATTTTTCGATATCGATACCGTTTCGATACTTGGATTTCGATACCGGTTCCTGAACGATACTTTTTTCGATACCAATTTTTAGAAAAATCCATTTTAACAAAAATAAAACTGCATTACACATTGAAATTATTTTACAAATCTTTAGTTTCCCCCCATCTTAAGTTTTACAGCAGAAAAAAATAAAACCTACTGTATTTAACATAACTTTAAGTTCTCTAAACGTATTGCCGTCCCTACAAAAAATATTGGAGTACTACAAAGGAAAGAAATGTAGCTAAAACAAATAAATCAGTGGAATAGTTTTCAGTGCAAAACAGAGAGTTGCAAATCAGGGTTTAATGCTCACTGATGCAACAGAACTCTATTCTTGTACAAACTGATGAGATGGCTCCACTTCATGCATGGAAGACTAGTTGAGCATTGACTAGCCTATCAATAGAGCCTTATATGCCACAAAGTGAATCGCATTTATATTCAACAAACTATCATGACATCAGCGTTTGTTAACGAGTTGCTAAAAATACATGGGCGATAACTGCCCGCTTGCACATAACGCTAATTAATTAAACATTAACGCTAGCGTTGCAGATCAGTGTGCTCACTGCTGCAACAGAACGTCATTCTTGTCAAATCTGACGAGACAGCTCAACTTCACTGACTAGCCAATCAATATAAATGAATCGCATTTACATTCAACAAACTATCATGACATCAGCGTTTGTTAACGAGTTGCTAAAAATACACAATGCCCGCTTGCGCATAACGTTACGGCGGCAATTAATTAAACGATCTAATGCTACAACTCACAGCCAGATGCATGGATTTGTCAGACTGAGGGATCTGATAACCGCTAACTTGCGGTAAGCTGAGCTGACCCACCTCTCAATTATTTCTCTTGTCTGTGGAAACCAGTCCGTGTTGTTTCTGTTTCTTTTCCTGCTTTTCATCATCTTCGCCATATGGTAATCCAGGATAGGAGTAGCTTGAGTGGCTAACTTCTTGTATACTATCCGCACCGCACGCCTGGCTCACAGTCACAACAAACACACCGGCTAAAGTGGGCGTAACGTTTCCTGCATGCCTCTACATGACAGCCAATCACCAGCCGTATTAGAGCGCGGCGTGCAAGCATGTCGCATGCTTATAGGCTCAATGACGCTGTTTTGTTTTGGTATCGAAAATTGGTATCGATTGACAAGGGAGGCTTCGATACCCCTTAGTATCGATGTTTCCATTTCGGTGCCAAGTAAGTATCGAAACTCGATACCCAGCCCTAGCTCCATGTACAAGTACCTCTCCGCTCAATGTACAAGTACCTCTCCGCTCAATGTACAAGTACCTCTCCGCTCCATGTACAAGTACCTCTCCGCTCCATGTACAAGTACCTCTCCGCTCCATGTACAAGTACCTCTCCGCTCCATGTACAAGTACATCTCTGCTCCATGTACAAGTACCTCTCCGCTCAATGTACAAGTACATCTCCGCTCCATGTACAAGTACCTCTCCGCTCCATGTACAAGTACATCTCCGCTCCATGTACAAGTACCTCTCCGCTCCATGTACAAGTACCTCTCCGCTCAATGTACAAGTACATCTCCGCTCCATGTACAAGTACCTCTCCGCTCCATGTACAAGTACCTCTCCGCTCCATGTACAAGTACATCTCCGCTCAATGTACAAGTACATCTCCGCTCCATGTACAAGTACCTCTCCGCTCAATGTACAAGTACATCTGCGCTCCATGTACAAGTACCTCTCCGCTCAATGTACAAGTACCTCTCCGCTCCATGTACAAGTACCTCTCCGCTCCATGTACAAGTACCTCTCCACTCAATGTACAAGTACCTCTCCGCTCCATGTACAAGTACCTCTCCGCTCAATGTACAAGTACCTCTCCGCTCCATGTACAAGTACATCTCCGCTCAATGTACAAGTACATCTCCGCTCCATGTACAAGTACCTCTCCGCTCAATGTACAAGTACATCTGCGCTCCATGTACAAGTACCTCTCCGCTCAATGTACAAGTACCTCTCCGCTTCATGTACAAGTACCTCTCCGCTCCATGTACAAGTACATCTGCGCTCCATGTACAAGTACCTCTCCGCTCAATGTACAAGTACCTCTCCGCTCAATGTACAAGTACATCTCCGCTCCATGTACAAGTACCTCTCCGCTCAATGTACAAGTACCTCTCCGCTCCATGTACAAGTACCTCTCCGCTCAATGTACAAGTACATCTGCGCTCCATGTACAAGTACCTCTCCGCTCAATGTACAAGTACCTCTCCGCTCCATGTACAAGTACCTCTCCGCTCAATGTACAAGTACATCTGCGCTCCATGTACAAGTACCTCTCCGCTCAATGTACAAGTACCTCTCCGCTCAATGTACAAGTACCTCTCCGCTCAATGTACAAGTACCTCTCCGCTCCATGTACAAGTACCTCTCCGCTCCATGTACAAGTACATCTCTGCTCCATGTACAAGTACCTCTCCGCTCAATGTACAAGTACATCTCTGCTCCATGTACAAGTACCTCTCCGCTCCATGTACAAGTACCTCTCCGCTCCATGTACAAGTACCTCTCCGCTCAATGTACAAGTACATCTGCGCTCCATGTACAAGTACTCCGCTCCATGTACAAGTACCTCTCCGCTCCATGTACAAGTACCTCTCCGCTCCATGCTCCTCTCGGAACCTGTGTGGGACATGGATTGCAAATTACAGTAGCTTTCTGATCATTCTGAAACTGAAAAACAGCAACACACTGGCAGCAGCCATGTTTGCTTCGCAGCTGTGATGTCACAAGTGTGCGACAACAAAAGCTCAGCTTCCGAGGCAAAAAATAAAGCATGATTATTATCGGATAATTTATCGGAAAAAGGCCATTATCGGAATAATAAATAATAACGCAAAATGGCCATATCGGCCGATAATTTATCGGCCCGATAATTATCGTGCATCCCTAATTTTGCACTTTGTTTTTTGCACTGCAACTGCAGTGTTTCTTTTTCAGTGTTTCAGAAATGTTCTTTTGAGAAGAAAATGTATCGGTTTGGCCGATTATTATGGCCGATATTCAACATTTTGCCGATTATCTGTATCGGCATTTTCATTGGCTGTTTGCCGATATAATAATTCAATAAAAAAATGCGCTAATTTGCAGCTGCTGCGGCTGGAAGGAGCCTCTCCTACAGTACTGTAGTTCCCTCTGTGTGATCTGGAGCAATGTCCCTCCCACAGCGCTATCTGATTGGTTACACATCGAGCAATAGCCTATCAGAGAGCTGCTCAGAGATGAAATCTGACACCTCAGTGCTCCAGCCTGCACAGAGGCAGGCCGTGGCCGTCTGAGCTGTGCTGCCTCTGTGGAGCGGACAGCGGACTTGACTAGTTGGCTGTTGCGACTGTGTGACAGTCACAGTGTTAAGGTAAAGCTGCAGATATTGCCATGCCGAAGTTGTACTAAAGTTAATATACATAATAATTACCTACGCTGACATTTCAAAAACACCACGATCTTATGAGCGATTCGTATGAAGCGCAGCCTCGCACAGTGCAAAGTGTGTGGAGATAGGTCTGTCTATAAGTGAGAGAGATGATTGTTGCAGTGATAACGATAAGATAACAGAGATTATTTGTGTACTGATAGCATATATCTTTGAGTAACGTTGGTGCCTGCTGTGCAAGTGCAACTCAAACTTATCACCGTCCACCGCTGTTGAAGAGGGCAAAATAGCCTAGTAACCTCACAAAGCAGTGTATGGGGCACTAGTTTTTAATTCCATAGTAGCGTGCGTGTCCACGGTGTAGCGTCGCTCTTTTTGAATCAAATGGCCATGGTTGTCAGTAGCGAAGCTGTTTTATTGATCCAGCGCTGCGTGTCCGCGCTGCGTGTCCGAAAAATACATTGGCAGGCAGGCATGTCTGGGCAAGCTGCAGCGGACTTTTTTTCTGCTCTCTCTGACTCTCTCTCTGCTTGGAACAAGGAACCGAATAAACGAGGATGAGACATTACATCAGCGGATGCACGGATGAACGTGTTTGTTTCAGTATTCTCCTTTGAGAGCCTGGGGGTGAGGTTAGTGTCAGGTGTAAGCGGAGGGAAACCCTCTATTATTTTGTTACTGTAGTGAGTCGGTGTTAGTTTGTTAAAAGTATAAGTCCACAGCTTTATCTTGATAATGTGCCCAAGTCTCCACTAGATTGAACAAACACACACACACACACACACACACACACACACACACACACACACACACATACACTTTGATTCATATCAATATTAATAGAGTGAATATTTTCAAATAATATTGTAGTTGGATAAACTGAAGAAAATGAATTTCAACAACGGGTCGTGTTATTCTAAATTTTGACACCAAGATTTAAATTTTTACTGCAAACATATATCGGTTCCAAAATATCGGTTATCGGTGTCTTTCATTGCCGATAATCGATATCGATATCGGCCCTGAAAAACCCATATCGGTCGACCCCTAGTTTTGACCCTGTGAGTCTGTTACCTTGCTAGCCATGTTTTGACCCTGTGAGTCTGTTACCTTGCTAGCCATGTTTTGACCCTGTGAGTCTGTTACCTTGCTAGCCATGTTTTGACCCTGTGAGTCTGTTACCTTGCTAGCCATGTTTTGACCCTGTGAGTCTGTTACCTTGCTAGCCATGTTTTGACCCTGTGAGTCTGTTACCTTGCTAGCCATGTTTTGACCCTGTGAGTCTGTTACCTTGCTAGCCATGTTTTGACCCTGTGAGTCTGTTACCTTGCTAGCCATGTTTTGACCCTGTGAGTCTGTTACCTTGCTAGACATGTTTTGACCCTGTGAGTCTGTTACCTTGCTAGCCATGTTTTGACCCTGTGAGTCTGTTACCTTGCTAGCCATGTTTTGACCCTGTGAGTCTGTTACCTTGCTAGCCATGTTTTGACCCTGTGAGTCTGTTACCTTGCTAGCCATGTTTTGACCCTGTGAGTCTGTTACCTTGCTAGCCATGTTTTGACCCTGTGAGTCTGTTACCTTGCTAGCCATGTTTTGACCCTGTGAGTCTGTTACCTTGCTAGCCATGTTTTGACCCTGTGAGTCTGTTACCTTGCTAGCCATGTGTTGACCCTGTGAGTCTGTTACCTTGCTAGCCATGTTTTGACCCTGTGAGTCTGTTACCTTGCTAGCCATGTGTTGACCCTGTGAGTCTGTTACCTTGCTAGCCATGTTTTGACCCTGTGAGTCTGTTACCTTGCTAGCCGTGTTTTGACCCTGTGAGTCTGTGTTACCTTGCTAGCCATGTGTTGACCCTGTGAGTCTGTTACCTTGCTAGCCATGTTTTGACCCTGTGAGTCTGTTACCTTGCTAGCCATGTTTTGACCCTGTGAGTCTGTTACCTTGCTAGCCATGTTTTGACCCTGTGAGTCTGTTACCTTGCTAGCCATGTTTTGACCCTGTGAGTCTGTGTTACCTTGCTAGCCATGTTTTGACCCTGTGAGTCTGTTACCTTGCTAGCCATGTTTTGACCCTGTGAGTCTGTGTTACCTTGCTAGCCATGTTTTGACCCTGTGAGTCTGTTACCTTGCTAGCCATGTTTTGACCCTGTGAGTCTGTGTTACCTTGCTAGCCATGTTTTGACCCTGTGAGTCTGTGTTACCTTGCTAGCCATGTTTTGACCCTGTGAGTCTGTTACCTTGCTAGCCATCTTTTGACCCTGTGAGTCTGTGTTACCTTGCTAGCCATGTTTTGACCCTGTGAGTCTGTTACCTTGCTAGCCATGTTTTGACCCTGTGAGTCTGTTACCTTGCTAGCCATGTTTTGACCCTGTGAGTCTGTTACCTTGCTAGCCATGTTTTGACCCTGTGAGTCTGTTACCTTGCTAGCCATGTTTTGACCCTGTGAGTCTGTTACCTTGCTAGCCGTGTTTTGACCCTGTGAGTCTGTTACCTTGCTAGCCATGTTTTGACCCTGTGAGTCTGTTACCTTGCTAGCCATGTTTTGACCCTGTGAGTCTGTTACCTTGCTAGCCATGTTTTGACCCTGTGAGTCTGTTACCTTGCTAGCCATGTTTTGACCCTGTGAGTCTGTTACCTTGCTAGCCATGTTTTGACCCTGTGAGTCTGTTACCTTGCTAGCCATGTTTTGACCCTGTGAGTCTGTTACCTTGCTAGACATGTTTTGACCCTGTGAGTCTGTTACCTTGCTAGCCATGTTTTGACCCTGTGAGTCTGTTACCTTGCTAGCCATGTTTTGACCCTGTGAGTCTGTTACCTTGCTAGCCATGTTTTGACCCTGTGAGTCTGTTACCTTGCTAGCCATGTTTTGACCCTGTGAGTCTGTTACCTTGCTAGCCATGTTTTGACCCTGTGAGTCTGTTACCTTGCTAGCCATGTTTTGACCCTGTGAGTCTGTTACCTTGCTAGCCATGTTTTGACCCTGTGAGTCTGTTACCTTGCTAGCTGTGTTTTGACCCTGTGAGTCTGTTACCTTGCTAGCCATGTTTTGACCCTGTGAGTCTGTTACCTTGCTAGCTGTGTTTTGACCCTGTGAGTCTGTTACCTTGCTAGCTGTGTTTTGACCCTGTGAGTCTGTTACCTTGCTAGCCGTCAGACAAAAGAGTTGAGGTAGACTTTCTGTCACACATACAGTGCTGTGAGATAGAGCTAGAGACCAGAGTCAAATTCTTTCCCCTGACGAAAACCACTTCTCCAGTTGGTGGGGACTGCCGATACTGGCAAGCCTAGACAGCAGCAATTATTCTGTTATTTTCTGTCCTATGGCTCTGTTTTCTTGGAAAAATTGTGAACAAAGTCCTTTAGTTACAAAGAGAACATAGAATTTCCACAAAGAAAGAATGATTTGATTTCAATTTGATTTCGAGAGACAATACAAATGTACCCTTGAGGAGGATGTCCTAACAAACCTAATGAAATCAGTTAATAGTCGTCCTCAAAGACACCAATTAAAAGTAAACTGCTGCGAATGTCCGCTTCACAGGTCTGTTAAACATCAACATGAAAGTGTGGTAAAGCCTGCAGCACAAGAACCACCGCATGAGAAGCCTGTGTAAACCTCAGGCAGTTTAACCGCAGCCTGTGTAAACCTCGGGCAGTTTAACCCCAGCCTGTGTAAACCTCGGGCAGTTTAACCCCAGCCTGTGTAAACCTCAGACAGGTTAACCCCAGCCTGTGTAAACCTCAGGCAGTTTAACCCCAGCCTGTGTAAACCTCAGGCAGTTTAACCCCAGCCTGTGTAAACCTTGGGCAGTTTAACCCCAGCCTGTGTAAACCTCAGGCAGTTTAACCCCAGCCTGTGTAAACCTCAGGCAGTTTAACCCCAGCCTGTGTAAACCTCAGGCAGTTTAACCCCAGCCTGTGTAAACCTCAGGCAGTTTAACCGCAGCCTGTGTAAACCTCGGGCAGTTTAACCCCAGCCTGTGTAAACCTCAGGCAGTTTAACCGCAGCCTGTGTAAACCTCGGGCAGGTTAACCCCAGCCTGTGTAAACCTCGGGCAGTTTAACCCCAGCCTGTGTAAACCTCGGGCAGTTTAACCCCAGCCTGTGTAAACCTCAGGCAGTTTAACCCCAGCCTGTGTAAACCTCAGGCAGTTTAACCCCAGCCTGTGTAAACCTCGGGCAGTTTAACCCCAGCCTGTGTAAACCTCAGGCAGTTTAACCCCAGCCTGTGTAAACCTCAGGCAGTTTAACCCCAGCCTGTGTAAACCTCAGGCAGTTTAACCCCAGCCTGTGTAAACCTCAGGCAGTTTAACTGCAGCCTGTGTAAACCTCAGGCAGTTTAACCCCAGCCTGTGTAAACCTCAGGCAGTTTAACCCCAGCCTATGTAGCCCTCAGGCAGTTTAACCCCAGCCTGTGTAAACCTCAGGCAGTTTAACCGCAGCCTGTGTAAACCTCGGGCAGTTTAACCCCAGCCTGTGTAGACCTCAGGCAGTTTAACCCCAGCCTGTGTAAACCTCGGGCAGTTTAACCCCAGCCTGTGTAAACCTCAGGCAGTTTAACCGCAGCCTGTGTAAACCTCAGGCAGTTTAACCCCAGCCTGTGTAAACCTCGGGCAGTTTAACCCCAGCCTGTGTAAACCTCAGGCAGTTTAACCGCAGCCTGTGTAAACCTCAGGCAGTTTAACCCCAGCCTGTGTAAACCTCAGGCAGTTTAACCCCAGCCTGTGTAAACCTCAGGCAGTTTAACCCCAGCCTATGTAGCCCTCAGGCAGTTTAACCCCAGCCTGTGTAAACCTCAGGCAGTTTAACCGCAGCCTGTGTAAACCTCGGGCAGTTTAACCCCAGCCTGTGTAGACCTCAGGCAGTTTAACCCCAGCCTGTGTAAACCTCGGGCAGTTTAACCCCAGCCTGTGTAAACCTCAGGCAGTTTAACCGCAGCCTGTGTAAACCTCAGGCAGTTTAACCCCAGCCTGTGTAAACCTCGGGCAGTTTAACCCCAGCCTGTGTAAACCTCAGGCAGTTTAACCGCAGCCTGTGTAAACCTCAGGCAGTTTAACCCCAGCCTGTGTAAACCTCAGGCAGTTTAACCCCAGCCTGTGTAAACCTCAGGCAGTTTAACCCCAGCCTATGTAGCCCTCAGGCAGTTTAACCCCAGCCTGTGTAAACCTCAGGCAGTTTAACCGCAGCCTGTGTAAACCTCGGGCAGTTTAACCCCAGCCTGTGTAAACCTCAGGCAGTTTAACCCCAGCCTGTGTAAACCTCGGGCAGTTTAACCCCAGCCTGTGTAAACCTCAGGCAGTTTAACCCCAGCCTGTGTAAACCTCAGGCAGTTTAACCCCAGCCTGTGTAAACCTCGGGCAGTTTAACCCCAGCATGTGTAAACCTCAGGCAGTTTAACCCCAGCCTGTGTAAACCTCAGGCAGTTTAACCGCAGCCTGTGTAAACCTCGGGCAGTTTAACCCCAGCCTGTGTAAACCTCAAGACAGTTTAACCCCAGCCTGTGTAAACCTCAGGCAGTTTAACCCCAGCCTGTGTAAACCTCAGGCAGTTTAACCCCAGCCTGTGTAAACCTCAAGACAGTTTAACCCCAGCCTGTGTAAACCTCAGGCAGTTTAACCCCAGCCTGTGTAAACCTCAAGACAGTTTAACCCCAGCCTGTGTAAACCTCAGGCAGTTTAACCCCAGCCTGTGTAAACCTCAAGACAGTTTAACCCCAGCCTGTGTAAACCTCAAGACAGTTTAACCCCAGCCTGTGTAAACCTCAAGACAGTTTAACCCCAGCCTGTGTAAACCTAAAGACAGTTTAACCCCAGCCTGTGTAAACCTCAGGCAGTTTAACCCCAGCCTGTGTAAACCTCAGGCAGTTTAATTTAGTTTCATGCCTAGCTAGCTAGTTAACATGCTAGCTCGTCCTCAGTCAGAATCGAATTGACATACCGTACATATCTTCCCATTTTACAAAGTTATTATTTTTTTTACTTGAGAACAAAATGAAGTTATTTGTCCAAAAAAAGAAAATTGGGCCAACAGTGTGGCTAATCAACAACATGGTCAGGACATTGTCTCAGAAATAAAATCCAGATTTCTTAAAAATGACAAAATACACTGGAGACATGCGCGGCGCCAGGGGGGGGCTAGGGGGGGCTTTAGCCCCCCCTGAAATTAGCCAAGCCCCCCCTAAGCCCCCCCTGGAAATTTCTTTGGAGAAAAACAAAAACTTAATGTATACAACTAAACTAGGCTAATATCATAGTAGAAGTGAAAATTCCCAGCGTCCTTGAACACAGCACAGCACTGTCTGAGCACCGGGCCGGCCCATTTGTTATGGAGGGGTTCTCACCCTACTGGCAAGTGATTATGGCATGGTGTGATAGAAGGACCTCCCCTCTGCTCTGCTCAAAGTGGCCTGCTCCATCTCAAAGCGTCTCTCTCTCAGCTGGTCCGCGGAACTTAAATTTCCTTACATACATGTCAATATCATAGGTCAATATCTACGGAAAATGGACATAAAACAAGCGTCTAGCGTTAGTATCGCGCGCCTTTATATTGATCAAGCGTTTATGTTGATGGCCATCACAAAGGAGATACTTTATTTTGCTTTGTACACTGGACTGGACAGGATCGAGCGCACTGATGTTAGCCAGGTAGGCTGCTGCACACAAGGCTTGTTTCTCTCTCTCTCTCTCTCTCTCTCTCTCTCTCTCTCTCTCTCTCTCTGTTCGGGAGCTGTCTGCGCTGTACACCGACGGACACGCGGCACATGGCTTGTTTCGTTGTTTTTTACATACTGACAGCACGCTGTCTGTCGCTGACTGAGCAGAAAGCTACATGTCATGACATGAGTCCTGGCAGACTAACGTCAGGTGAGGGTCTGTGTGTGACTGTGTGGCTGGGGGAGTGTCTGTGCACTCCTCTTTGTCTGACTGCTCTGCTGTGTAAATTTTTTATAGTCTTTGGTATGGCTCGCCCGGTGATCGAACTCACACAACCTCATAGTCTCAGGGCGGACACTGTTTTGATAAAAGTATCAAAAAACGCCTCAGTCACTATACAGTCTTGTTGTCACTGGCGTGATTGTTATAAAGTGCAATCTATCAATTTACTCTGGCACAGACTATTGATGAATGGATGTGCCTGCCTTTGTATGTGGCACTGTTTATTTACATATAGCCTATATGCAGTGATTAGCCTAATTTGTCTCTAAAATATAGCACATTTTAAATCTTTTGTGTAAATTGTGAATATAAACTCTTGATTTACCATCTAAATGTGTGTGCTGCATATAGCCTTGTGTAACTGGACTCATCAGTCTCAACATATACAGTGTGACAAAGGGCTAAATACACAGTCAGTCTTCAGCTCATTGAAGCACTTACATGCATAATGTTGGGTTGGCGATTTGGCTCTCAAAGGAAAAGCAGTGGGCCCTCCTTGTCTAATAGTAGAGCCTAATTCACACCCTATCATATTATTATAATTTCTTATATTAGTGTTTCTCAACCTTTTTACACAAGTACCTGAGAAATTACCACCATATGAATGTATGAGAGGGAGGGGCCCCCGCGTACCACCAGTGGTACCTGTACCACAGGTTGAGAAGAGAACCACTGTCTATTTATGTAGAAAAAGTTAGCCCCTGCTGTAAATATTTAAGCCCCCCCTTAGCCCCCCCAGGCACAATTGGCTGGAGCCGCTACTGACTGGAGAGCGGCTTTAAGCACTTCTCCAGGAAGTGGGTCAACATCTGATTCCCTGGAATTCATCAGAGAGGAAGCCTGCTGAGCTCAGCACTCACTCTGCTTAATGTGCTAGTTTGTGTGTGTGTGTGTGTGTGTGTGTGTGTGTGTGTGGTGGGTGTGGTGGGTGTGTGTGTGTGTGTGTGTGTGTGTGTGTGTGTGGTGGGTGTGTGTGTGTGTGTGGTGGGTGTGTGTGTGTGTGTGTGTGTGTGTGTGTGTGTGTGTGTGTGTGTGTGGTGGGTGTGTGTGTGTGTGTGGTGTGTGTGTGTGTGTGTGTGGTGGGTGTGTGTGTGTGTGTGTGTGTGTGTGTGTGTGTGGTGGGTGGGTGGGTCCGGGGGGGGAGAAAGAACTGGCTATAATCTTACATTTCCACAGAACTTGAAGAGATCTCAGTGTACTGTCCTAAGCCCTTACGGGAAACTCTGGAAACTAGGGGTGCACCGATCACGTTTTTTGCCACCGATCACCGATTGCCGATCACCTATGAGAAATATCTGCCCAACCGATCATCGACCGATCACCGATCACCGATATATATATATATATATATATATATATGTATATATATGTATATATATGTATATATATATATATATATATATATATATATATATATATATATATATATATATATATATATATATATATTTATTTTGTTTATAGCAGTCTATTATAGAAGTTTCCATTTTACATATAAAATGCGGCTTATATAACGGTGCGGCTTATCTATGGATTTTTACAGCTAACGGCCACTAGGGGACCTCCTAAATCTATGGATTTTGGTACGAGAGACAGAACGAGAGTAAGACAGACATTACGAGAGCGAGACCCTGATTGGATGATGTTGCAAAAAATGTGCCTCGCGACCTGATTGGAGCACTGTGCCACTACGCTCTCTCAGCCACTACTGTAAAACACCCTCCCTCCTCCCACCCTCCCTCGCTCCGGGGGAAAAAAGTCGGCGATTGAGCCAGAAACACAGTCTGAATGAAATTGAACGTTCCCAATTCTATGTATTACATTCTAAAAACTTAACGGCAACATTTTGGAAGGCTAAGCCACACAACTAGCTCGTTGTAATCTAACATCATGCTTCAAAAGATGGAGAACTGGCTGGTTACGACGATGAGGATGCAAAACATGTAATTTGCATGTTTCTTCTACTTCTACAGAGGCACCATTGAAAGCCTGCTGACTGGCTGCTTCACCGCCTGGTACGGGAACTGTACCACCATGGACCGCAGGGCGCTACGGAGGGTGAGGCGCGCGGCCCAGCACGTAACAGGAGGTGAACTGCCAGAACTGCACGAACTGTACAACCAGCGGTGCCTCAGGAGGTCCCTGAAGATCATCAAAGACACAAACCATCCCCACAACAGCCTGTTCTCCCTGCTACCCTCAGGGAGGATGAGATGAGATGAGATGAACTTTATTGTCCCCGAGGGGAAATTTGTCTTGGGCAAGTAGTGCCGTACAACAGCCACATATCGCATGTATAGAGGTTTAGACACAATACATACAACAGACAGGGAAAAAACATATCGAGCATACAATGTGGTCCCTTTCCAACATGCACTTTCCACTGGGAAATTTTGCCAGCGTGTAATATAGAAATAAAAGACAGCAAACACTGGTTTGTTCAATTTGGTTCAACTTTCATCCTAATGACATTCTAAGCATATTGCACAGTCATTGTGGGTTTATTGCACAACCCTCATTGCAATTTCCCATTTGATAAAGTAAAAGTATTGAAGATAAAATAAATACACTTTTTGGAGGTACAAACCTCACCTCAAGAGCAATAGGGCACTCAACTAAGTAAGACCAGAACTCAGTATATGACAGTACAATAGAGAGTTCTGCTTTGTTTAAAAAAGAATTCAGCTCTACCAATACTAGGACAGGCAATCCAGATTAGTAGAGAGTTCTGCTTTGTTTTAAAAGAATTTCAGCTCTACTAATACTAAGACAGGCAAGATTTGCCTCTGTTTGTAGAGAGTTCTTAATGAAGAGTAAGAGAATAAAATAAAAAGCTAAGAGAATAAAATAAAATAAAAATAGTAAAAATAGTGAAAAAGTAAAATAAATAAAATAAAATAAAATAATAAAAATATAAAAAAAAAAAGTGAGAAGACATCGACCGGCATATGACCTGGTTTTATAGGGAACACCCTCTTTGGGGAAGGGGCAATGCCGCCTGTTTGTTCAACAATAGCACAGAAGTGGGTAGGAAAGAGAGCTTGAAGCGGTTACTCTTACATCTATACGCTCTGTATCGTCTGCCCGAGGGCAGCAGGTCATAATCACAAAATAAAAGGTGAGATGGGTCATCTAGGATTTTGAGTGCTAGGCTGATGACCTTTTTTTCGTAGATTGTTTGGAGAGGTGCAAAGTCTCTCTTCCCAATCACTTTCATTGCTGTATTTACAATTTTTGCAAGTCTCGTTTTGAGCTGCACGGGAAGTGTTCCATACCATGCTGCCATACCGTACCTAATGAGGCTTTCCAGCACGGCATTATAAAAGGTCTCCATGATCTTGGTGCTAACACCGTACAGTCTGAGCCTTCTAAGAAAGTGAAGCCTCTGGCCCAGTTTACCACACAGGTAGTCGATATGGACATTCCATTTGAGAGAGTTTTCAATATGGATGCCCAGATACCTGTAAGAATTTACCCGCTCAATAGCGCTGTCGTCAATGACCACTGGGTCATGGTCTCTCAGCTCCTTTGGGTCAAAGATCATTTCTTTCGTCTTTTTAGTATTTAGGATAAGGTGGTTACTCTCACACCAGGCCTGGAAAGTGGCGATCTCATTGTGATATTGCGAAGGGCAGTCTTCTCTCTTTAGCAAACTTAAAATAATTGTGTCATCCGAAAATTTTATAACGTGGTTGTTCGGGTGACTACTTGTACAGCCATTTGTGTAGACTGTAAAAAGAACTGGGGAGCTCACGCCTCCTTGTAGTACCCCGGTGCTACAGTATTTAACTGCAGAGAGGGAACCATTGACTTTCACCTGTTGTGATCTGTTTGTTAAGAGAGAGTAAAACCAGTTTGTAATAAAAGGATTTACACTCATTTCTTTTAACTTGTTGACAAGCAGGTGAGGTTTGATGGTGTCAAAAGCAGAACTAAAATCAGCAAATAAAACACGTGCATAGGCTTTTGGGTCCTCCAGATGCTTACTTATTAAGTGAGTTACACAGACTACTGCGTCCTCAGTGCTTCGCCCCTCCCTGTAAGCAAATTGAAGGGGGTCCTGAGAAGCTGCCACCTCCGTCTTAAGCATGTTTATTATAACTCTCTCAAAGCATTTCATGACCCCGCTAGTTACGGCGATTGGTCTGAAATCTTTATTTGTAGATGGACATGATACTTTTGGGACTGGAGTAATTATGGACTTTTTCCACAGAGCAGGGACTGTGTGGCTGTCCAGTGACTTTTGAAATACAGGGCACCAAGCTGTCGTGAGTTCTGAGGAGCATTTCTTTAGTAGAGTGGCGGGCAAGCCATCCGGCCCCGCAGATTTCTTAGTACATACTTTACTAAATATAGACTGAACCTGTTCAGCTGCTATAACAAGACGATCAGAGGAATTACAAATGGGAAAAAAATCAATGTCGCACCCCTCTGTTTCCTTCTGAGAAGAATCAGTGTCAAATCTCAGGAAGAAATCATTTAGTTTGTTTGCACACTCAAGATCATTTTCAGTGACAATCCGCTTTCTGTTTAAGTTCATATTTGTCATTTCTTTCATACAGTCCCATAACCTTTTATTGTCCATTGAGCTAACACTCTCCTCCAGTGAAGCTCTGTGTTTCCTTCTGGCCACCTTCAGGAGCTGGTTTAGCTCTTTTTGTGCTGCAGCCAGTCCCCCCTGGTCCCCATTCTTGAAAGCCCATTTCTTTTTGTTGATACAAGTTTTGACCTCTTTTGTTATATGAGGTTTGTTGTTCGGATAGTGGAGAATGTCCTTTTTGGGGATCACATTGTCTACACAGAATTTCATATAGTCAGTGATGGTCTCCGTTGCCTCGTTTAGGTCAAGGTTGTGAAATAAGCTCCAATCCGTGCATTCAAAGCAGCCTCTCAGTGTTTCCACACTCTCATCAGTCCACTGCAGCACAGTCTTTTTCTGGGGCTTACTAGACTTAAGAGCAGCTCTGTAAGTTGGCATGAGATATACAGTGGAGTGGTCAGAGTTTGAGAGGGGGGGAAGGACTTTCGCTCTATAAGCATTTTTAATGTTGCCGTAGCACTTATCTAAGACACTGTTTTTTCTCGTACCACATTTGACATATTGGTAAAACCCAGGTAAAGCAATCTCTAGTCTACAGTGATTGAAATCACCGAGTAAAAAGACAGGGGCCCCCGGGGTGCGCTGCAGTTGAGTGTGGACACAGTCAGCTAACCGTTTAGCAGCTTTAGCAGCGTTTCCACTAGGAGGAACATATGCCGCACAAATTATAATGTTCCCGAACTCTCTGGGGAGATAGAAGGGTCTCAAGGAGAGGCAGAGCAGCTCTAAGTCCGGGTCACAGGACGTGTCTCTTACTGTGTATTGTCTACACCAGGTATTACTCACGTAAGCACAAATGCCTCCTCCTCTCGATTTCCCTGAAGTCGCGTTTCTATCTACCCTTATGCAAGGAGAAGCCCTCCAGTTCGAGCATCGAGTCCGGTATGTCCTGACGAAGCCAGGATTCAGTGAAGATCATCATGTTTGCATCTCTGTACTCGTGGCAGAAACGTTTGTTCACCCGTAGTTCATCCATTTTGTTGCGAAGTGATCTGACGTTACTTAAGATGATAGCAGGCAGGGGAGGCTTGTTACCCCTTCTCCGGAGCCGTTGCCTGACGCCTCCTCTCCTGCCCCTTTTCCTCCGAAGCGATCTCCCCGGCAGCTTTTCTCCCATGGTGGAGATGTCGTCCGGTAGGTTCCCCGGCGATATGTCCCCTTTGTGCCGGAGGGCTAGCAGGGCCTCTCTGGTGTAGACTTGGTGCATCTCCGATCCCCTGGTGTGTGAAGGCCAGCTCGTGCGTAGGAGTTTGCCAACTACCAGGAAAAGCACCAGCAAAGTCAGAAGTGCCGACATAGCACGGCAATGATATGTGCAGGCCCAGTAAAAGTGACGAGCAGTCCCGCTGAGCTAGCAGCTGAGCTTGAATGAGGTAGCTAGTGGTGGTGGCGTGTTAGCTACGAAAGTTAGCATGTGGCGCTCTGGGCCACACCAAACACCACCAGAGATTTCTCGGATCATCCGGCTCTTAGAGGAGGGTTCCAGAATCACCGAGCTCTGTCCTCTCGCACCCCGGAACGTTTGCTAACGATTCCAGGCTCGTCCAGAGATTTTCAGGATCGTCAGGCTCTTTGATGGAGGGTTCCTGAGTAGCCGGGCTCTGTCCTCACCGGGGTGTAGGCAGATAGCTGCGAAGCTAAGCTAGTTGATTTAGCTAGCGCCGCTAAACCGCAGCAAAAGTATTTTCCCGAGTGAACGTGTTCTTCCCGGATAGTGCAAATTGGCAAGGTTAACGTTACAGATAGAGACACAAAACGTAAAACATAAAAACAATTAAGACAATCTAAAACCATATGCGATTGCTGCAGCACTAGCACTAGAGCCCGGGTCGCCAGCAGAGCGGCGCCACCGGAAGTGGATACAGGGTTCCAAAAACACGCACAAATCGCTTGAGGAACAGTTTCTTCCCGCAGGCCACGAGACTCCTTAATATGCACAAAATAGTGCAGTAGTCGTACCGTACCGTACCGTACTGCAGCTGCTACTATTACGGATGCCTAACGTTTAATTGTAAATTTAAGTGTATGTTTAATAAGGTGCCTAACGTTTAATTGTAAATTTAAGTGTATGTTTAATAAGGTACATGCTATTTGCACATGTATGTATAAAACGTCGAATTTGGAATGTCTGAACACGTCTAACGTATGCACATGACATGTGCACCTATGTGCAATGAATATGCCACTGTCGTATAAGCCACCGACTTGTCTTATTGCTTATTGATGCCTATTTCTTATTGCCTTATTGATATATTGCTTTATTGTCAGCACTGCTGAAATTTGTCTTGCGACCCAGCAGCCATTGTATGCAAAAACAAGGGACATGTATACACATTACACACATTAACATGACACAGTGAAAACACAAGATATTGACATACATAGAAACATACAATCGAGAGCACCGTCCACCGCTCAGCCTATCTCTGGCTTAGCTCCTGGTTGAGCCTCAGAGTCGATTGATGGACAAATGACTTTTTTAGTCTAACCTTCTTATGTGTTGGGACACTGTATCTCCTTCCTGAGGGCAATAACCTGTATTCACTGTGTAAAACATGACTAGTGTTTGAGGTGATGTTCTTTGCCAGCCTCAGCATTATTGCTGTCTTATTGCTTATTGATGCCTATTTCTTATTGCCTATTACTCATTGCTTGTTGCCTATTTGTACTATGTCGTAAACGGAGTCCACAGCACAAGAATTTCACACGTGGTACTTGTACCATGGAGTGACAATAAAAAAATCTTGAATCTTGAATCTTGAATCTTGAATCTTGTTTCGTTCCACCCATGTTTCGTCCGCGCTGCCAAATTCAATGGAATGAAACGAATCTTGTAGCCTATGTTGGACGTAGTGAAGTGTTTTTGATTGATTTGTTCATCGGACTCAAAACGGTCTCTGCTGATAAGACACGGAGATCTCTGTTACAGGCAGGCGCTACGCCTCCTCCTGACCAGTTTTAAACATTAAAACACCTGCGGCTTAGTCCAGAGCGGCTTGTAACAATCATTCAATTTAGCTGCTGCGCCTTCTGGCATACTCTTCGCGCACGCGCTGGAGGCGGGGCTCCGAGGAGGGCGCGCGCACTCGGCGCAGGCCAAAACAAAACATACTCAGTGCGCAGCTCCAGGCGCCAGGCAGTCTGAATGAAATTGAATGTAACGTTCCCAATTCTATGTATTAAATTCTAAAAAACGACCCTCAACATTTGGGAAGGCTCAGGCACACAACTAGTTCGTTATAATCGAACATCATGCTTTGAAGGCGACTGTACGATGGTGAGGACTCAATCACAGCAGATGTCCGCTGATAGCCTACCACGGAGATCTACAGGCACAGGCAGCAAAACCCGACGCGCTGATAGAAAAATCTCCATGGACGCGCCGCGCTGCGCTCAGGCCTCGCCCCCCGACACGCCCCGTGCGGTGACGTCATAATCGGCGCGCGCCCTATGCGCTTGGCTGGGCGCAAAGAGTATGCCAGAAGCTTTATAGTACGGAAAGTACGGCTGACGAAAGCAAAGCGTGTGCTTTGCAACACAATGATATAAACGTTAGAGCACAATATTAAAGTTAAACGATGGACATTGAAGACATGAAAATGGGCTGCCTCATGTTTCTCACGTGCAGCATGATCGGCTATGCAATCGGCGACAATAAAGAAATATCTGCAACAGCAGATCACATATTTGA
Organism: Poromitra crassiceps; assembly: GCF_964638095.1. Lineage (NCBI taxonomy): Eukaryota > Metazoa > Chordata > Actinopteri > Beryciformes > Melamphaidae > Poromitra > Poromitra crassiceps. Next base: position 1,595,375 of record NW_028152256.1, read on the forward strand.
GGTCAAAATCGGCCGATACAGAAATGAAAAACATTGGAAACAACTATCCAACTTTTCCCGACGTGAATATGAAGGTGGACACCTGCTCCTTTCCCCACTTAACTAGCTAGCATACATTTATTTACAGGTGAACTGCTGCTAAGGTGGTAGCCGCAGACGTACCTGTGTGTGTGTGTGTGTGTGTGTGTGTGTGTGTGTGTGTGTCCTAAGCCCTTACGGGAAACTCTGGAAACACACACACACAAACACACACACACACAGTCCCCGTCATAGTTCCTGCCAGGAGGAGACAGTGAGGGTTTGAACTTTGACCCGCTGACGTCTGGTTGCCATGGGAACCAGCTGTGTGACCCTGGTGAGGCTTGACGAGCTTCTTGGGAACATGCAGAGCAGAGCAGACACAGAGTGGCTGACATGACTGACTGCCATGACTCTGCCCAGCCCAGGTTTTCAACGCTATTTATTGGGTAATAAAAGAGTCAGAGGAAATTGGATAAAGAAGGAATGTGCCTTTCTAACAGTACATTAGATTCACTTTGATGTCCATGAGATCAGGGATGGAACCATAACCGGTTGAATGATAACCGTGATAATCTGACCTGCGCTCATTTGCTGCATGTCCTCTCTATCTCTCCCTGCTTTCCTGTCGCTGTCCAGCACACACTATCCTATGAAATACAGGCTAAATTAAAAAAATAAACAACTACCGTAATATATATATATATATATATATATATATATATATATATATATATATATATATATATATATATATTAGAGATGGGAATAGATTAATTTTTTTAATCTAGATTAATCTAGATTAATCCTGGTCATTAATCTAGATTAATCTAGATTAAAATTGGTCATTTGAAGTCTGTCAAAGCCATTCAAAATATGTGTGTGCAACATAAATAATGACGAAGTAAGTCCTTGTGAACAGGTTTCTGTTTATTCAATTCAACTTGAATAGCCAGTAGGCATTTAAAGGTAAGAAACCAGCAGGTTACACACATGGTTTGTCTTCATCTGGACAAAGTTCTATCCTGAACTACCTGGAATGAACACCAGAGGGTATAAGAACAACAACCCACATTTCTGGGATCAATAATATTAAACTGGCATTAAACTGTCAGTAGCTGTGTTTCCATTACAGTTTTTCGCAAAATAATTGCGATATTTCTACAACTTCGACAATGTACAATTGCGACTTGTAGGCGTTTCCATTGAAGTTGAGTTTGGTCTGATGCGCGCACACCTGAACGCAATTCCCCATTACCAGCAGCTGCCACAGTGATTACGCACGGGTATCTGCCCATATCCCGTCCCCTGCATGCTCAAATCTAACCAATGGTCAATGCAAATCACAACATCAAGTTACAACGCATATAAACGAGCCTGATTATCAATTCAAAAGAAAATGAGTCGCAAAATGTTGCTGGCTGCGGTGAATGCGAGCGCGACAGACAGAGGAAAAAAGGTAGCCTATACAACTGGTCCGATTTAGACATTTCAGAATGTTGTGTAGGCTATTATAACATTGCACCTGAAACGTGTGTAATGTATTACTCACAGTCACTGTATTCACTTTACTGAATACTGAATACTGAAGTGACTTCAGTCAGGAGCACCGCACCGGTGTGTGCTTTTCAAGGAGAAGACGGGTCACATGATGTGCAAATGCGGAAAATCTGTTTCCATTACACTTTTGCGATAAACTGCTATATCGACACGTCTGAAAAACCACCTCATGAGAGCGGCAGACATAAATGTCCGCGCTTACATACCTGTTCCATTCTAAAGTGATAATCATCATGGCCTGCTCAATATAAGTGGACCCTGCTACCAGACAACTTTGAGAATAGATTAACGGCGATAATTTTTTTATCGCGCGTTAAGAGTCTCGCGTTAACGCAGCCGTTAACGATCCCATCTATTATATATATATATATATATATATATACAGTGTTGGGCAGTAGCTTGCTACAAGTAGCGAAGCTACATAGCTTAACTACCGGTACATTTCTCAGTAGCTTGGTGGTAGCTTCACTACTTTTGAACCAACTAGCTTGTTCAGTAGCTAAGCTATTTATAGACCCAAGTAGCTTGTAGCTTCCCGCAAAAGCTACAAGCTACTCGCCAGAGAAGATCCATGAGCAAAGCACGCAGTGGAGATTTCTGCTGCGGGTTGGTTTATACAGAAGGAGACATTGCATATGTCAAGTGTGCCTGTGTAGCTAATAAAGCACTTCCAGTTCCATTATGACGGACAACAAGTCATCCTTGCTTTTTAGCATCCTTGCCTCTCTTGCAGCAAGACCCGGCAATACTCTGCATCTGATTGGGTTGGGTTTAGGCAATGAATACTGACGATTGGTTAAGGGTAGGGCAAAATATGTCATGTGCTGGCGAAGTCACATCAGCAACGAACTTTGAAAGATGGCAGAGCCAGAGGGAGCCACTGGCAGTGATGAAGAAGATGTTCAGGTTTTATTGTCTGTTTTTGAATATTGTGCCAGTGAGAGTTTCAGTGTGTTTTATAATATAATAAACAATCAAAATTAGATTTTTCTTTGCCTGCCTATTTGTTTGGTGGAAAGTTGTTCTTTGACATGAAGTTGATTCAATGTAGAAAAAAAGTAGCTTTGATGTAGCAAGCTGCTATTGCCATGTTGCTCGTAGCTTAGCTTGCTACATTTCTCTGGGGATAGCTTCATTGTAGTTTAGCTATATTTAATCGAGAGTAACTGATAGCTTAGCTTACTACATTTTCCAAGTAGCTTGCCCATCACATATATATAAAAGGGGGGATGTGGGCCATGGGGGGGGCTTCGTTTAGAATAGGTAGGTTTCAGAAAACGCTTCAAAAGTCATAAAAGTCACGTTTGTGAAGATTATCCTGCTGAACACAAATTACCACTCCCATAAACTTGTTTACGCACAGATATTTAAGCAAAATCCCCATTCTAAAACCCTGTTGACTTTTCCCCTGAAGAGACAACATATGCGGGACTTCCGCCTTCCGCATACTAAAATATGTCATCCCTGCGGGACTTCTTTGGCGCAGAATCAGATAACGTGCGACTATTCACGAGTTTCCTGATGAGACCGTGGGCGCTTCCATGACAGCCTCCCTCCCTGTTTCCAGCTGCTGTTGCCTGTTTCCGCCCAGGACCGTTCATAGCGAAAGAGACTGAAAACAATCATAATAATTGTTGTGACTTTGTACCTACTGTATGTCTTGTAATGATGTCCCCCTGCATAATAATTTCACACGCATAATTGTACAAAACGGAGTGACAATATCTTGAATCTTGAAAGAGAGAGTCCGCTAAAGCTACGTCCAATGACCAAATAATAAGAGTTCCGGTTTGGACGTTTAGCCTTCAAAACAAAAGCGCCGCTATTGCAATCACATACTATTTTTAGTAATTTCGGCTAAAATAAGCCCATACAGTACGAGTGAATTGACATTCACCTCGTTTTTGTAAAATATCGCCGCTATGCAAACCACACGTTTCTATTTTTAGTCATTTCAGATAAAATAAGCCAAATGTCCCCACTCTTTGACAGCAGCGCGCGCACGCTAGTGACAAAATCTAAACAGGAAGTCGACAACCGGCAACCGCTGAGAATCATGGGAAACGTAATTCCAGGAATAAGGTGAATACAGCAGGTCCTAATAGAACGTTAGAACGTTTGAAATAGAACACCAACCATTCCACAGGTAGAAAAACTGACAGGCGGCGCCTTTTAAGTGCTATCCAATTACAAGAAAGCATAGAACTCAAGACAATATTTGTTTTTAATCATGCAAAATGACAACATGTCAGTTTTACTAGACTTCCATCTGGCAATGGGCCATAGTGCTGCAAGTTCCACAGCTTGTTTTGCTCAAAGGACTTCCTGGAAGAAGATGCGTGCACAGCTACTTGTTTCAACGGCTCTTGTGCAGATCATGAGCAGTCACTCTCACTTCCCCCTTCACTGTACAACGTTAAGACAAGGAGGGCTCAAGTGCGCTCAGCAGCCAGCACTTTACATGTGACCCATACGAAGATTTTCAGAAGATGAGTTGGGCAATATTAACGATGGAGAGAGGACATCAGCATGTAGGCTAGGGCTGCTCGATTATGGCAAAAATCATAATGACGATTATTTTGATTGATATTGAGATCACGATTATTTAAGACGATTATTGACCTCATTGACATTGAGAACATCATGCATTTATTGAACATTGACACTGGCTTTTCTTTTTAACATTGGATGTCTTTGGATTTTAGATATAATTGAAAATAAATAAATAAATAAATAAATAAATAAATAAATAAATAAATAAATAAATAAATAATAAAAGTGCAAAGATTTAGAAATAAAATAAAAACTAAAATAAATATACAGTACGGTATATGTAGGCCTACTATGTTGCAGTGAACTGCCACAACCAACTGCAACTATTAATCTACATTCAATATGTTGGTAAACATCTGAACTAGTAGTCCTTAAACCTCAAATCTAACCAAATGAGAACGCTATTGAGTAACGTTCGTTTACATTAGGCTACATTAAATTACTCATTTGGCAGATGGTTTTATCCAAAGCGACTTACGTTTAGGTTCATAATAGGCTATTGTTAATGTGTATCTGTGAGATTGTTAGCTGTTGAATGCATATTCATGCTCATATCAATGCGGTCGCATTGTAAAGAGTGTCCTGAATCGATGACTGTGTTGTGGCAGGAGTAACTAGATGGGGCTTTGTCTTTTTCTTCATTTAGCGTTATTTCTTGGTCATAGACCACTTTGTGAGTGGATTTCAAGTTATTAAACAGAGGGAGAGGTCGTGTTGCAGGGTGATGCCACGACCGCGCATATCTTGACAGGTGGGTCAAAACTCGCATCGCAATTCCATGCTGTATATTCGCATCGCTCTAGATGTGTAAGTTACACATCAGTTACACATCAAGAGCGATGCCAATATAGGCTACAGCACGGAATTGCGATGCGAGTTTTGACCCACCTGTCAATCACAGGCACAGACTTGGAACAAACAGTGCAAGATATGCGCAGTGTAAGGACCTTTAAACTCGGCGAAACCATAGTGTTTCCACCCCACATACGTTGTTTCACCTCTCTTCTCGACCAGTGGCTCTCTTTCTGTGATCGGGGAGTGGGGGAGGAGAAACGTGCGACGTGCCGTGGCTCTTCACACGACAGTCATTCACAACTCGAGCTGGTGTGCTTCTTTGGGCTTTGGGGGAGGGGCCGAGCAAAGGAAGGGGTGTGCGTGATTTAAAACACAAGACAGAACGAGAGAGACAAGAGCCGCAAAATCGTTTGATGTCAATTATCTTGTTTTCATAATCGTGGACAGCCCAAATCGTAATCTAGATTAAAATTTGATTAATCGAGCAGCCCTAATGTAGGCTATAACTTGCTAACTGCTACGTGTAGCATTTTAACATCAATAAATTAGCACCACCTTTTGCTTTCCAAGTTAATACACAACTTTATTCCATGCAGTTGTGCGATTCTATTCTATTCTACCTGCATGTTCATCTTGTGTGAGTGCATAATGTTTTTATCAAGGGCTTATGTCCATTCTTCTCCTTCTCCTTCAAGCTTGAAACTTGATCTTTGCATCAGGAAGCAATGGGTTTTAGAAGAATGTGGTTTACATTGTGATCAACACAAAATACTACATGTGGCACCTTCAACTTTCCTGTATAAGGAATCAAAAGTATTTCAAAAATGTGTTTGGTTTGAGTTTGTGTTTGTTTTATAAGTATTTTCAGCCAAATTAGCCTGCCTGTGTTGAATAACAGGGACTCGGTTGGCAAGTCGGCACTGCCATTTGAGCAGGTTATGTCTGTGCCTTGCTCAAGAGCACTTTGTTGGTGCAGTAGATGCTGATGGAAGGATCGGCGACGTCTTGTTCACTCATCATGTATTTGAACCAGCAACCCTCCAGGTACAAACTCTCCTCTCTATTCACCAGCAGCCTGCTTCCAGTGAGTCACTAGTTTTGACCAGAGACAGAGCTTATCCCTGCAGCAGCCTGCTTCCAGTGAGTCACTAGTTTTGACCAGAGAGACCATCTCTGCTTTGAGGTAAAACAGCCGACGTTTTGAACAGGAAGTCGTAACACAAACGGGTCAAGTGGGTGGGGCTCCATAAGGTGAATAGCATGAGGCTGCAGTGCCACAAGGCCAGGCAGGCAACAGGTTATACAAGTTGAAACGATGACAGCTGCAGTAAAAAACGCTGGCTCATGTGAACAGTAACGTGGCAACTTCTGTAAACAAACTCTCCACTTGTTCATGGGTGACCAAGTTCAGTGTGCAGTGGTTGTCAGTGTGCACTAATGAGCAGTTAGGAGACACACACACACACACACACACAGGGGGGAATAGTCGGGCGTCCATACAGGCAGATTGGCCGTGTCTGCGGGTGGGAAGGCGGATTGGGGGGTATGTGTCCTGATCGCTGCACTAGCGCCTCCTCTGGTCGGTCAGGGCGCCTGGTCGGGGGTCGGGCGGAAGGCAACTGGTGGGAATAGCGCGATCCTCCCACGTGCTACGTCCTGCCGGTGAAGCTCCCCACTGTCGGGTGAAAAGAAGCGGCTGGCAACTACGCATGTGTCGGAGGAAGCATGGTGCTAGTCTACGGCTCTCCCCAGATCAGCAGCAGGGGGTGGAGCAGCGACCAGGGCAACAGGGGGAAATTGACCAGGCGAGTACAATTGGGGAGAAAGATGGGGGGAAATCAGAAAATAATAAAAAAGTAATAATAATAATAACAAGGCCAGGTGGAAACCTGGCATACGGCCGGTGCATGCGATCGTCACCCCTATACTATACCCATACACATTTTAACAATCAACAGAACACATATAAGCCGTCATCTGATTTTCCACCTTTTTTCCCTGTTTCTGTTTAGGGATGCAGGATAAAGATTTTTTTTTTAAATAAATGCTGCAGCTGCACACTTACTGTTTAAACTTGAATTATAATTGTAGTTTTTCTTTGTTCTTTGATGTGAATTTATGGCTTTTTGGCACCTGTAAACTTTTAAGGTAGAGATAATTGTATTATCATTATATGGTCCAAATATTTCAAAAAAGCACTTGAAACACTTGAAATATTCTTGCTTGGGTGGTATCATTCTACTTGAAATGATGGTAAAATGTATTATTTTTAGTAAAATAACATGTCACGTGTGCAATGCAATATTTGTAATGGAATCATTATGGGACACGGCTAAGACCCAAACTTAGCCATAGTTCCATGATTCCATTTGCATTGAACACGTGCTACACTATGCTAGCTAACGCTGTGCCAGGTATTAGCCGTGTCCCATAAAGATTCCATTACAAAACATGTTAACGTTAGCCAAACGTTTTTTGGTTACACAATGCATTGCCAGCTAATGTGACAGGATAAGGTCCGTTTGATATGTTGTTAAACGTGTTATTTTACACCGTTTTAAAGAATGAACCCACCTTGAATTCTTTGAACAGGTCTGCCATAAAAAGTTGAATGTAGGCTAGCTAAGTAAGCAGCAGAAGCACTATTGTTTTTGTTTTAAATACTTGAGGGCTACATGCCACTGGTGTTGCACTGTCTGCACTCACTGCTATACACAGTTGAATGTAAGAAGTAAGCAGAAGCACATTGTTTTGTTTTAAAGTTGAAGGCTACATGCCATTTGTTCATTGGAAATGGTTGCATACTTTAATAAAGGAGATCTCACCGCTGTTTACATGCTTTTCCGATCGGCTAACACACTAGTTATAGCCTACTTAGCTCAGCTGTTAGCTACTTATCTTAGCTCTCTGCCTCGCAGTAAGATGTTCATGTTCCTTATGCATAACATTCATGTATATTTGCTGGAAGGGGAGACGTCTCCCGCTACTGTCGATGTCCAGAGACACTGGGAAGTGTGTGTTTGTTTATTTGTTGCGTCGCGTGTAACGTTAACATGGACCCTCTGCGGCCGTGAGCGACTCTGTCAAGCTGAACGATCAGATCAGGGCAGACAGAAAGTCCGAAACCGGACATTCGTCAAATAAAACAAATTTCAAAGTAAAAGCCCATCTTGATGAAAGGGTGCCAGGAGTCGTGTATGAAGCCGTGTGTGAAGCGATTGGGACACACATGGTCCTATAGGCCAGTGCAAGCACCGGCCTAATAATAATAATATTAATAATACATACATAATAAAAAAATACAGGGTTGTAAATAAAGACAAGCCTGTGTTTCTTTGTTCCTGAAAAGCCGACAGCGGAAATACAGTCAATGGTTTTCAGTCGTCAGCAGCAATATCCGTTCAGATAAAAATGTCCTGGCCTTCCCCCTCCTGGAAAGAGTCTTATCTCTCTGTTTAGACGAGTGCAAAAGACCAAACTCAGGGTGATGACATCACAGTGACATCACCAGCTCATTAACATGTGGCAGCGCTCTGTTGTAGGAAAGCCAAGTCATCTTTTAGTCATATATTTGTTCATGTACTGAACGGACCTGGAGGTCATTCTATCATGTTTTGTCTTGGATGTTGTTTTGATCGTATCAGGAAAGAGGATGCACTTAAGTGATGTCATGGTGACTGGGCGGGCGTGAGTGACTGCTCCTTCCTTTGCCATTTACATCTTGTTCAGTCTGCTTTTAATGCAGTTGAAGTATGCTCATGTCTTCTCAGGAACCCAGGCAGATCCGTCTTGGTGAGGCTTGTGACATCAGGAGTATCCAGGACAGTCGTGGTTATTGGCAGAAGAAATAATGTAGACTTTGTGGTGTTTTAGGAGACTGAAAAGGCGTATGGGGAAATGTTCTGTTGTTGTTGTATTAGGCTTCGGTGGAGGAGGTCTTTTTCTGTTTACATGTACCGTAGATGAGGAAAGAGAGATGCATCAAAATGACAATACCAGCAGCAACCACCAGGGTGTGACGTCATGAAAGACAGTAGCCCTGTTCCAAACCAGTCCCTGTTACAGAAAGGATGATGGAGGAGTTTCACCAGGCAAGATGTAGCGCACGGCAGGATCATGCTATTCCCCCCAGTTCTCCTCCCCCCCCGGAACAAGCGCCCGCCCACCCGACCAGAGGAGGCACTCGTGCAGCGACCAGGACTCATATCCCACCGGCTTCCCACGGCCAATTGTGTCTATAGGAACGCCGGAGGTAGCGCTGTCGGGAATTGAACCCGCGTCTCCGCTGTAGTAGGCAAGTTATTTTACCGCTACACTACCCAGACGCCCCAACATGTGAATTCTTAAAGTGGGTAGTACAACAAGTACAGCAAATATGCAGGAAGGAAGTGGTCTTGGTGCCAGGAGATATGTCACAACACAATTCATTTTGACATGGAAAATGGCTCTCTTCAAGTGCAGAACATACAATAAGTAGTAAACGACATATCACTTTACATACAGTATATACTGTAAGTCTGTATACTCTAAGTCCAGCAGTTCACTGGAATAAGAAAATATGGATTACATCATGATGACACAAGCACAAAGCGGTCAGACGCAGCTCGTCTCTAGTGACTGCAAAACCTTTTTTCTCTACTGAAAACTCCGGCCAATAGGAGTTTGACATTACGATGACATCAGCAGGAACCGCGCAGCTCTGGTACAGAAGTCACATAAGAGGAACTTAACCAGGCTACTCATACAAATGCTACTCTATAATGCTAGTACTACCGTAAATTCCGGACTATAAGCCGCGGCTTTTTTCCCGTTTTTTGGCCTTTTTGGCCCCTGCGGCTTATATAACGGTGCGGCTTATCTATGGATTTTTTCAGCAAACGGCCACTCGGGAACCTCCAAAATCTATGGATGTTGGTATGAGGCAGAACGAGAGCAAGACAGACATTACGAGAGCGAGACCCTGATTGGATGATGTTGCAAAAAATGTGCCTCGCGACCTGATTGGAGCACTGTGCCACTACTCTCTCTCAGCCACTACAGTAAAACACCCTCCCTCCTCTCACCCTACCTCGCTCCGGGGGGAAAATGGCAGCGATTGAGCCTGAAAGACAGTCTGAATGAAATTGAATGTAACATTCCCAATTCTATGTATTACATTCTAAAAAACTAACGGCAACATTTTGGAAGGCTAAGCCACACAACTAGCTCGTTGTAATCTAACATCATGCTTCAAAAGATGGAGAACTGGCTGTGTTACGACGATGGCGGCGAGAAGAAGAAGGAAAGAAGGAAATCGAGCAGCAGCACGTAACCTTGGCATCAGGGTGTTGACACAGAGAGCAGACGGCCGAGGTGCCGTTCAGATCCGACTGAAGGCTCAAGTTTGCCAGTGGATCCTGACAGCGTGGAGGAGTGTCAAAACATCCACGATCACCAACGGGTTCCGAAAGGCTGGACTGCTGCATGATGAAGAGGAGGACGCCGCCACAGCTGAGGGCCTTCAGAGGCTGTTCGATTCCGACAGTGATGAAGAGGAGTTTGTTGGTTTTGAGAGCGACAACGAAGGAGAGAGGAGAGTGGCTGACGAAGCCACCCTGAGCCTGTTCGTTTCCGACACTGAAGATGAGGACTTTGGTGGTTTTAGTACGCAGGAAGAAGACGAAGATGAGGATTAATGACTTGACTTTTCTGGTTACAGCCGTGTACTGCACCTTAGCCTAAAAGATGAAGACGAGGATTAATGACTTTTCTGGTAGGCTGATTACCGTATATTTTAAGCAGCCGTGTTACTGCAACTTTAGGCTTACGCGCTTACTGTCGTGTTACAGGCACTTTATTTTGCACTTTAAAAAAAACACATTTAATTTAGCCATTGATATTGCCTCGTCAAGCGCTGTAAGCTTTGTTTTTTGTTATGGTACTACTGTAGGCTATAATGTAGATCAGTGGTTTTCAACCTTTTTCATGCCAAGGACCCCTAAATTTACACAGCACAGTACCGGTACATGTTCTGTAGCTACTATTGCACTAAATGGTAACACTTGAATACATTATGCAAATATGCAACTTGTTTTGTTGAAATGTTAATAAATGGGAGCTTCCCCAAACAGCCATCTCTTTCCCGACAATCCCCTCTGTGCACGAACCCTTACATATGGTAATTAAACATCAAAACACCCGCGGCTTATAGTCCGGTGCGGCTTATATATGTAAAAAACAGTCAACTTTGCAGGTGCGGCTTATACACCGGTGCGCCTTATAGTCCGGAATTTACGGTACTCACTTTCAATGGTTGTTTTGACAGTATGTCACAGTGTAATAAGTTCCTGATTTGATGTCAGACCATGACAAAATAGTTTAAATCGGTTTGACACACGTGACAGTATGTTCCCCCAGTGTGTGTGACAGAGAGAGAGAGAAACAAAGAGAGCGAGAGAGACAGCAAGAAAGTGAGTGGAGTAACTGATGATTCAAAGATGTGTGACTGCAAGCAATTCATTGACGCATGCACACGCACACAAGCACACAAGCACACAAGCACACGCACACACACACACAGCCCTGCAATAGTGGAGATATATCTTATCAGTAGAGAACTACCTTGGACAACCAACGGACACGCATTGGACTCTGAAATGAATGAACTCAAGTTCCACCAATGCAGCGAGCCATCCTTTCCTTCCTACTCCATTTCTCATATTTAGCAATTAGCCTACGCCACAAACGCCTAGCCTGCAACAGGCCTTTCCACTAGCCTACGCCACAAACGCCTAGCCTGCAACAGGCCTTTCCACTAGCCTACGCCACAAACGCCTAGCCTGCAACAGGCCTTTCCACTAGCCTACGCCACATACGCCTAGCCTGCAACAGGCCTTTCCACTAGCCTACGCCACAAACGCCTAGCCTGCAACAGGCCTTTCCACTAGCCTACGCCACAAACGCCTAGCCTGCAACAGGCCTTTCCACTAGCCTACGCCACAAACGCCTAGCCTGCAACAGGCCTTTCCACTAGCCTACGCCACAAATGCCTAGCCTGCAACAGGCCTTTCCACTAGCCTACGCCACAAACGCCTAGCCTGCAACAGGCCTTTCCACTAGAAACAACAAATAGATAGACACACTGGACCCTTTTAATTTAAGACCAATTGAAAATAAATAATCAAATAAGAAACAAGGCTGCCGTAACCACCAGCCTACTTCTTTTGAAAGTTCTGAAACTATAAATGACAAGTGGTAACTGGTCATTAGTTGTTGATGGATATGAAGTAGGGATGGGCATTGTAAGGGATTTAAATACTCGAGTACTCTCCTTCTGTTATGAAAGAGTACTCGAGTACTCCCCCCCCCCCCCCCCCCGGGGGAACGACACACACACATGAAAGATCCTGGCTATGTTAAGCAGTTACCATTAGCATTCGCCAAATGCCTGTGATGAGAGCAGGGGTGATCTGCTTTGTATGGGGCTGTTCACAGCAACTTCACACACATTACCAATTTTGCATGGAAAAAGCGCTGCCTGGTGCACTTTTTAGTTTTTACAGATTGACTGTGATAAGGTGATCCGGTGTTAGCCGTTAGCCTACCTCAGTAAAAGTAATTCCCAATACATGTCGGTAATCATTCCATACTGCTTCTTGATCACTGTTAAGTAAATCCACTTATTAAAAACTCTGGTGTTCTGCCAAAAAGTGATAACTGCAAACATGATAACTGCAAACAGTAATAATGTTCGCTAACGTTAACCGCAAAAACCACCAACAACATCCGAGTGATGGTCCCCGCCCGTGGTGAAACACGGAACGTTTGGCTATGGTAAACAAAGTTACTGTCAGGGGTCCGTTAGTCAAAGTGGTCCGTCCGAGTAAAAAACATCTAACGTTCTGTGAAAACCATCTATACAGCTGAGCAGCAAAAACAAAAGTAACTGCTGTGGGGTTGCGCTCTGGTGAAAACCGTCTATATGATGATGTCTTATACCTTATGCTAATGAAGTCATTAGAGACTGATGTCATCTATGTGACATCACTGATGACATCACATTAGCATGATGATAATTTATGCTAATGAAGTCATAGAGACTGATGTCATCAATATGTGACATCACTGCTCCCTAATGATGTACTAATGATGTAGTCACCTGTCACCTTTAGGTCAGGTGTCACATATTGATTATTGTTAGGATGATGTCATCATTCCTACATGCATCATTCCTACACATGATGTCATAGATCACTGATGATGTCACAGACGGTGATGATGTCATGATTCATAAGTGTCTTAATCATGCCTCTGATGGCCTTACTGATGATGTCACTACGCAGTGTGATGTCAGGACCTATAAGGGGGTGGGTGCTCTGCAGGTCCTCTGGAGTTGTTCATAGACTAATCTCACGACAACCTTCTGCAACAGTTCCCACCTTCGAACCTTGCAGACTCAGCTTTCAAGTGCTACAGCGTTCCTAGTTATCGAGACTTCAGTTACCAAGTGTGTCTCTTGGACATTAACACCTTAAGTGCCATAGCCGAAATAATTCGTCTTACATAATCCAACGCTTAAGTGCCAGAGCCGAGTTTACTCGTCTTACATAAACATTTTTTTTTTTTTGACGGTGGAACATCAATCAACAACTTTTACATCTTCGAGATCACTATTGGAGCAAGATAATGTGTATAATCTATTTTACCGACCCACTAAGTGTTGACAGTGCTCCCCCAGACGACCGAAATCAAAGAAAAAACTGCCGCGGGACCAAGCCGTTCAAGGAAATGCCGTGGCGATTTTACAGTAATCCACTCAAGACTTGTCTTGCCTGAGAGCGGCCGCGCACCGGCAGCAGCACACAGAGAGCGGAGAGCGATTTGCAAAATAGATCATAGGTGAAACACACTTTGAAACACCTCAGAAAGGCCATAATCAACATCTGCCCATCGCCCACGCATTCCCCGGCCCATCTTGACTCGCACAAGGAGCGTCCGCACGCACGCAAGCAGGCAGGCAGGCACACAGGCAGGCAGCAGCAAAAGCGCTTCTGACACGCCCGCTGTACAGCCAGGAGGAAGGAGGAGAACTCCTCCCTCCGTGTGTCTTCTCCTGGAGAAGACACACGGAGGGAGGAGTTTGAATGAGAGGGGTGTTTCCTGTTGTTATGGAGGAAATTACTGTTCAAAACTATTGTTTAGAATGTCTGACGGTCTTACTGATGCCAAAAATGAATGGTTAAAGTGACTGTTTCACAAAAAGCCATTTATCTCTGAATAAATTTCCAGACGCTGAAACCATGCTGTACTCAACGGCTAATATCTACATAACTACTAACTCTGCAAACTAACTCTTTTAGACAGAGAAAGCACACATTCTATTAGTTATTTTTAGATGATTGGTGTTCATGAATTCTTAACAGAAAAGAATCCTCGGCTGTTGCTAAAATGAGCCAGAATCGTCAAAAACACCCCTGGCACAACTTACCTACAGGAATGAAAACATGGCTGGCATTCAATGTGTTAAGTATCCGCACCTAAATCCACCAGTCTCACAGCAACCCTAACAGATTATATCATCAGTCTCTATGACTTCATTAGCAGGTATCTGACTCATATACATTGTGACATCACTGGTGACATCCAGCCACTGCTTGGGAAGCCATTGCTTCTTATGAAGTCACCCAGTATCGTGACAACACTGATGATGTCATCAATGTCACACCACTGATGACATCACTGCTCCCTAATGTCCCTAGGAGGCTGATGACATCACAGTCAAGCATTTGTATGCCACTTGCCCAGATCAACTGCTGACCTACAGATGCCCACACCATCAGTAGTCACCTGACCCATAGGTGACAGGTGACTACATTATTAGGGAGCAGTGATGTCATCAGTGATGTCACATATTGATGACATGATCAGTAGTGTCACGATACTGAGTGACATCATTAGGGTGCAATGGCTTCCTAAGCAGGGACATGTCAAACTGCAGCTAGATGTCACCACTGATGATGTCACAATGTATATGATAATGTCAAGAGCTGCGCGTGTGTGTAGTCCTGAGGTGATGAAATGCAACACGTGTCACTACATGCAGGTCTGATCATCACGTTATGTTGTGGATATCTTTGAGGAGTGAGAGGCTATCAAATCTCTGCGGCTAACTGCTGGATACGTTGCTGTTAATTAATGTTGAGTGGGCCAAGCCAAATTCCATGCACTGGATCCTATGATTTTTAGATGATATTGTTTAGCCTGAACAGATCATCAGCTGTGTGAGTCTTCATTCACCAACATGTGAAGACTGAATATTTAGTTCCAAAACGTTAAAAGAATGCACATCCTCCAAGACTTTTCCAATCGATGCCGGTATCATAGACTTCACTTCATAAAGAAAGAGGTTACCGCACACGATATAGGCTTCTCCCAGTCCTTTATTCCCCCACCAAAACAGCTGTTTTGGATTTTCTAAAGACTGAATATTTTCCGCATATTTTCGGAATATCGCCTGCATCTCGCCTGCCCTATTGGTGCACGTGCTGCTCACAAAATGGTATTCTGTGATCCCCCTTACATGCACGTGGGTGTGTGACATGATTTTGATGTCACATTTGCTCGTGTGTAACCAAAAACCACAATTGCTCAAGTGACATCACTGATGATGTCACCATGCCTATGACATCATCAGTCATGTAATTTTGGTTTTGGTCAATAGTAGTCTCGCTGGGCCGCCTCCCCTCCCTACCATGAGAGGAGTCTGGCGCCGCAGGTCTCCATAACTGGGATAAACCCTCCCCTGCTCTACTCTGCTCTCCCATTGGAGCGACTGTTGCAGTCGCTGCCGGATGTACACTCCCGGCTTATTACAAGCTCTGTCATTGGCTCCGACCATGTCAATCAGAGCGGCTTCCGCTCCCTCCTCCCTGTGTGTCGCTGTAAACAGTGCCCTGCCGCCGCAGTGAAAACAACAACGCTAACTAGCTAGCAAGGTAACGGCAGAAACCTACACGCTAGCTCGTTGCTACACGCTGAAAACAGCAAGTTGGATTGTTTGAAACTATTTTCCAAGGGCACTGCCGCTAAGCTTCGCCCATCGCAATCCCACTATGGAGACCTGCGGCGCCAGACTCCTCCACGGTAGGGAGGGGAGGCTGGCCAGCGAGACTAGGTCAATAGAGACACTGCATGAAATAGGCCACGCCCATCATGAGGGATAGCGCTCCTTCACTCCCACACACCAGCGTAATTTTCCTTGAATTAAACATAGCTAAAAGCTGTTGTGTGGTGGGCTGCGCAGACAACAAATGTAAAAAATCACCAATTAAAAGTTTTTTTGTACTCCTGAGCAAAACAAGGAAGCCGTTGAGAAGAAGAACGTGGATCTAGCTGTCAATGAAGTAAGTTGGAGTGTTCATCTTCCGTATATATGATCTTTGTGTGCAACACAGGAGGAGAACGTCAGGATTGGGGATTGGGTTTCAGGAAGCAGAAAGTTAGCAGACAAACGTGATCAGCTCACGTCTTGTTCGCATGAATCGCTGCGCTCCGCATACTACATAAATGCCTCTTCACAGCCACTTCTGGGGTTTGAGGGCAGGTCTAGGGAGGGGGGTTGAAACTGAATGAGTGACAGGTCGTAGCACCAATGAGAGAGCGGTTCGGAAAAATGGGCTGGGCCTCCCCTGTCGTCTGATCGCAAAGTCATTACTGATTGGGGGAGACTGAATCTACCACTGGCCAAGTGAACGGTTCACTTCCGACCCCAGCTGGCTGAGGGAAAGTGTCCCAGAGACCCAGAGAGAGCTCTGCAGCATGCAGTAACGTAGTGTATCAGTGTTAGAACTCTCATGGGTCTGGCGTTGAGAGTCTATGCCTTCGGTAACAATGTCCTATCTATCACTGGTGGGAAAATCTGGAACAGTATGCCAGTTGCAATAAGGGAATGCCCCACATATCCAACCAAAATAAACCTCAATGAATGGCTCAAAATAAATCAACACCACCCATAACCAACCATAACTATTTTAGCCCTCGTATGTCTCATGCACTTTATTCTTTTGTAATTTTGCACTTTTATCCCGCACACTTTAGCTTTTAAAGGAACAGCTCACCCTAAAATCCAAAATACATATATTCCGTCTAACCCACACATGGGCAAAATGCAGCCCCAGGGCCGGACCTGGCCGCTGGACCATCTCAATCTGGCCCCCAAGGTCCTCAAAGAAAAAGCAAAATGACCCCCAAAAACTCAATAAAAGGCAGAATTATGTGAATAAATCTCATCTGCTACAGGCATTGGATTTGTATCACTATTATATCAGGAGATTAACAAGAAATTACCAATCACAATGGAATAGAGGGTTAAAAATAGGGAGACTCCCGGCAGGTATACTCTCCAATGTGTGGCCCTTCGCTTACTTGATGTAAGTCAGTATGGCCCTCAGGGGGAAAGAATTGCCCACCCCTGCTCTAACCTGTAGTGCTATTTATCCATCTATATTGTTTTGTGTTAGTTGCCTGAGTTTTGGAGATATCGGCCGCAGTTTCTGCCTTCTCGCCAATACAATGGAACTGTGCACTGTGCACTTAAATTGGTTCTCAAAGTGAACCAGATTGGGTTTATTTGAACAGGACTGTGTTAAATCCACAAAAAAATGTGTTTTTGCCATATATAAAAATGTGGAAAAGATATATTGATGACATCGGTTTACTTTGGACGGGAGATGAATCTACTCTGTTAGTTTTTTTCAATTCTAAATGCCCAGAATGAAAACCTCAAGTTCACCATAGAGTACGATCAACATCAAGTGAACTTTCTGGACATTAAGATAATTAAGGAAGGAGCTTCTTTTCAAACAGATCTGTACAGAAAAAGCTGCCATAGAAACTCATTACTAAAGGCCTAAACATGGTCGTCCGTCCGCCTCGAATTGGAGCCGTCTCGCCGTCCGGCGGCGCCAGCGAGCCCTACATGCTCGGACTCCACTACGCCCTCCCTCCTCCCACCCTCCTGTGGAAGCTCCGTGTGAAAATGGCGGAGATTGTGTGCCAGGCAGTCTGAATGAAATTGAATGTAACGTTCCCAATTCTATGTATTAAATTCTAAAAAACGACCCTCAACATTTGGGAAGGCTAAGCCACACAACTAGTTTGTTATAATCTAACGTCATGCTTTGAAAGGCCACTTTACGACGATGAGCCAAGGCAACGGCCAGTCACAACTCTCCTGCAGCTGACGTCACGCACGTATCGTCGGCGCTGAGTCACATTTTCGAGCAGCCCCCGTCAGCCGACGGCGCCCCCTCCCCGTATGACGGCGCTCCACCCGCCGTCATACGGGGAGGGCGGGGCAAGGCTCTGACGGACGACCATGTTTAGGCCTTTAGGGCGGACTCATTCCATCCCACCCCCTTAAAAAACAGCCTGCCTATCAGTCAATTCCATAGAATCAGGAGAGTGTGCAGCACGGAGGCCTCTTTTCACAAACAAAGCCACACCCTTAAAAGGATGTTCAAAACAAGGGGCTACTCGGAGCCTGTCATCAACGTTTTTAACCATCCAACAACAGGAAAAAAGATTCAAATCAGAGGAAAGATATCTTGCACAACCACCAATGTTATTTATATGCTCACTTGTCCCTGTGGGAAATCCTACGTGGGCAAGACGTCAAGAGCACTTAAGACACGGATAGCAGAGCACCGCAGTACAATCAGAAACTGTGATGTAAAAAGCTCAGTAGCCATTCATTTCACGCAGGCACACCACAATGTCTCCCAACTCAGATACGTGGGCATTGAACATGTTACGGCCCCTAGGCGCGGGGGAAACATGGACAATCTCCTCCTAAAGAGAGAATTATGGTGGACTGACTTTTTAGGCACCATGGCACAATACTTTGATGTCAGACCTTACTTGTGAGACCTCTGTGCTGCACACTCATATCCCAGTTGCTTTTGCCTTTTATTTATTTTTGTCCTTTTGATACAAAACTGTATAAATGAATATTCTCTGTGAGATACTTAGAGAGCCGAGCTGACTGATAGCGTCCAATTTTGAATTATGTTCAGATCTTTGTCTGTTCTGCTGTCTGTGCTCTATAGATATGCTGTGCAGTGATTGCTGTGTAGAGCTATTGTGTGTTGAGTTTTATTTGGAGAGCTGAATAGGCTCTGCCACCATTTCCCTGTTTCTTAGACTGTGATTTATGCATTGTGAAACTCCTCTCAAGTTTGTACCTGGGTCTGCCTCCACACCACTAGGCGGAGACAAAGACCCATGAAAAAGCTATTAATGTATCTCTGAACTATCTCTTTAATCAAATCACACACATTCTGGCTATTCTATGCGATCTCCTTTTAATAACTAATATAATAATTAATACTATTTTTCACTTCCATTCATTGAAGCCCTTGAATCCCTTGAAACTGCCTGGGAAGGCCCGCCTCCCACTTTGAAAACCTCTGCCTGTTCATGCCGAACCTGGAAGAGGGTGTGACTTTAGCACTCTATAGAGGGGAAGAGACAGAAGACACTGCAAAACAAGCAGGGTGACAGAGACCCACCTGCTGCTTGGTCTGGTTGACTCCCAGCAGAAACAGCAGCTCAGACACAAACATGGACATCCATGTTGGAGTGGATGCTGTGCGTGTTGGACTTCAGGCCTCACAGGCAGGAGAGCATCACCACACTGAGGTGAGGTGAGGAGAGCCAGCATGGAGACGCACAGAGAGGAGTAGGTGACCAGGGCCAGGGTCTCCAGATCCCCCTCCAACTGCTACTCAGAGAGGAAGGGGGGAGGGAGGGAGAGAGAGAACGAGTCGAAAGCCTTGAACATCTTGAACAGCTGTAACTAGGCTTGCTCTAGACTTGAGTGTCCAGTAGGATTTAAAACTTTCATACCAACGGAAAAAAACGGAATTACCAGCTCAAGTCAACTCAAGCTTCTGTAATATTAATATGTACATGTATGTCATAGAGAGCCGCAGGAATGAGTCTGGAATTATACTTCCGGGTTAATGAGAGGAAAAGTCTATGGGATTTAACATGGGGGTTTCACTTAAATGCATCAAATAAGGTCTGTGGTTAACAAAAGGTTTTTTTTCTTCATAGGGACAGTGCAACATTAATGAACATTTGCATGTAAATGTGCCGGATTGTAGTCCCTCTGTAGTCCCTCTACCTTAAAAAAGGTAGTACATACATAGGACAACTGACAGGGATACAATATGAGTAACACATATATACATATGGATAATGTATAATGTATACATAAAGGAAACAAATAGACTTTCAAGGACATACACAAAGAAACAAAAACAGAGGGGGGGAAAGGGTTTAAAAGTGGTCACAGTTCTGGTTGGTTCTGAGCCATGACTTTAACAGTCCCTTAAAGGTGTGAACACTGCTACTCTCTTGACTGACAGTGGTAGGCTGTTCCACAGTTTGCTACCCCTGTAGGACAAAACATTTTGTCCTACAGAGGTCCGTCTCAGAGGTAGTTCACAGTCGCTTCTCGCTGAGCTTCGCGTAGTGTTCTGAATAGCTCTCCGCTTGATAAAGTATTCTAAAGGAGGTGGTGCTAGCCCGTGTAGCCGACCGGCTCAAAACGTCACGCAATATTTAAATTGTGACTCTTTTTTAAATGATCAATTAGCTGATTTGTTATACATGTTTCTATGACTTTAGAGAATGTGGGCAGTATACTAATGGCTGTGTCATTTGTTGGGTCTGTTTTGTGGCCAGATTTATGTATGGGGCTAACTATGGCCAGCTTACAGGCTGCTGGAAAGACAGAGTGCTTCATAGACAAATTGATCAAGTGCGGGAATTGGGAATTGTTTATGTGAATTTGGATTCAGCATGATAATCCTCACAAACGTGAATAACTTTGATGACTTTTGGAGTGTAAATGCGTTGTTTTTTTAACACGATTTTTATAAAACGCTTCAAAAGGCATAAAAGTTATTCACGTTTGTGAAGCGTATCATGCTGAACCCAAATTCGCATTCCCATAAACTTTTGTTAACCACAGACCTTATTTAATGTATTTAAGTGAAATCCCCATTCTAAAACCCCATAGACTTTTCCACTGACGAACCAAATGGCAGCGATCGATTTCTGGATGAAGCCTACAAAAACACGTCATCCCTGGGTTACTCTATATAAGACTGAGAACAAAGGGAGGGGCAGAGAAAGAAATAGGGAATGGAATAGTGATGGAAAAGTAGAATGAATCCATAACGTGCTCCATCATGGAAAGAAAAGCAAAAACTGAAAAGAAAAGTGGATGACAAACCTCTCTGTGAGCTGTCCATCAGCACCCCAAAGGTCCCCAGTCTCTGGCACTGACAGCACAGGAGAGGTGTTTCTGTAAACCACCATGCAGTCCCTCACTGTCCAACAGCCTCCTAACTCACACCTGCACAGAGAGAGAGAGAGAGAGAGAGAGAGAGAGAGAGAGAGAGATATAAGCACTGTCTTTTCATGCAAATAAAGCTATTTGAAATTGAGAGAGAGGGGAGAGAGAGGAGGGGGGGGGGGTAGAGAGAGAGGCAGGGGCAGGTACAGAGAGGGGAGAGAGAGGAGGGGGGGGGGGGTAGAGAGAGGCAGGGGCAGGTACAGAGAGAGGGGAGAGAGAGGAGGGGGGGTAGAGAGAGAGGCAGGGGCAGGGATGGAGGGAGAGAGAGAGAGAGAGGCACGGACAGAGAGGGGGAGGGGCAGGTACAGAGAGAGGGGAGAGGGGGAGAGAGGGGGGGTAGAGAGAGGGGGAGGGGCAGGGAGGGAGAGAGAGAGAGAGAGAGGCACGGACAGAGAGGGGAGAGGGAGAGAGGGGGAGGGGCAGGGAGGGAGAGAGAGAGAGAGGCACGGACAGAGAGGGGAGAGGGGCAGAGAGAGAGAGGGGCAGAGAGAGAGTGGATAGAGCAGGGGTCTCAAACTCAAATGACCTGGGGGCCACTGAGTGTCCAGTCTTTTCACAAGGGGGCCACTTCAATGCAAGCGTTCCAATTCTCAACATTAACAATTTTTTTTTGTTCACCGTTTTCTTTTTTAGGGACAATGCATATTACTAAATGAGCCAGTGTTCATTTTCAACTGTCCCTTGGAACTCCAGTTAGAATTAGAACTGATCTTAAATGTCACTTAACAGCTCAGTAATGGCTGAAAGGCTCATGTTGATGTTGCTGAAGTGACTTTTCTCTGTACAGACGTTATTGCAACCTGCAGCATGCAGTCTTTTAGAAACATGCCTTTAGTAAACAGCTTCCCTGCTTTAACGATCACCTCACTCACCAGTCACCACGTAACTTACTTCAACTGCTGCATCAGCCTCCTTTCTCCTTTCTGGAAGAGATGTTGTATTGACAGATCTTTTTGTCCCTCTCATCTCCCCGGTACTTTGCATAGGCTACTGCTCTGCATGTTTAGTTGAATAATGTCGCTTCAGGTTGTATTCTTTTAGTACAGTGATTTTCTCTTTGCAAATGAGGCAGGCGGCATTCCCTTTGAACTCGATGCAAAAATAATCACTCTCCCACTTCTCCTGAAACTGTCTGTGCTCGTCATCAACCTTTCTTTTGTCTTTTGACAGCAACATGTTCACTTCTCAACAGAATATAATATTTTAGCTGCAAATGTTTTTCTTTCACTCGGGTGAACCCAATCACCTGCTAATGAGGTGGATTTGACATGCAGTGATGATCCCGCTGGCCTGGAGGGTGAAGCCGTGTTGCCAGATACTGCTGACGGTTTCCAGCACAAAGAGTTCAAAAACCACCAAAATGGCAGGGACAGAGAGAAGAGAGAGAGATATGGTAGTTTTTTTTGTTTTTAGTTTTGGTCTGAGTGAAATGTTCTATGGTCTCTCCTGATTCTAAATATAGCTGAATCACTTGGTTTATTTTTTATAAGCATTTTATGACATGTCCATGGAAAAAGGAATGGGGGGTGAAATCCCTTGGTGTGTATGCTGAACCCGGAAGAGGGTGCAGTAAACACAGGATACGCATAGTTCTCAGCATACACCCGCATCCGCATGCATATTACACACACATCAACCTGCTTTGCTGAGCCTGTCTTGAGGCTATAAACCGCTTGTCCCCAGGGGGGCGACAAAGGTGGTGGCCCTGTTGCCTGAACAAGGCATTTCAAAAGATCAAAATGTGATAGAGCAGGGGTTGGGGACTGGAGTCAGATTTGAGTCTGTTTTAATTGCTTGATACTTGACTTGATGCATGAGGAGAATACTCCAGACTTGACTTTGATCTTGTGTTTGTGTAAATGACTCAGGTTGAAAGTGATGGGATTTGTTCCAGCAAATGACTGCATTTAATTCTGTTTTCTCAATTTATATGGAATGATTGAATTGATTGAAGTTGAAACTTGCTCTTAACAAGTCTGTATCCCATTAAAACCATACTGCATTGAAAACACCTTTGTTCCCACTTGACTTGCTGTTCTACATTTCGACTTGACATTAATGACATGGGCACAGGCACGCACACGCGCAGTCACATGCAATTTGTGTCTAAAACGCAGGAAGCAACACAGGTACAAGCAAAACATTAACGAGGGCCCCGGCACTGGATAACCAAATGGATTGGAAGTTGGAAACGCTCATTAATATTCTGCTTGCACCTGTGTTACTTCCTGCCTTTTAGACAAAACATTTGTGAATTTGGTGGGAAGTGAAAAGGGCAAATTTGAGGTTCATGCTAAGTTAGTCGTTTTGTGTGTCTGTTGTTGTTTTTTAAACAGGACTTAAAAGAGCCACAACTACCCATAAAGGAGCCGCATGTGGCTCTAGAGTCTAGAGCAGTGCTGACCAATTTGGGGCCCACGGGCCAAGTTTGGCCCGCGCTCTGTTTGTTTTGGCCCGCCACGGATTTGGGGGGGAAAATGTCCCAAGCCCCCCCCCCCCGATTTTTTATCCCCCATTAGTGCTAATTTATTTATTTATCCTGGTTGCTACTCCACCCTCTGCCGATCTGGGGAGAGCCGAAACTGGCTCCATGCTTCCTCCAAGACATGATGAGCAGTTAGCCCGCCGCTTCTTTTCACCTGACAGAGGAAGCTTCACCGGTAGGACATAGCACGTGGGAGGATCACGCTATTCCAACCAGTTCCCCTCCCTCCCTCTGAACATTTTCAAAGTACCTTGAGGATTTTTCAAGTTGTGAATTAAGTCAAATTTCTCTCTTGATTACAAAGGTGGAAAATACAACTGTTTTTAACTGGGTGTTTACTGATTAAATGTTTAAGCTCCCCACAAATGCAGATGTTTTTTTAAATATATATAACCAATTGCAAATTATTACAATTATTGTCGCCTCACAGTCAGAAGGTCCTGAGTTCGATTCTCACCTGGGACACTGTGGGCGCTGTGGTTGTGTCCCCCCCCATATCTTCAGTGCCTACTGCCCAGGTGGGGTATCTCGTCGTAAGGTGTGGAGTTTGCATGTTCTCCCCGTGCTCCCCCAGGGGGTTCCTCCGTATATAACCCCCCCCACTAAAAAAAACATGCAGAAGATCAGATCGTCATCCGACCAGTGACGACAACATCCGAAGTTGGTCCCCGGGCGCTGTACGAGAAAGCGACCACTGCTCCTGGCCTGCCCCCCGGAGGAAAGGACATGCCTGGATGGGTTAAATGCAGAGGACACTTTTCACCGGCCACCGTCAGCATGAGTGTGTTGTGGCCGCATGCATGTGTTGTGGTGTTCGTGTGACAATAAAAGACGGGCTTGTCCGTTACAGGAGTTTTTTTTTTTTTGTCACAGTATAAGAACCAGGACACCAGGAAATTCAATGTGGGCAATATGCATGTGTGTCAAACGGACTGTGATAAGATGGACGTGCAGTGATTCAACAACGTATAAGAAACTCAAAGCAACACTACTGCTGGCTCCATTCACATCGTTTGGTCAAACTACACCATTTGTGACCTTTGCTTATATTACTTTCCAACTCAGCCGAGGCTATAAAGAATCTGTCAATACCTCCACTATCTCATGTTATAATTACGTTGAAATGAAACTTACAATAAACCTGCCTTACGAGGTGAAAAATAACACCTCTAATACTGTATTTATATATTTGAATAGTTCTTAACATTTTAACTTTAGACAATTTAGATGAGACTTTTGGATACTTTGAGGACCCTGTGTACACTGTGCTCTAGGGCAGTGGTTCTTAAAGTGGGGTCCTTGAGGGGGTTCCAGGGGGTCACCAGAAAAAAGGGGGATCATTTATTTTCACTATAATTCCATCCATAAGTAACACAGTGACAAAATGTATGATTATTTTGGTCCTGGGTTTCATACATTTTCTGCAATAAAAGCAAAAATCTTATCAGTAGGGGGACGTTGGAACAAAATCTTTTCAAATGGGGGTCCATGGTCTAATTTCTGTCAGTTTAGTTGGTGTGAAAAAGTTTGAACTGCTGCTCTAAGATGAATATTGAACACTGAACTAAACATTGTGACCTTTGTTTCACCTGAACAGACAGACTCTTGAGGTGCACTTTGGCTGCTGCCAGCTTGACTTTGGCGTGTTGTGGGTGTTGGGGGCGGGGCTTGAAGGAGAAGGCACCTGTAGGGGACGAGGGGGAGAGAGGAGGCTGGTCGTCTCTTTCCACGTCTCTTTCCACGCTCTCCATGCTGCCCTTGGCGGCCGGGGACAGCTGGCCGTCACAGGGATGGGCAACTTTGCTGATAGAGAGGGCCACAAATAAATCCTCGTTACCAGAGGACCAGATTGTGACCGTCCATGCACTTCCACCAGTAGCCCACTGTAACACCATCACTCCCAATTATAGCTACTCATTTGATGAAAAGGACTGGTAATCAAAGTTTATTACACCAAATTAATATTTTTCATATTCAAATTTAGTAATCAATCCATTCAGATGACACCAGAAACTTTGTTCTAGCTTTAAAACAGCCCACTACAGCAATTTGATGGGGTACATCACCCAAATATGTTGTATTAATCAGATTACCGTAGTAATGTTGTTGCATGTGCAATGTGCATCCTGCAGTTTCCCCTACCATTCTACAAAATTGCAAAAATGATATACCGGTATATATTATTATTATTTTATTTTGATTGTCTTTCCTGCTCTCCCCAGAATTTCAATAAACCTTGATGGCATAATTATTATTACAATACAACAATACTGGTGTTGACAGTAATAGAAGATGCCAAATCATTCAAAACAATAAAGCATTTTGCTTTTAGGAGCATTGTGCCAGCGTGCAGCGCTGTTCCAAAACGTGTCGTCTAGTATGAAGCCTTGTATTGGTGGAAATTCCCCCAGAGATAAATTACTAATATAAATTGATGGTTAGATATTGCATGCACTGGCCTATTTGCAAATGAAACGGTTTACTGCATATTCAAACCAGTGTATCATATTAGAAAGACACAAGTAATTATCTTCTTAATTAAAATTGGAAAAGTGGGTGGCAGTGTGTGTGGCGGCAGTGTGGGTCATGATTGTGATGTCATCAGTGATGTCATCAGTGATGTCACTCGATCAATTGTGATGTCATCAGTGATGTCACTCGAGCAACTCTGATGTAGTATGAGCCGATGGCGCACATTTGCACGATGGCACCAAGGTGGGTGGGTGGTGTCTGCCTGTCTGTCAGTCATGATTTTGGGAGCCCGTGAAGCCGGCCATAACTGCAGCCATGGCACATCATCTCCAGGGATACTGTTATGTCAGATATCTAGGGATTGATGAATTGACTAATTGTTGCAGCTCTTTATCAGTTTTTATAAAATGTATTTTTATGTATTTTCAAAATACAAAATACGTATTTGTATCTCAAATACTTTTTCAGACCAGTATTTTGTATTTGTATTGTGATACATTTTTTGAGCAAGTATTTGTAACTTGTATCAAAATACTTTATGATGTATTTTTGCCCATCTCTGACAATGAGTTGTATTCATGTACAATATGTGCTACCTCTCCCCTCCTCTTTGCATGGGCATAACTGCCTCAACGTTACTAAGCCAGTGTCACTGCTCTGTTTGTCGCATTCCTATCCCAGTCTGCCTAACTGGTTTTTCTACCATTGGAACCAGAGGGAAGAATGGTCATAACTATTCTCAAGTCAGGTTATGTTCACAAGTCATTACCGTGAGTGTCATAGGTGTTGTTTGTATCTGTGAGAAGGATACTTTCAGAAACATTGACTGAGATCACTAAAAATCAGATGTAAATTTAATGAAATCACGTAAGCCAAGAGTGTCCAAACTTTTTTGAATGGGGGCCAGATTATATCATGTGAAAATACCACAGGGCCAGCTGCTTTTCACATCATACTCTGTATGGATTATAAAAAAATATATATAATAATAAGAAGAAGAAGAATAATAAGAAGAAGAATAATAAGAATAATAATAATAGTGTTACAAAGTGGTAAACAAGACTGATTAAAAAGGGCACTTAAGCTGCCTAAAGCCCCACCATAAACACCATGATATATTAAACATAACCACTTATGCTAAGGAGTCGTGCATATTAGTTAGCAAATATATTTTATGAAAACAAAACAAAACTTGTCTACATGCCACATAGATGATGTAAATATGAACTCTGTTGTAAAATAATTAAGGAGTTATAGTAGTTTCAAGAAGAATGTGTTTTCCTCCTTAAACTAACTAAACCCTAAACCAACCTCCTATTGGCTGGTCTTTGGTTCCAGGTGATGTCACCACCGTTTTTCCTCATTGTTCACCTGGCACCAAAGACTAGTCAATAGCAGATTGCCAGTTCAGTACCACACTTTTCACCATAAACGTGGGTTAGGTGTTTAGTTGCCCTTTTAATATGTAAATGTGGCAGCAAGGTGCTCCAATGTCCATTCAGACCTACTCTATGTGATCCCTGCTCACAGCGCCAAACTGTGACCTTACGAGAAATGCTGAGCAGGTCTTGGACCTCTAAAAGGCAAGCAGCCAGACACTAGGAGAGTTTACAGAAAAATAATCTTTATTCACAATTTCTGTTACTGACAGTTTCTACTCCGAGAGAGGCAAGTTGAATATACAAAAATAATGTTCTCTTTGTGCAACAGGTGCTACGGGTTCACAAATGTCTTTCCTGAATAATCCTAGGCTACAGCAGTGACCACACCTGTAGCCTGTACTACGAAGCTAGTTTAATGCCTTATCCGAGTAAGTTTGAGTTTAAACCTGGTTTAGCCGTACTACAAAGCAAGTTAACTTTCAATCACCATGGCAACTGACGCTGCAAAGCTAACCTGGTCGCGACCAGGTTAGCTTCAGAGGATAAGATCAAAATCCATGACAGACCCATATAATCGGCTCTCTGGAGTCACTCACCGTTCATATAAGATCGCCATATGAAAAATAGATTGCAGTCAACTGAGAATATAACAAGAAAAACATTTGTGGCTCTGTAGGCTACATAATTAAATTAAGCCTACTTACCACTTTATGTCTTAACAGCTCAACTATGCGTGGAGAAATATGATCACTATTAAACACCGCAGCGCATATCATCTAAACGGAGCCTCAAATGGAGTGAGGGTGATATTCTCCTACATGCCAGAAAAGCCTATACATATAATATAGATGGGATAAATATGGGATAGCCCCAATACTAAATATGCAGGCTTCTTGCATGTTTCAGCTGGAACTGTGTCCTGTAGGCTGTATGCCAATATATGAGCAAAAATAGGCTAGTTTTTATCAATGAAAAGTATGCCCGCATCGTCTCAATTCAGTCCAGCAGTTTTCTCTTTTATATTAGGATATCATTATTATAGCCTATATATGAATTATTCGATCAGTGCAACCACACACACATAATGAGTGATAGAGATCATTATTCATTGAGCATGCTTTCTAAATCTATGGTCTAAATAGGCTTACAGATTGTGGAAATTTATAGACTGAGATTACACATTTAATGTACATTTACACTCGCACAAAGCTGTAGGAGACAGAAATCGCTGATCAAAGTAAATCAAATGACTGATGTGAATACAAGCTGCTGCTTTAGACAGCCCTTCAGCAGACTATCCAACGCGGATTTTCATTCTGACATTAAATCGCGGATACATTAAATATCCGCTAAAACTCTGATCATGCACTGCGCTTCATTGAACGAGGAAATGGGTGTGGAAATGGGTGTGGGCGTGGATAAACTCAGCTGTTCATAATGTGATTGGCTAGTGCACCTCTTTCGCGTGGACGCGCGCCTGTGCACGAGCGAAAAACGTGCGCGTGCACAGGCAGATCCCAGGTCCACTTACCTAGTAAAAAACCAGCGTCGTAGTATCAGTTAACTAGATAGCTTTGATCCTGTTCAGTCAAACCAGATCAAAGGGACTTATCGCGGATCTGTTAAACTAGTTTCGTAGTACAGGGCTCTGGATGATCATCCTAGAATAACAACACAACACAACAGGAACAATATTAACCACACACATAAAATACATCCACCATGTATACAAATGAATAGTTAAATAAACTGCCCACTTCCCAAGCAGTAGCAGCAATGCTCACCCCTTAAAGGAGATTAGAGGTCTCACTCTGGACTCGAGCTGCAAAGCCCCGGGACCCACCGCTACGACCAACGGCGCTAGGAAGAGTCACAGCCCATTAACCCTCTGACACAATTAAAACACCTTGACAAGCACCCGGACACATCGATTAGAAAGAAAATGCAAACAACATATAAACAATAATAAAATACCTGCGCAACACTGGCACGTGCCTACCCCCCTCCGTGAAGCCTGCCTGGCCGATAACTCCTTCCTGGAAATAGTTAATCACCCATCAAGCCCACATTCAGACACTTCACACTAACGTTTTAGAATATTCGTGCACAGAAGTAATCGCATACTCACACGTCCTGACAAATCAAACAGCTTCGGTATAAGCGTGCCTCGCTGTAGCTCACAGTGCCGCTCCGGTATTAACGTATCATTCGGCTGTAGTTCACTGTGTGCCGTGCTGACTCCGGGTCACACAACTCAAAATGCAGCGCCCGAGTGCCACACGTCCCGACTCCAGCGACCAGCGCGCGTCTAGATTCACGAGAAATGTTTGCTCGTGCTCTGCCGGCGGAAATACAAAACAGGGAAACCTAGGTCCGCCCCAAATCTATGTCCGACACGCAACCTGACTTGCGTTCATCAGTTCCACCGGCCACACAAGTATTTCTATGATGTATTGTTCTTGGGGTATTGCGCTCACAAGAATGTGTCTACACACAGACAGACAGACAGACAGACAGACAGACAGACAGACAGACAGACAGACAGATGCCACCATGACAACATTAAAAAAACGGACACAACACAAGGGACAAAACCACAACATGTATGCCACTAGAGAAAAAAACATGAGTCTCCATGCAAGTGTAAATACTTTGTGTTGCGTACCAGTTGAGCGTATAGCATACCTCATCAGGGTTTTCACTGGTGATGCGGGCTGCGATGACATGACCGCGTGGCGAGGGGGCTGTCGACAGACCCTCAAAGTCGATGGGAGAGTCTCCCCAGGGCTGGACCGCATACAGCATCCTGATGTCTTTGATCCGGTGAAGAGGGATACCCATAGAAATCTGACAGCACGCAGTGTTAATTAAGATCAAGCTCATGTTCTTAAACTTAGGTAAAATATAGGAAAACAGGCTGACAGATACTGATCACTCTTAACCTACAGGCATAATGAATGGCATTTGCGTATATCAAATTACATACAATTCCTGCTTCCATGGGATTAATGGGCCCTATCTTAAAAAAAAGCGATAATTTAGCTTTTGCGCTCGTTTAACGTTGTGCACAATGCAAATTGGGGGCAGGCACAAGCGCATGCCTGTTATAATTGTACTGGGCATAGACGTGCCACATGCCAACACAGGCGTTTCAGCGCTAAAATGTGGGGATAGATGGCATTACCCTATCGTCAGCAGCGCGCTAAGAGCTTTGAAAAGCACCTCTTAGGCGCTACAACACTCACTGCGCTTGAGCGCACCATAATCTCTGCGCTGCGCAGCGCAGAAACGTCATTACACACGGACGTGCCAAGCCAGGACATCAAATTCTGCTGCTAAAATTGGGTAACCAGCAGATTATTCGGTGAGGCAATCAACTATAATTCACTGAGAAACTTTGATCACATTGCAAGGAGGGGTTATGGTAAATTAATTGAGAAAACTTGTACATTGTAGCCTACTTGCAATAGGCTATTCACCTTCACCTGCTATAACCCGGAGGGTCGTTGGCATCACAGCCGATCTGTCACAAGCTCTCTCCATCTCTCTCTGTCCTCAAAGGCAGCTCAGTGTTTCATGAGTTTTAATTGAGTCCACTGTAAATCCTCCAATCTTTTCTTTTGTCTCCACCGTTTACCCGCTGCAAACACGTTTCTATTGTCCCACCGCAGTCAACCAAATAACTCGAATTGCATCAAAACTCAGATGTTTTTAACAGGTATATATGATGTGATGGTGTCGTTATGAGATAGGGATAACATATACAGTCAATAGGCCTACACCTATCCAAATTAGGCATGGGGAGAATTACAGCATGCCTCACGCAAACTATATTACAGGGACTGCAAGACGGGAATCTGGTTTGATTGATGTAACACCCAGGCATTGCCAGGCCACACCTGTGAATAATTCTGGTGGTTAACACCGACCAAATCCCGTTTGCACCGTGCATAAATGATTTGGCACGCCTCTAATCTGCATTTGCGCCCGTTGTTGTGACGAGATATGCTTCCCCGTGAGTAATTGCATCGCCACCATATTTTGGGGCTGTTTTAAATTAAAAACAGGGAGGTCACGTCTACCCAAACAATTATATAATTTTTAAACAGTTATGTTTCTGTATAAATCATTACAATATGCTCCCGTGAGGTGGGGATGTGTTCAGCTGCTGCCGGGCGGGGGTGCAAAACTCGGCATAACACCTGGACAGCAGACTGCAATCTTCCCTGCCTTAACACTTTGAGTGCCACGGCCCTTGGGCAAAAGGTTGCTTGCTGTGCCACATAGGCCGCAATGCATTTTAAAACAGTCATATAATTTCTTTAATAATTACTATGTAAACACTGAACACGCACAAATAACGATGAGACTCTCTTCTATCACCTGCAAAAAAAAGTTTATTGATCCCATTTTCCGTTCTTTAGTTATGAGCCGGAGAAGATAGCTTGATTGAAGCAAAAACAGCCCTTTTTTTCTACGAGCTGAGATAATGAGCCTTTTGTGAAATTAAACATTTCAAGCACATCACTGACTCTGAAGCTAATTTTCTGATGTCTGGGTCTGTCTGGGTGAAGTGTATGCTGCTCTGCGTGCTCCCCCCCCCCCCCCCCCCCCTCAACTGCACACGCCTCCTGGGTGTGTCTGTTGGCTCTCAGTCTCTGCTGAGTTTGCTGCGCACACACAGTGAATGGTGCGCGACATCCAGCTTTTTGGTTCCGCGTGTGTTTGTCACGGGCTCGCATGCTTCCAGTTCGGAATAATAAGGCTGATTATGCGAATGTGCTGTGGCAGCGTACACGGAGGTGCGAGTTGTGACAGCGGATGCAGCTGCTGCAGGGCACAGCTGGCGTTGTGCTCGTTGTGCTTCATGCACGTCGATGCATACGGACGGATGCGATGCGATTTCCTCCTTTTCCCCAGTGACTTCTTCTGTGTTTGGCTCCTTTTTCTCTGATCAGGAGAGTGCTGTCGCCACCTAATGGGTTTGTAAAATAGGTTATCGACCTCCAATAGCTACAATATTGTTAGAGGCGACGTAAGAAGCTTAGATCGACACCCCCCCGTCAAAAAAACAATTTGGAGTTACTGACGCCATTTGGCGTCGCTGGCAGCCTACGGTAAATTTCTAATGACGCCATATGGCGTCGCTGGCACTCAATGTGTTAAGGCACGCGCAAACAGGTGCGCAAGCGCAAATAGGGGATATCGCCTGTACCAAGAGAGGGCCCAATGTGTATTGTCGATTTATTTTTCTTTGAACGAACCGCAAATTTTTCCCCAACCATGTTTGAGTGTTGTGATTAGTTTTGTGGGCTACTGATAAACAGAGTATTAACCAGATAGGGAGTGCTGTTGTTGCCTTGGAAATGATAGCAGGTGGCTGACTTCCTGTCTAGCGGACAGAGCGTATCCCTCCCACATGAACACCCAATGAGCGTGGCTGCGTGGCTTCAGTGACACTGCCCTTCAGCTTGAGTGCCACTGACCTATATAGACACACAATCCTAAATACTGCAGAACAGACCACGTGACCAACTGCTGTTACAAACACCAGAGCCGACTACAATGTTTCTGCATATCGGCTCCTTCGTTGGCAGCTGGTTGCCATGGAAATGGGGGCCAGTCTAGTGCTGAGCGGTGAAACGTGCTAACTTTATCTGCTACTGGACAGACACAGGACTGGAGTATATGATGTGTGTGTGTGATGTAACACATCATGCTCTCAGTAGTGGTGCAGGTGCGCGTGGGAGTGAGACTGACCTGCAGTTGGGCGGCAGGCAGGTTGACATCAGCCACCATCTCAGTGCAGGGGTGTTCCACCTGGAGACGAGGGTTGAGCTCCAGGAAGTAGAAGCTGCTGTCTTGGCTGTAGAGGTACTCCACGGTGCCAGCACTGACATAGCCCACCATCTTAGCCAGCTTCACTGCACACTGAGGAGGGAAAACACGCTGCCATTACGCATATGAAGGTTCAAACAGCCTTTCTGGCAAGAGGAATTGTTGCTCTATTGTAAGAACAAGCACTGCGAGATGGGTTATACCCTTTCCATGTCCTCAAAGACATCCGAGGTGGCAATGGTCGCAGGAGCCTCCTCTATGATTTTCTGGTGGCGTCGTTGCACAGAACAGTCTCTGCCAAACAAGGATATGGCGTTGCCATACTGGTCAGCCAAGATCTGCACCTCCAAGTGGCGAGCGTGCTTGGCTAGCTGCATGACGAAGATGGGGGACCCTGGAATCTCCGCCTGGACCTAGAGAACCAAGGAGAAAAAGGAATGCAAGTCATCCTCACAGATGCACAAAAACTAGGGATGGGCATTGTAAGGGATTTAAATACTCGAGTACTCTCTTTCTGTTATGAAAGAGTACTCGAGTACTCCCCCCCCCCCCCCCCGGGGGAACGACACACACACATGAAAGATCCTAAGTTTGGCTATGTTAAGCAGTTACCATTAGCATTCGCCAAATGCCTGTGATGAGAGCAGGGGTGATCTGCTTTGTATGGGGCTGTTCACAGCAACTTCACACACATTACCAATTTTGCATGGAAAAAGCGCTGCCTGGTGCACTTTTTAGTTTTTACAGATTGACTGTGATAAGGTGATCCGGTGTTAGCCGTTAGCCTACCTCAGTAAAAGTAACTCCCAATACATGTCGGTAATCATTCCATACTGCTTCTTGATCACTGTTAAGTAAATCCACTTATTAAAAACTCTGGTGTTCTGCCAAAAAGTGATAACTGCAAACATGATAACTGCAAACAGTAATAATGTTCGCTAACGTTAACCGCAAAAACCACCAACAACATCCGAGTGATGGTCCCCGCCCGTGGTGAAACACGGAACGTTTGGCTATGGTAAACAAAGTTACTGTCAGGGGTCCGTTAGTCAAAGTGGTCCGTCCGAGTAAAAAACATCTAACGTTACCATCTTTGCTTGCACATCTATATATAAATTGGCCATGAACGGAAAACAACTGCAATCAAATCTTGTTTATTTTACATCTGCTGAATATAGATTGCGTTAATATACATGGACGTCTGTGTTGCTGGCGATTCGCCAGACGCTGTTAACGTTAGATCGGCCATTTTTATAGGGGAGGGGGGTGGGGCGAGTACCCGGACAGCGGAAACGGTACTCGAGTACTCTCGTTACAAACGAGTACTCGAGTACCCGAGTACTCTCCCCCATCCCTAATATGAAGTCCAATTAATTTGTGATTAGCAAAACGGATACGATGCATATTTATTAGGGGTGTCACAATATATCGTCCCACGAAATTTCGCGATAGTAAAACGTCACGATATGTATCGTTGAGATGAAATCTCATATCGTGAAAAAAAAAAAAATCAAAAAAATCAAAAATAGACAAAGAAACGTCTTTGTTTGTTGAAGTTCAATGTGTGGAAAGTAGTTCAGTTGAACAAGTCTCTGAAGAGACACATGAGAAGTTATACAGGAGAGAAACCATTCAATTGAGTTTCTGGCAAAACTGTTTACTTGACAGGAAAAACTGAAGATGCATAAAAAATAGATTAAGAAAAGTCTTGTTGTTTGAGTTTGAAGAAAAGCTGAAGATGCATAATGAGAATTTATACTGCTGAGAAACCTTTTAGTTCAAAGTAAATCTAAGTGACGGTGTAACTCATTCTATTTCAAGATAAGCCTTATCTCCAATCTCATGTTTTTTCTAGTTGTTATTGTAATAACAATTTCCCACAACAGCATGTTTTGTATTTGTGCATTTCAAATAAAATACTACTTTTCCAGTCATATATTGTCATTATTCAAGTTTAAAAAAATATTGTTAAAATCGTATCGTATCGTTATCGTGAACCCAGTATCGTGATACGTATCGTATCGTGAACTGAGTGTATCGTGACACCCCTAATATTTATTGAACCCCTAACCCTGTTCTCTCTATGCTAAGAGTAGACATGCAGCTTAAAGGAAACCTGCCATTGCATGGTGAAAAGATAATACCGGCATGACTGCATTTAATGCATTTTAATACTTTTTTATGCCTTAAATCTAGGTAACTTAGTACTTTATCCAACTTTTTAACTCATTCAGTGCCAGCCACTTTTGGAGAACGGATGCTCCCAGTGCCAGAGTTTTCAGAGCGTTTTCAGTGATTTCTCGAGGCCCACAGAATATTGTGTGATATTACTATGTAAACACCGAACACGCACAAGAACGAGCTGGCTCTATTGTATCATCAGCAAAAAAAAGTTTATTGATACCATTTTCCGTTCTTTAGTTATGAGCCGGAGAAGATAGGTTGTTTTCAGCGTTTTCAGGCTTTTCAAATTATTAGCTGAGATAATCCGCCTTTTGTGAAATGCAGCATTTCAAGCACATTCACTGAGTCTGAAGATAATATTTTCTGATGTAGTGACGTAGTTGTTGTGTGATGCCCTGCGTGCACCACCCCCCTCCCCCCCTCCCCCCGTAAACTCCTCCCCACACTGCACACAGCCTCACGCAACCATTATATTTTCGGAGTGCTGCGTTTGTGTGCTGCTGTCGGCTCTCAGCGCCACAGCAGGGAAGAGCCAACCCGGATTGCTGAATGGTTTGGCGTCAGGGGCTGCTTTCCTGGCTGCTAATCGGGTGGAGAAACTATACAGACAGACAGACAGACAGACAGGGACAGAGGGGCTCAGTTGTGAGCGCGGATTGACTCCTGTTCGGAGCCAATGTCAGCTCCCGCGACAGAGCAAATGGCTCTGGGAGCATGCATCGGTTTGTCTTTGATCCACGGCTTTTAGGCTGTTTCTCGGACCTGTCTCTAATCTGGACTGCACCGAGCAAGCACTGTCGCCACCTAATGAGTCCGTAAAATAGGTTATACACCTCCAATAGCTACTATAGTTGTACAGGAGCTGCGGAAGGCTTTGATCGACGTCCCACCGTCAAAAAACGCATTGGACGTCGAAGGACGTCCGTGGCATTCTACGTCACTATTTAATTGGACGTCGAAGGACGTCCATGGCATTCAATGAGTTAAGGACCTGCAGACATTCGGTCAACCTACAAAACAGCCTTTTTATGCTTGTTTTAATATGCAAATGTAGTGCAACAAAACTGTGCTACTCAATACTGAAGCTACAATGACCTTAAAGGAAATGATATGTTGTTGTTTTCTCCTATGCTGTCACTATGCTGTTATATTCCTAGGCACTGGGATCGTTTTTCTGTGACATTTTAGTCGTAGGATCATTCTAAAATGGTTTTCACAATGTTACAGCATTCACACTCACTTGTTTGCACAGGTTTGATAAGAGAACCTGTTCATCCCAAAAGTCGTTCATCCCAAAAGCCCACCGCAATATTTGAATGAAGCAAATCCACGTAGTGAACACCTGGTCGCAGCCGGCTTACCTGAGGCTGAGCTGAGGGGAGGGACGTCGTCTGTGCCGGAGAAGTCCAGCGTGGCTCCAGCAATGTCCACCATCTCATCGTCGTCATCGTCACTGGGGTGATGAAGGCCGTCGAAACTCCCCGTGCTGTATCCGGAGTTGTCCATCCTTCTGAATTCTGTTTACAAAATAAAAGGGGGGGCATTTTGTGAAGCAGCATCTGGACTTGCCTCTACACAGTAGTTTTACTGTAACGTTACCTATGATTTCAGACGTGTATTTCTGATACAAACTCGTCCAATATTTAAACATTGTCACCAAAAGGTCGTGCGGCTTCAGCAACAGCAACTGTCTGCAGGGAAAAACTAGTTGTCTTTCCTCTGTATTGATGAAAATAATGACAGCGGGTTCTTGTGAAACAGCCTCCCCCGCCTCTTGTGAAACAGCCTCCGGACCACAGCTGGCCCAGTCACCAAAACAAGCCCCCAACTCCGCGGACAGTAATGATGAAGGCAGTTACTTCGAGGGAAGTTTAGCAACTAGTTCCGCTCTTATTCTGCAGAAGTGCTATTAATATAGTGCCTCTGTTGTAAGTAACCGGTGTCTGACAGCACCCACACCAGATGAAAACCTACTACTTCAAGGTGGTAGGCAGTGGTGGAAGAAGTACTTCTTCTTCTTCGATCTTGTAAAAGTAGAAACACCACAGTATAAACATACCTCTGTTACACAAGTAAAAGTCTTCCATTCAAAATGCTAAGTAAACGTACAAAAG
Source organism: Poromitra crassiceps (assembly GCF_964638095.1). NCBI lineage: Eukaryota > Metazoa > Chordata > Actinopteri > Beryciformes > Melamphaidae > Poromitra > Poromitra crassiceps. The sequence goes on from NW_028152256.1 coordinate 1,633,178, forward strand.
TTATTGGCATCAAAATGTACTTTAAGCAACTGCAGGCTCACGATGCAGAATGATTTCAGAATAATAATTGAATTATAATGATTGGTTTATTCGTGTGTAAGCATTTCATGTTTAGATGGAAGGTGGGCTGATTTTCCACATAACATTAACTGTATTAGCTTACAGTCATCTATAATGAAGGCATCACAACTGATTAGCTAGTTGAATATATTTTGCACTCTAATCTGAATCTGCAAAGTAGCTAACGTTATTAAACTACGTTTTCAAACAAAGGTAGTGGAGTAAAAAAAAAAATCACCGAGCATAAAATGGTAATGCCCAAGTAGTTAAAGAGTGGTCAAATGAATTACAAGTAACGTTACCTCAACATGTTACTTTAGTAACTCACGTTACAATATTCGAGTTTCCGCAATAATGCTGCCTTCCAGACAACTGGGACCTTCAGATTTTCTGGCCTCCTATTAGGAAAAGTGCGCTGGAACGGCACTCAAAGTGGGAGCTCCCACTTGAAAACTGGGAGAAAAAAATCTACCCCCACTAGGCTGGGAACCAGTTGTCTGACGTCACACAACAATGGCCGCAACATGGAGTATGTAGTCCAAAGTATTAAGTGCCTTAATAAAATGTATAATAGAGTCTGTTACATTATGTGACATTGCTGCTCCTCATTTTCATTTAAATATGTAAGGATGGTGCTCTACTCGTTGTTAAGCTGTCTTGCTATTTGCTAAACAAAAAAAAGTTTGTCGCGGTCCGCCATGTTTCTTGGTTGCGTTTTGCCTTGGTGCTCTGGAATGCTTTGAAGGTGGGGGGTGGGACTTTTCCACTGGGAAACACCCACGTCCCAGGTGTCTGGAAGGCAGCATGAGTCACCCACACCAGCTGATGAAAACCTAACGTTAGCTGCTTCAAAGCCTATCGTTAGCTTGAATCGTTATTAGCCTAGCTACCGGTATTATTCTCGTGAGAGCGTGAGAGCAAAACGACAACGTTACCCGTCAAACAAACTCACAAAATAACCGTTGTTGTTGTTAGCTACGACGGCGGTATTGGCGTTAAAACGAGTAATAAGACAGAGAGATAAGAAAAGAAGGCCTGACGGTACCTGTGAAGAAGCAGCGGTCGCCCAGGCGTTAGCTTGCTCTGCTCAGAAGTCTATCTTGTGACTGTGATTAGCCTCAGCGTCGTCTTTACTGTAGGCTGCTGCTTGTTATGTCAACACAGAGCAGAGTTATGTCTTCGCTCCACTGAAGACTGCTCCTCGGAAATCCTGCGTCATTCTCTCCGAAAACGACGGTTTTTAAAACCCATGAGCTGCTCTAAAGCCTGCCATCATATTGTAGCATTGCGGTGTGGCTAACTAAGCTAGCCGATAGACAGAGACGGACAAGTTACACTTTTACCTCACGTGAGTGTTATTTATTCCCTGCCGCAGCTCACAGAGTAACCCGGGAGTTGGAGGTGCTCCGATAACTTGCATAGACAACAGCCAGTTTCGGTAGCCTGCATGCTACTTGTAGCGCGTCTCTCCTTTCAGACTCTACCGGAACAACAACAACAACAGAACGGTGTTACACCTAAAAGCTTCCCCCTCGTCCCACCCCGTTGACCCACCGGCATATACCCCCACCAGTCCGTCCTCCAGCGTTACACTATAAACTACTATTGTTTGGACACGTACAATGAGTAAACAGCGTAAAGTAATCCACTCCCCGCCTTGTTTTTGTCTTGTAAAGTTGCCAGCTTTTCTGTGCGGACGTCAGACTACTGTCAAGTTAGCCGAAATAACGAATGAGATTGATAATGAGAATTCCGATCAGAACTTTCAAAATAAAACCGGTATTTATGGGAATTATCTTTAACAAAAAAGAAGACGTTTATTTTAGCTTCATTTCACGTATAATCTAAACGTCCGATTAGCATTATAATATTTATCACTTTTGGTGTTCTGTGTGTACCATAGCTAATCCTTCTCCTTTTTCTAACATTGAGGTCAATGTTTTTACGCGGTGAACGTTAGTTTTATTTTGAAGGCAAACGTAACTTCCGGTCTGTATAGCTGCATTGCAGGAGCTGAACGGCAGGATGTGTTTCCCATGCCCATGCCAGGAAAATCAGTCGAGTCATGAGCTACGGTAATCTCTCCAGCTGGGTCAGAGGAGCAGCTCGATTTATCAGTCATCCTCTATTATAGGGATCAGTTCAATAGTCTCTCGCTTGCCAGACTCGAGTCTGGATCAAGTAGATCTACTTGATCAACGACTCTTGGCCCTACAGCATGGAAACAAAATGTATCATCAGTCTCTTATCACCTTTAATTATTAACATTGTTGAGATCACATCTAATGAAGACCTGTATGATTAAGAACCTACTAAAGCCCAGCATTTTATAAACCTAGTAGCCTATGATCGAGTTGTATTCATCATTATATTCAACCATTAACTTTTTTTGTTATGTTCATTGTAGGCTATTATTAATGATTCGCTGTTAATTTTCTTTTAATTGATTATTAATTAGACACCTTGGTGTGATTTTGCACTCAAAATAAAACTGACTGATTGATTGATCAGGCTAGGCCTAATGTTAAACACTCAGTGTCAGAAGTCTTTGATTTTATTTAGCCTATCAAATGCACATTATAGCCTACATATTATTATCAGTATTTTAAAGGTAGGCCTACATAAACACTATGCACTCTAAAGCCTCCATACAGCTATAATTTAGACTTTGGACTCCTTTATTCTTGGATTCAACTGTGTAATGCTTCTTTGACATTTTTTGATAGGCTAGTTTGAATCGGGCAAATCTGAAACTGCTATGAAAAATGAATGGGAGTCAGTGGTAGCTGCTGATTACTTGCTGAATGATGCCATGTTATTGTTGTGATTTAACTTGCCACTAGATGGCGATACAAATTTTCCCTACCCCATTTTTCGCGTCTCCATGGCCCGTCCCGAGGAGGCGAACCAACGAGGTTTTCTACGCCAATCACATACATGCATTTTCGCCGTTGTTACAGTAACCAATCACCGCACCGCTTTCGGCATTTAAAAAATAGATATAAACGCTGGCGCAAGCCTTCCCCGTCATATGATTACAAACTCTTGATATAACGTGTTGGAAATTGAGAGAGAGAGAGAGAGAGAGAGAGAGAGCGAGTAATCATACTATCAACAACAAACTACTGACAAACGACTTGGAGCACATTTCTTCTCAGAGAGGTTAGTGAATTCTACAAGCTAAAAGACAAAACATTGCATTTAATAGTGGATTAATGTAATCAGTAAATCTGTACAGTATGTTACTGTAAGTTGTGAGCTAACGAACGCTACATCTTTGCTAACGTTAACGTTAGCATGTAGGGCTCGCTGGCGCCGCCAGACGGCGAGACGGCTCCAATTCGAGGCGGACGGACGACCATGTCTTCTTCACACAACGGTAGCATAATGTAGTTTAGCAAATTTGACATTGAGTAGTATGGTTAGCTAATGAACCTTACGGTTAACTAACGAATGTAACTGCTGCTATTTTTCATGAAATTAAACTTAAGTCAACTGGTTAAGCCCACCAGTTTACTGTTTACATTTGAGCTAAATGTGAATGAACATGTTAAATAGCGTTAACTGCTCTCCTCGTCTCTCATGCTAGCGAACGTTTACTTTCAGACTGCATAACGACATGAGGATCACCAACATGGCGAGGTGGCGAAAGGAGGCCAGCGACTCAACGCCTCCAAATGTTTTGTCCCCTGCCAAAACGCGGAGGAAAACTCCAGGTAACTTGCTCACATGATTGAAATATAATTTGTATGGATGCCTTCCAGTATAATGTTTAGTCTTCAGCAGACTTGTCAAACAGATTGTGGTGTTGGATCTCTTTTAGTAAAAGTTTCTGAAAACTGTTAACCAATGAAATACTTCTCCTATGTAAAGGCAAAAAACGCACCTGTTCCAATGTTGGAGGCGACCGCTTCATTCCCACCAGAAATCCCAAACAAATGGAGGTGGCAAACTTCCTTCTGACAAAGGAGGCTGATCCTGTCGACACAAAAGATCCTATGGGAGCACTGGTCAGTTTGCTTTGATACTTTAAAGTTTACAGTATGTCTGGCCTGTATTTTATAGGCATGTTATTGACTAGGCTATGTGTCTTTTGCAGGAGAACCGGAAAGCCTGGTCTGTCGCACTCAATGGGTTCGACATTGAAGAGGCGAAGATCCTGAACCTGGAAGGGAAGCCACTGTTTGATCCAGGAGGTATAGCATTTTACATTACTGATGCTGTCGTGCAACTGTATGACGACCCGAGCAGGGAAAGTGAACGGTGTATAATTCGTTTTCCTCTCATTTACAGGCTATCAGGACAAGTTTACAGGCTATCGGCGGAACAATGTGAAAGTCCTCTCCAGTCAAGCCACGGCCCCAGCTTGTGTCAAGAAGACCAGACACATATCAACTGCTGCTGACCGAATCCTTGATTGCCCTGAGCTCAGGAATGATTTCTGTGAGTTTCTCATCTAACTTCATATTTCTATGACTGGGCGGGTAGCAAAGAGTGGTGATTTATTCCTAGTAATGTACATGCATTTCTTGGGTTTTTGGGTTTAGTTGTTGGCCTGGTGACATGGGTATTAGAGTCAATTAATGGTCTAATAATTAGGCCATTCATTGATTTATATCTCAAGTTTCATATCTTTATAAATTTATAAATAAATAAAATAAATAAATATAAAGTTTGCATATTGGGTTGTTGGGGGGGAGCCCTTTTGTACTTAACAAGCTTTCATTTGGTCCCACTTCTCCCAGATCTGAGTCTACTTGACTGGGGCAGTCGCGACCTTCTTGCTGTGGCTCTCGGTGACAGTGTCTACGTGTGGGATCACAGTCAGGGAGACGTCACTGAGCTCATGAAGATGGATGGTGAAGGAGAGGACTACATCACTTCAGTGTCGTGGGCCAAAGAGGCTCGCTACCTGGCCATCGGCACCAGTGACTGCAAAGTTCAGGTGAGCAGGCTAACACACACACACACACACACACCACTGAGTCTTGGCTTCATTACAGAGTGCACTCTAATGTACTGGAAACTTGGTTTATTCCTGCATTAACCCATTGATACCTGATGCAGCATTTGTGTGTGTATCCCTTTAAGTTAACGCGGTTCGCCGTCTTAAAGGGATACGCACACAAATGAGGGATATACACGCAAATGCTGCATCAGGTATCAATGGGTTAAGAAAACAATTGTTCTTATATTTTCCTTCCCTCAGTTGTGGGATGTGGAGACCCGGAAGCGTCTACGCAACATGGCCGGCCACGTGGGGAGAGTTGGTTGCTTATCTTGGAATGAACACGTTCTGACCAGGTACAGTCTCTGTCCGACACTTGTGTCTATAACTGTCACTGGCTACAGGGTAGGAAGTTAACGAGGGGCTCGGGGGGCAAAATGTGTTTAAATATATATATATATATATATATTTTTTTTTACACTCTCCCTCAGTGGCTCCAGCTCAGCACTCATCCACCACCATGATGTGAGGGTGGCGGACCACCACGTCTCCACGCTGAGGGGTCACACTGACGAGGTGTGCGGTCTGCAGTGGTCTCCTGACGGGAAGTACCTGGCCAGCGGTGGCGCCGACAACCTGGTGAACGTGTGGCCCGGCGTGAATCACCACCAGTCGCTCCGCTGCTGGAACCAGCACCAAGGAGCCGTCAAGGTGAGGAGCTTCACCCTGACAACCAAACAAACCACATTGTTGTTTTTACTCTCTATTTTTCACACACACACACACACACACACACACACACACACACACACACACACACAATATTGTTTTTCAGAGGCTGTGGCGGGCTCATTTAAAAAAAAAAGCTAGAGTGATGATACTTAGAAGATGAAACTAGAAGACCTAAGGAATCCATCAACTCTAAATCTAACTGATGAAATTACTGTTAAACAGAGAAAATACTTTTTTTTTATTTATTTTTATTAGAATAGTCTACAAAAATATAACACATTTTCACTTAATGTCAGTATTAATTTTTGGCCCCGCTGCCCTCCTTCCAGATGAATTTGTGGCCCTTCATAGGAAAGCATTTGGGCACCTCTGGTTCTAAACCCTGGCAGTGGGACTTGTACATCAGATCATGCTGTGAATTCTGACAATCGTATTCATTTATTTTGCCATCTTGTCTTAGGCTTTGGCCTGGTGTCCATGGCAGCGGAACATCCTTGCTTCTGGAGGTGGGACCAGTGACCGACACATCCGCGTCTGGAATGTGAACAGTGGCTCCTGCATCAGCTCACTTGACACTCAGTCCCAGGTAACCGTGCAACTTTCAGCCCATCCAGTCCCTTCGTATGATGTTGATGGTTACCGTCAGTCGATGATTCACTGTGTACTTTTTTTATTTTGTGACTTAAGCCATGTGATGTCTTTGCCTTTCAGATCTCTTCCCTGGTGTTTGCGCCCAACTACAAGGAGCTGCTTTCTACCCATGGACTCAACAGCAACAATGTTGTTATCTGGAAGTACCCATCCCTCTCCAAAGTTGCAGAGCTCAATGGTAAGTTCTTGTCACGACAGTCGGTGTGTCCGGGTGGTGCAGCAGTAGATTCCCTGCCTATCATCACGAAGGTTGCAGGTTTGAAGTCAAACAGGAGGGGAACTGGGGGAATAGCGTGATCCTCTCACACGCTGGTGAAACTCTGTGTCGTGTGAAAAGACGCGGCTGGTGGGGTGGAGCAATGACCGGGACAACAGGGGAAATTGGCCAAGTACAATGTGGAGAGAAGGGGGGAGAATCTTAAAACTTGTCTGATACTCGCCCAGACATTTTTTCCCCCCAGATTCTCACGCTATTCCCACCAGTTCCCTTCCAGTCCCCTTCCGCTGTGACCAGGACACATACCGCCAATCCGGCTTCCCACCCACAGACACAGCCAATCGTGCGTGTATGGACGCCCGACCAAGCCGGCGGTAACACGTGGGCATGAACCTGTGACCCTCGTGTTGGTGGGCAGGGAGTCTACCGCTACAATACCCGGACGCCACATACTTGGGGCTTTTTAAAAGGGAACCACCAGCTAACATTTCAAAGCAGTCTTGTTGTTCATGCTTTTGCTGTTCTAAGATAATAAATGCACTTTCTCTTCTTTTAGGACATGATGACAGAGTTCTTCATGCCACTCTGAGCCCAGACAACTCCACATGTGCTACGATTGGGGCTGATGAGACTCTTCGTCTGTGGAACAGCTTTGTGAGGGACCCTGTAGAGAAGGCCACAGACAGGACTGGACGTGACAGGGCGAGCAGCATACTGCGGGGGATGATAATCCGATAGACTATATAATATATAGTCTATCGGATTATCATTCCCTGCTGGGGAGTCACATGTAAATACTTTTGTTATGTTGCACTTTTTTAAAATGTTTTTCTGATTGTTTTAATGTATCTGTTTTTGTGTTTTTAGATTAAAAAATAATGTTTCTACATACCTTGCCTTGCGTGTTTCATTAACACCTTCTGTGTGAATGTGTTAGTTAAGGTATTCAAGGGTAATATATGTTATGTAATGATGGTGCAAAAACCATTATGAGCTCTGAAAGCCTTTGTAACGTCTCCTGAGAACATTAGAAACCTTCCTATCATGACTGTGATGCATTGTAAACATCATTCACATGATCACTTGACATGTGGTACAGTGTATAGAAACTACCATCTCTGATTCCAGGTGATGTCACCCTGCCACTGCCAACCTGTAACATCAAGCACAACTTTAAAGACAGACGCCAAAGAAGCAAACATCCTCTTGCAACAAGGCTTATGGGAAATGTAGTCTTCACTTTGAGAAACAGTCTGACCACTGACATATGTACAGTCAATGATTCTGACCCTGGGCTGGTGTGAGATAGAAGTGACCATAATATTGTCTCCACCAGGGTCTCATTTGTTTTACAGTAGTTATACCAAGGGATCACAATTAGCTAGAGTGATGTTGGTGTTTAAAAAATGCGACACATGCTGCACTTTTAAGAAAATAGAACCCCTCCAAAGTGTGAATATATTAAGATTGTTGATTTGCAGAAAGTTTAGTAGAACCACAGTTCTACACTCCCGTCTCTCTTCTCAGGTCTGGGTCAGGCTCAAAAAATGTGCTCCCTCGCTGCTCTAAAACGCAGATTCTTCACTTTTACGACAGCTGTTTTCTTTAACAGCCTTCCCCCCCCCCCCCCCCCCAACACACAACACACCACTCCAACATGGCTGAATATTCCCCAGCCTGGTGAACCATCTGATTTGATAAGATTTGATATATTTGATTGGTTTTCTTTCTGTTCTGATAGATGCACGTGTGTTATCGTCCTAACATAACAGGGGTGTGTGAAATGGTTTTAACTAAGATGGGATGTGAAAATGCAATTTTGAAAAAGAAAAAAGAAAAATCTAATGCAATGATTCTCCACCTTTTTCATATCAAGGACCCCCAGTTCAGTCCACATTAGGGTCACAGAAGAAGCCCATTGGTCCAAGATATGATTTTGTCCAGAATTCAGTGAAACTATGATCAAAATAGTCATTCTTCTTCCTGAGCTAATTGTGTTAAGTTATGCCGAAATGTAGATTACAAAGTCAAGTCCCAAGTATACTTTTAGACCAGCAAGTCAAGCCAGAACAAATCAAGAGTCCAGTAATCAAGTTAATATTGTAAAGAAAACGAAATATCGAGGACTTTTCAATGCAATATGGTTTTAATAGGATACAAACTTGGTAAGAAAATCATGAGTTTGATTTCTACAATCACTTTCAACTTCACTCATTCCATACAAATTCAGAAATCAGAATTTGAATCCAGTGGTCTGCTGGAACAAATCTCCTTACTTTCAATCTGAGTCATTTTACACACAGACTCAAGATCTCAAGTCAAGACTTTAAAAACCTTTTTGAGTCATCAAAGCACAAGTCCCAAGTCACCAGAACCCAAGTCTTGAGTCTTCTCTTCATGTATCAAGTCAAACTCACTCGCTATTAAAACGGTGATTTCATGCCAGAATAATGGACAAACTGCATCTTGGAGCTATGGGCTACAATTATTGTTAAATATTGTGATTTGGGGCCTTAAAAGGGTCGCTGACCCACTGCAGATCAGTCACATGACATCAGTCACATGACAGGCACATCAGTAGTTTTAACGACTGTTGCTCTCGGAGTTTGACAGCAGATTTTAAGAACCCCTGCCCTTGGGAAATGAACGACAACACTAAAAGGAGTGGCTCCGCCCTCCCACTCTTAAAGGACTCTCCATCACTTCACTGGGCTCTCCATGCCGTGCAGAGCTGCTGAACACTTTTTGCACCCCGCCCGCTCCTCATCGCTCAACCCCCAATTTGGCCCCCGGCCAGATTGACTCAAGCGTCCCCCCACATTCAAACAACAGTTTCCCCCCAGAAGGGAATCAATGACAGCACACAAAAGCACCAGTCACCCTAAGAGGCTATAAATCAGGACACGAGACGTTAAGGTCGTTTAAAATACTATTATTATTATTATTTATGGTACTTTTTTACTCACACGAGTGTTTTTGCACTTACAAAAAAAAAAGTGCTTTTGTAATGCATTTAAAAAAGGTTCTGCAATAAATCAACATTACATAGGAAAACATGAACAGATGAAATATATCCTCTTACTGGTCCGCCAAGCCAGTTTTTTTCTTTTCTCAGCCAATAAGATTCCAGTCTGTTTTAAGAATGGCTGTTATAGTACAAGAATATACGGAATATATATACAATGCAAAATAAATCAATGTAAACAGGTCAATGGGCCACTTCCAAAAGGACTAACCCAATGAGTGAGCTGGAGCACACGAAGTCACTTAAATAAATTTAATAAAGGTACAAAACTGACGTTTCGACGTGCACTGCGTCTTCTTCAGAGTCAAAACACTTTTTAGGCTCTTTCATACACAGATCGCGCAAAAATAGCCGTTTAGGAGTCCCGTAAAGCCAGCCGCCTCGCCACAGAAATTGCTTTCACACGAGCCAAGCAGCACGGCCACATTACCGTGCTGCTCTGTACTTTCAGGTGAAATCCCCTGCTCCCGGATTGAAAGGCGAGCGCAGGGATTTCCTGCTCCTCCTAGCCCAAATTAATATTTTCATAGGTTAGTGTAGCCTATAGGCTACTGTATGATGAACGAATTCATTCAACAACAATACCGTAAATTCCGGACTATAAGGCGCACCGGTGTATAAGCCGCACCTGCAAAGTTGACTATTTTTTTCTTATATAAGCCGCACCGGACTATAAGCCGCGGGTGTTTTAATGGTATTTATTTTTTATTTTTTATTGTGTTTTAATGTTTAATTACCATATGTAATGCTCCCATTTATTAACATTTCAACAAAACAACATAACACAACACCACCTGTGTTGTTATTTACAGTGCACACAGTGTCATACAGTGTCATACAGTGTCATACAGTGTCATACAGTGTGGTGAAAAGAGGGCAAGAGAGGAAATTAAAACAGAAGTGGATTTATAGTTAGAAAGAGTGCTAAAAAAGAGAGATTTTTTTTTTTTTTTTTTTGGAAAAAATCCATAGATAAGCCGCACCGTTATATAAGCCGCAGGGGCCAAAAAAGGCCAAAAAACGGGAAAAAAGGTGCGGCTTATAGTCCGGAATTTACGGTACTTCCCTCCTTCTCCGCTGAGCAGGGAGGATAGGTGCACTCGCATGGTGGGCGGACTTGCCAAAACAGGCTCCGCTGCGGAGTGCATCTGCCGATTTTCTGGCAGCGAAGTGTTGCATGAATTGCATTCAAGGAAAGCCAACTTTATTTATACAACACATTTCATAGAAGTAAATTCACCTACTAAGCAGATCGATCGTTTTTGGGGTTCCAGCAGTGACCAAAGCGCTCCGCCCTCACCTCACCTCTCTCTCTCTCTTTCCTCATTTTCATGCCCGTCTCGCCAAACAAATGAATCTCACGGTAGTTAGCATGCGTGTAAACAACGCGACTCTATTGTCTGTACAAGTGAGAACACAAACATGGGCTACCAAAATATATTCCCCTGCTGCATGCCATGATGAGATCGGCTAAAGTTTGGATAGACTGGATTGCTTCCCGCAGCAGCAATGCCTTTTTTCCCCACACTGCTCGATAAACAGGTAGGACAGCCTCTGACTGGCAGGGGCTCAAAACTACAATATAACAACTTTTTAATCATTGGTCATTCATTGTGATATAAATTAGTGACATTTCCCCCCAAATAGGCTACTCATGGTTCTGTGCTCCGCCTGCAGTGCAGCGCATCAAATGAGCTGCGTCAATTAACGAGTCTTGTGCAGCAGCAGGATGATGTATTCGCGCAGATTTTCAGTCCTAAATATCAAACATGTTTGATATGATCGGGACAGCCCCGATGAGGCTGCATAAATCGGCCCGAAAATCCTGTAGTGTGAGCCAGCCATTAGCTAGACAGATTGCCGTTCTGGAGCTGGTTTCCAGAGGGAATATTGTCAGACCAACTCGCCACAGACAGCTATATAACCTACTACACAGGCACGGAGCATTCCTCCTGGCGCATGATTGTATAGGCTACTTTTTTTTACTTTCACTGTCCTTGCTGCATGAGGTGATTTCCCCAGTAATTTTTTATGAAACAGTACGTCATCAGGATGTCACGCCCATTCGCACCTCTTGCCAGCTGGGCGCTACGACGCTTTCAGGTGGAGGCGGGTTGTCCGCCAATACGGCGATGTGACAACCTTTGGTGCCGGGACAAAAGGCGTACAAGAATTACCCACCAACGCGCGTTCATGCCTTTCACATCGGAGCCGCGAATCCTAATTTCCGTGCATTTTTCGGCTTTCAAGGCCGGTGTGAAAGACCCTATTGTTTTGTCCTGTTTTGAGAGCACCGACCTCCCTCTGTGGAGGGGTTGAAGCGCAGGAGATTCCTTCTACAGCAAAATAAATCAACTAAAGTACCGTATACACGGACGTCTTGGTTTAAGGTCAGAGTTTGTTTGGTACAGAACTAGCAAGAGCAGAAATCAAAATCACTGGTTAAAAGTCACATGGGATCAAACAGAGTGACAAAATTGATAAGTGATTTATGCCATTTTGATTGTATTTTAGTCATTGTATTTATGCAAATCTTTGATTTTCAATCTCAGCGGGACTAATTGGTTAAATAAATAAATGCATTTTATGTAAACGATCATCTCACCTCTTTCCCTGCTTTGGTCAGCCCTTAGTCCTCCTGAAGGGAGTGAAGGGAGGGGAGGCTGGCTAGCGAGACTACCAGTAGTCAGCCCTTAAACCGTGTGCTCATCCACCAGGCTTCCTTTGATGTTCAGATACTTCACCTCCCTGGAGAACACAAGATACAGTAAATACAGTCACTGGGTGCTCCTCTGGATGCAGCGACATATAGTGAGCTATAGAGAGTGGTGAGAATGAAACGGATGACTATAATAGTGTAGTCATTCACTACTGTAGTGTACATATTCTAATTAGGAATATTTTTGAGTCAACAAGAGAGAAATTCATCTTTGCTGATTTTGCTGCATGGAGGAATGCCTGAAACTCCTTTATCCACTTTGAGAACCATTGGTACAGTGCATCAGACATCAAGTTTGTTGTTATACATTGACTCTTTCAAACTTCACTTTATTGAATAGGTAACTCCAGTCCTCAGTTTAGAGTGAAATCCATTTGATACCTGATCAATACCTGATGAACACACAGCCATATGGAAAGCCATTAGTGCCAGCAGACTGCATTTCAATAGTCTAATTGTGAATGTATCATGCTCATACTGAACCATTGACCTAAAAAATAAAATAAATCTACCATAATTTCAAATTCAGCTCTAAAATTTGATACTGAGTTCTCAGAGACACATCTATAGACTTGAGAAAAAGCAGACGAGTTCATTAATCTCCTTCCATACATCTATGCCCACAAAACTGTCAATTTAAATATCCATACCAACATAACTATATTGCTTCCCAGAAGAATATCACTTAACTACGGTAATATTATTTAATTGCTGATTAAAAATAAATAGTGACCTGAACATCTGTGTTCTTTTTTTATGACGCGTTACCACTGCTTCACAATCATTCCTAACGATGCCTCTCAGCTGTTCTGACCTGTCATGGCTAATTGCTTATTATTCAAAATGAAATGAAATTGTGCCAGAACCATTTTCTAATAGGCCGAGACCATGCGAAGGCTCCCACTGCATAGCAGTGTATTGTTAGTTGAGCATGGGCATATCCAGACAGAGGTTAGCACCTGTTTACCTGTGGTCCTGGCCTATCAGTCATGCAGCTGCATGTGCAGCCTTCAGCAATGTCTCATAACCAGGAGAATGAGTGGAAAAATAAATAAATAAATAAATTAGACAAAAAAAATTGGAAAGGTTTTTGAAAAACAATACCAATATTTTTGTATTGCAGCTGAAATGTTGTGCCTATATTCAATATCCCCCCACCCTCATTTTCATGCCAAATACATTACAAGTATTCAGTGAAAATGATGGAGAATGATGGTCAACTCTGTAAGACATGATGTGATGTGTTTTTTGCCATTTCCAAACGAGAAAAGAGATCCTCTTTTCCGTGTTGCTTTCTCTGTCTCAGACGAGAGACAGGCAGCAGCTGCCATCGAGGAGCCGAGTCTGACTGTTAGGGCTTTCACACCGGCAGGGCTCCGTACCGGTTCCGGTTCCAGAACCCTAATCTGAACTGGCCGGCGCGTTCAGACCAAAAAACTAATTGGTTCGGAACCTGAAAAGTTGGTTCTCAGCGGAACCAAAAAAAAATTGGTTTTCCTTGGTAACCGTGACCTCATCAGTGGGCGTGTCTCATTCTAGGCTGTGAAAACGAGCAGGAAGGAGAAGAAGGCAGTGACAACATGGAGAAAAATAATTTGCAGTGGTCTCCTGAGGAAACCAAATGTTTAGTGGCGATTTGGGCATCTACCGAATCTCAAGAAAAGCTAGAAAGCAGTACAAGAAAGAGCAAGTCATATGCCGAACTTGCAGAAGAGAGGGCCAAGGCTGGGTTCACTCGAACGCCAGACCAAATAATTAATAAACTTAAAAAAATAAAAATAAATTGAAGGAGGACTACCGAATAATGTCCTCCCACTTTGGTTCCGCTTAAACTGGTGTGAACACGGGCTGGTTCGCCAGAAAGCACCAAGGTTCTGAGACTCCAGAACGGAGCCGGAGCCAGAACCAGAACCGTGTCTGTCTGAAAGTGGTATGAGAGGAGAGAGGGGAGGGGCTGGGTGGGGCGGGCAGCACACACACATGCACACAATACACTAGGGCTGCAACTAACGATTATTTTCATAATCGATTAATCTGTCGATTATTTTCTCGATTAATCGATTAGTTGTTGTTTGGTCTATAAAATGTCAGGAAATGGTAGCAAATGACGATCAGTGTTTCCCAAAGCCTAATATGACACCCTCAAATGTCTTGTTTTGTCCACAACTCAAAGATAATATCAGTTTACTGTCATACAGGAGTAAAGAAACCAGAAAATATTCACATTTAACACATTCACTGCCAGCCATTTTTTTTTTACTGTAGGTAGCTTCTGCCAAGCCGTTTTTTGAGGATTCTGGCTCATTTTACAAGAGCCGAGGATAATTTTCTGCTTGGACTTTGTGAACACGAAGTTCACAAAAGTACTAATAGAATGTGTGCTTTCTCTGTCTAAAAGAGTTAGTTTGTAGAGTTAGTAGTTATGTAGATATTAGCCGTTGAGTACAGCATGGTTTCAGCGTGTGAGACAGGAAGCTGAGATAATCGCAGTTTTGTGAAATTCAATCAAACAGGCAGAACAGTCACTTTAACCATTTATTTTTGGCATCAGTGAGAGATCAGACATCTGAACAATATAGTTCTGAACACCCTCTCCTTTAAACTCCTCCCTCCGTGGGCGTGTCTGGTGGCGTTTGTCACAAGCCAGTTTCTCCTGCCTGTCTGAGCAGTGAGCAGCCTCCCTCTCTGGCGGCCCCTCGTCGGCGAGTGTGGCGAGTGTGGACTGTGGATGGGACTCAATCGTTTCTTGGATTTTCGGTTGAGAGCTTTGATGAAGCTTTGTGCGATTCTAGGCTTTATGCTGCCCACCCAGTCTATTTTTGGAACCCCCCACCGTTGTGCGCCGGTGTGCAGCAGCGTGAAAGCGTTTTCGCCTACAGTATGAGAATGAGGCTCGTTCGTTTCTGGGTTTTCGGAATGCGTGCGATTCTGGCCTTTCTGCGGGTGTTTCAAAGTGTGTTTCACCCATAATCTATTATGCAAATTTGCAATCCCCCACGCCAGCACCGCTCTCCGCTCTCGGTGTGCTGCTGCTGGCGCGGCCGCTCTCGGGCGAGTCTGGTGACTGATGACTGTAAAATCGCCAAGCCATTTCCTTGAGAATGGCTTGCTCCCGCGGCTGTTTTTGGTTGGCTTTCTCTCTGTCGGGAGAGCACTGTCGCCACTTAGTTGGTCGGTAAAATAGATTATACACATTCAATACTTCCAATATTTTTATAGGAGACGGGGGGAGCGTTGATCCACGCCCGACCGTCAAATTTTTTTTTTTTTTTTTTTAAGACGAGATATCTCGTCTTTGGCACTCAACGGTTGGATTCTGTAAGACGAGATATCTCGTCATTGGCAGTCAACGTGTTAAGAAGCTGGAATCAGATAATTTTGACCTTTTCTCTTAAAATTGTACTCATACTAACGATTAATCGATTATCAAAATAGTTGTTGATTGACTAATCGATTAATCGTTGCAGCTCTACACTACACACACTGAAGGGAAGGCAGCTGAGCCGAGGAATGACCGCAACACGTTAAGAAAGAACGGAGCGATCAAAAGTCTGGTTGTACTTCACTCGAGTTGATGCTGACAATTCATGTCGTCATAAGTGCAATAAATCGTTTGCTAGTAACGGTGGAAACATGAGCAATTTGTCTAAACACTAAAGTGCATCAAATAGGTGCAAACGGAGAAACGCACAGTTTTTGAAAAGCTAGCTCACACAACTTCATCATCCGTCAATAATGCCCCGGTTGCAGTTACCCATGATACACTCGGGAGAACGGCAAAGACATCTTTTCCGCCGAGAAACTCCACTGGTACATACTCCTGTACTTGTTTGATTGTTGTTATTGAGTCTAATTCTGTGATAACTGCATTTTATGGCTGTTTAAACTCGACGAACGTTGATGTTACTGCTCGAGGCGGACGGCCACGGAAGCAGCTATTACTGTTTTGTTTGCCAGCGCCGTTCCTGATTGGCCGGTTCCGATGTCAACTACTCGACATGTGCCTGATTAGCTAGTGCCCTTTGTAAAAAAAATCTGAAAGCGCCCACCCAGGGCTGGAGGCCAAACGGTCCAGCAGAATAAAACAGAATGTGAGTTCATGTGACCGGATGGTTTACCAGGCTAGGGCTCTAGGACCACCTCAGCCTCATTTTGAGCCAGGGACAACCCTGGATCAGCAGAGGGGGTGGAGCAACCACCGGGACTAATGGCCAGTATCTGTCATTTCATTAACGACTAACATCAACCTGATATCTAATCTCTTCAATGTCAATACAACATACAGCACTGGAATCAAATACATGGAGTGTGCGTCACTCACTTGCTCTGGAGCTGAACCCTGTGACCCCAGTTTAAGGACCTGACGTGCTTCTGAACCGCCTCTGCCATGGTGGCCCTGGAAACATACAAGAGACACCACAGTACTGTACCAGACTGCTGTCAGACAACATGCAATCCTGATCACATTCAGGCTAGAGAGAGTGGATCTTCTTAGAAGTGTGAGTAAAAACACTTGCTACTAGAATACTGCGCTTGTTGTGTTAACTAAAGCGAGAAATATGTTTCAACGTCGGCCTCAATTTGGGAGCTCGTCGTCGGCAGCTAGACATACAAACTCGAACATCACCTTCACGAGGGCATCCCAGGGGAGTGCCCAGCAAAATGACAGTGTGATTTCAATGACTAAGTTAGCCCAAGGAGATAATGTAGTCATGCATATATGTGGTCATAGATTTCACTCTATCCCGTTATCTCACCATCTACATTATACAGTATACTCGACCTGTTCATGTCAGCAGTGCCGCTCCTTAGCGCCAATAGCTTTGATGCCCAGGTATAAATTTCACTTTAGGCACACGATTAATTACTTGGGTGCATTGGCTTAAAAAGGCATCATTAAAAAAAGAGAAAAGGAGCTCCCAAACAAAAGTCTACACACCAGCCAGTTAGGGCATCAAGCCTCAACAAAAGGACATTGAAAAGCTGAAGTAGTAAAATAGATATCATTTTTGATATGGTACAAACACAAAGTATTTCTCTGGGGGGAAAAAAAACAAATGAAGAAACAAAAAATATAACACAAAACACAAGCAGAAGTTTCATCCCATAAAGCCATGGTGTTCTTTTCTTTGGTTTTGAGCCATGTCAAATTAAAACTATTTGACTATACTATACTTAGCTTTTCATGTTCTTTTTTTGAGGCATGATGCCCCAACTGGCTGGTGTGTGTGCGTGGCGTGCGTGACGTGTGTGTGTGTGTGTGTGCGTGCGTGCGTGTGTGACGTACGTGTGCGTGTGTGTGTGTGTGTGTGTGCGTGCGTGGCGTGCATGTGGTCTCATTCTCCCTTTTGATGTTTGTATTCTTAGAAATTCACCACAAGATCCTCTACATGAAGTGAGCGGAGAGTTTGGAGCAAAAGATGAATGCACTCTCTCTGTGCACCTTGAGTAAACACCAGAGCACTCGCATCAAAGTTGTCAAGAAAGAATTATTTTAGAACTGCAGGCAGTCTCTATATGTCCTATTGCACTTATATCACTAGATGGTGCTGTTTAGCCACTCATGAATATTACCGTCTGTCAATAGATGAACCACTGCCATGCTACTCTTCAGTTAGGCCTACCAGTCATGGGAGATGGGCCCTGCGATCTGCCAGCCGTACTTCTTAGCGTCTGAGAGTGAGGAATGCAGCCAACATTGACACATGTGCCACCAAAGCCCCACTTGGTACCTCTAGGGAAAAGCATTGCCTAAATACTCATCAACAGTACCTTTGAATCTTCCATCCACATGCAGTGTTCAGTCCATTTTTGTAGTCAGCTGATAGAGCAGCCTCAGAGAAAATTACTTTACCTTTAACTCATTGAGTGCCAAGGACGAGTATAGTCGTCAATTCAAATACTAACGTTCAGTGCCAATGACGACTAAAGTCGTCAATTGCGTTTTTTGACGGTGGGACGTGGATCAAAGCCAGATCCATCTCCTGTGAAAGTATGGTGGATGTTGAATGTGTAAAAGCTATTTTACAGACCCATTAGGTGGCGACAGTGCTCTCCAGATTAAAGAAAGTTGAGTAAAAAACAGAGAAGTCATGGGGAAACGGAAATCGCATCCGTATGCATCGATATGCATGAAGCATAACGTTAGCTGTGCCTGCCAGCTGCGTTAGAGCTGGGCGTTAGAGCTGGGCCAGCGCTGCTGGTTGCAGCTAAAAAATATTATTTTGCCAAACAAAATTCCTTTGTTTTCACTGTTTTATTGAAGGAAATTATTTTTGAGGTGTGACTACATCAGAAAATATTAGCTTCAGAGTCAGTGAATGTGCTTGAAATGCTTCATTTCACAAAAGGCTAATTATCTCAGCTTCTAATTTGAAACGCCTCTTTTTGCTCAAAACAACCTATCTTCTCCGGCTCATAACTAAAGAACGGAAAAATGGTATCAATAAACTTTTTTTTGCTGATGATAGAAGAGAGTCTCCTCGTTATTTGTGCGTGTTCGCTGCTTACATAGTAATATCACACAATATTCTGTGGGCCTCGAGAAATCACTGAAAACGCTCTGAAACTCTGGCACTGGGAGCGTCCGTTCTCCAAAAGTGGCTGGCACTCAAAGTGTTGCTGCATTTATGCCTCTCTCCTCGGCTCACCGGTCACGTGACACTCGAACGCTTCAGAGAACTAGTGCAGACAGTGAAACCACGTCGGAGCCTGGCGAGACGTAACGTAGGCTACTTGGCTGCAGCCGCATATAACGACACACACTACACAACTCACCTCCTCTCTCTCTGGCAAGTTGGTCATGGTGTTCTTTGTGATTTTCACAAAGTCATACATCAAGGACACGCTGATAAAAATAGCGCGGACACATTAATTTCATTTCAGCAAAAAACAAAACAAGGAAGTCAAGCACGCGCGTCTATATATCCAATCAGACTTGCACTTTGTGACCTAGTCAGCGACTCTAGAAATGTCACTAGGTAGCAGATACCTCTCGCCGACACTTGAAAGTGTCGACTCCAACTCCTCATTTCGGTCGGCGACGGTTTCAAAAGTGCCGACAGACAAAGCATAAATTGGGCATAACTCATTAAAGAGGTACAAACACTCACTTTGGGTGTGATGAAGAAGTACTGGGATGTTGTCTCTTTGCACGCTGTGCGCACCACAATATCAAAGACTCTTCTCTCATTTATAGGATCCATTCCCTGTGTAGAAAAGGAGATTGATGGTTTGAGTCGAGTTTACATGAGCAAGCAGGAGGCTATTAACTCCTGCTTTATTGCATGTAGACATACAGGTATGAGTGGGTTGTGAGGGTGAAAAAATAAATACAATAAAAATCTGTATTAATTTGGACACACTAAAATATTGATAAGTAGGCGTGTGTGTGTGTGTGTGTGTGTGTGTGTGTGTGTGTGTGTGTGTGGGTTCAAGTTTAAGTGTGATAATCTTGATGTGTGCAAGATGCCAAACATTTAATCCAGTTTGTTCTGCAATGTGTTATGTTCCTTGAATGCAGGGAGGGGTTACTCAAGTCAGGTTATGTAGCAACTCATTTGTCTGAGATTTGTCTCACTCTTGCAATCTGTATTAAATTTAAATGATTATTAAAACCACGATAAGACTTTCTCCAACTATTATTACATTTTCTTATGCATACACACTGTGTGTGGGGTACGGTGGTGCAGTGGTAAGCGCTGTCGCCTCACAGCTCGAAGGTCCTGGGTTCGATTCTCACCTGGGACGCTGTGGGCGCTGGAGTTGTGACCCCCCCATAGCTATCTCGTCGAAAGGGCCTTTCTGTGTGGAGTTTGCATGTTCTCCCCGTACCCCCCAGGGGCTTCCTCCGTACATAACCCCCCACTAAAAACATGCAGAAGATCGTCATCCGACCAGTGACGACAACATCTGAAGTTGGTCCAATGATGGTCCAATGATGGTCCCCGGGCGCTGGAAAGAAATAGCGACCACTGCTCCTGGCCTGCCCCCTGGAGGAAAGGACAAGCCTGGATGGGTCAAATGCAGAGGACATATTTCACCAGCCACCGTCAGCATGAGTGTGTGTAGTGGCCGCATGCATGTGTTGTAGTGTGTTCATGCATGTGTTGTAGTGTGTTCATGCATGTGTTGTAGTGTGTTCATGCATGTGTTGTAGTGTGTTCATGCATGTGTTGTAGTGTGTTCATGCATGTGTTGTAGTGTGTTCGTGTGACAATAAAGACGGGCTGCCGTCTGAAATCGTGTTTTTTTTTAATCGTATTCATGACCAAACAATGCTTGATTTGTCTGATTGCTGAGTTAGTATAATTCAAATTGAAAAGCTTGTGTGTGTGTGTGTGTGTGTGTGCTACCTGGTTGATCTCATCCACCACTCTGAAGGGGCATCGGTTGAGCTCCTGCTCCGCTCTGGTGGTGCGCAGCTGGGTGCTGCTGTGGAACTTCACCCGGATACGGATGCCGTACTTGTCATACTCCTCCTGCAGTGGACAGACTCCAGTCATTTAACGGGTCATACTTCTTTTTTGGATCTGTTGGTGGGCTATTTTCAACGATTTCATGACATTTATGGGTCTCGGAGGAAAACCGAGTCAGAGTCTTTATCTGAGCGAGCCCGCTCCGCTTTTCACACACACACACACACACACACACACACACACACACACACACACACAGGTCCCGCTCACACAGTCTTAGCAGAGAAGAGCATCGTTGAATCTCATTGAGAACATAAGAGATTGCAGCTCCTAATTTTATATACTTGGCAACATTCAATTCAGTTCAAATTTGACTGGGTGGTTAATAAAAAACAAGGCCAGGTCGAAACCTGGCATAGGGCCGGTGCATGGTAAAATTCCCATTTCTGCACTGCATGGCAATGTCCTGTACCACCAACTATTTATACACAGACAAAACACAGCAAGGTATAACTATGAGATCCTTTAGATTTATTTCTAAATTCTGTTTAATTTTTTCCCCAATTATTATTTTTTCTTTTTCTTTCTGTCAGACAGCCTCTTCCACACTCAAACTGAAAAGCAAGCTGTGACATGATGTAAGGGTCCCACGCACCGCAATCCAAAACAGAATTATTTGCAGACTCAAACGTTAACTTTATCACAGGAATGCGGGTTTAACGATGTTTTGCGTTCTACATTAATTAAATGAAGACATTACCGTTTGGCAGCTTGCTTTGTTTGTATGATAGATACATATTGGCCAAGTATATAAACATTTAAGAGCGAAGACTTTCAGGAAGTGACACAGAGCTCTCTCTCTCTCTCTCTCTCTCTCTCTCTGTCAAAGGCCGGGCTCGCCCCCGCTCGTGCACGAGCCGAAGAGCCTGGTGACGCGAGAAAAGTAGTGTGGAGCTGCAGCGTCCTCCGTGTCCGTGCAGTACTACACAAATAAAAAGCTCAGCTGATGTAGATGCAGCCAATTGTGCTCTGGAACTTTTTGCCATTTTTCGCCATAAATGTTCGTAAAGTGGCACTTATTGAAACCTACTACCCTGCTTGTAGGCATCAAAAGTCATCAGAAATTAATTTAAAACTTTAAATTGTAAAAAACTTTCCGGAGCTTATGGCGTCTTCTCTGCTGCGTTCTGCCTCTGCTTATGCCGAAATGCATGCTGGGAGTGTGGAAAGACATTTAGAACCTGAATCCGTGCTCAAATCTGGCGACAGAGTCGAATGTAGGGGCCCTGCTGTGCATGCACACCGGCCCCAAAAACTAGGGTGTGACCAACTCAAAAACACATATTTATGTTTGGTTTCCGGGGACTTTAAACAAACAGAGATAATGCAGACAATAACATTAGTGTTAAATAAATGTTCAGCATTTATGCTCAGCAATTTTCTGTCTCATTTGTTACTATTAAATTGATGTAATTTATTTCATCAGATGCAAAAAAAACTACAACAAGATATCGGCATTATATATCGGCCTTGGCCATAGAAAAAACCATATCGGCCGACCCCTAGATGTAGGGTCCAGTTTTGTGTGCGTGTAGCCTTGTGTATCCATACCTCGTTCTCATAATGCAGATCAACCTCTCCCACACACTGCATGGAGCGGAAGAAATCACTGAATTTATCATTGATCTGATCCACCAGCCTCTTCAGAGGATTAAGCCAGCGCTCCTTAGACTGTGGTAGGGACAACAAAACACACACACACACACACTTTTGTCATACAAGTTATGTGTGTCCTGATTAATGACGGGAACACTCCTTCCTCTAACACAGTGGTTCCCAACCTTTTTTGTGCTGTGTACCCCTTGAGCTGTTTTGCCATGCCAAGTGTTCCCCCTGACAGCGTGTTGATTCTCCCAAATTTGTTCCATTAATCTCATTCAACTTTTACTATCCAACACAACTGATTATTAAATTAAAACTATATTAAATTAAAATCATTTTGAATGACTCCCGTTTAATACAAATAGCTATACACTTATTGAGAATGAACAAAATATGATATAGCCTATATGAAGATAGATATATTCAAACACACAGTAACAGTTTCAACTATTTTTATTCAGTCACTTGGCACCTTTAAAAAGACACCTGAGCTAGTTTGTCTTTCATAAGCTTTGACAGTTCTGGGGGCAGCTGTTACCAGGCAAAATGAATCTAACTGCAAAGCGAATTGACCTGCTTGCTTCATTTTATTCACAACTTGTCCAACAATATTAATTGAGGGGCACTTTACACGAGGACGGTTTCCTATGGAAACGGGGAATTATTTTATCGTTAGTGCCTCCCGTTAAGACGGCGACGGCGAATTCGCGCTTAGGAAACGACACATTTTAAAACCACCCTCCAGAGTGAAACTTGTTTGAGACGCTTCCCGCTGAGCGGGGCTGAGCGCTCCATGTAATCGCTTTGGAACGGCCCATTTCAGAAACTCTGACGTGCCTGCACAGGCGACACACGCGATTACGCCATAGCCGTGCGCGAGTTGGCAACCAAATAAAACGTCAGTATGAATGAAGTTTGGCAACATTCAGAATTAAGCTACACTGCGGCCAACTTCAGTTACATGTTCATAACGTTACTGCTGCGAGGAGCCGATGGCTGTACCCGGTCGGCGTTTAACGTTAGTTACAAAAGCACGTCGACAGTGTTTTCTCACTGCCAGTAGCCTAACTACAGTAGGGTTTGACAGTCCGACCGGTGTCAGCACACTCAGCGCTCCTGGTCCTCGCTGCTCGTTAAAGATTTCCAATAGGCGATATTCTGATAAACTGGTCACATATATGTTACGTTCTCACCCGACAAATATTAAAACTTTAAAACAGTTTGGGGTTTTTTTGGCTTGAAAAAAGCTTTTTGGCAAGTCTAAATGACTGCGGTAGGCGTACTCTACTTCCGCGTTTAAAACAGGAAAGACGATTACGAAATGACGTCATGCAGAACGTCCTTGTATGGGCAAAGAATAAGGTGATCACACTGCCACCTAGCGACCTGGCATGTACATTACAGCGTTTTAAAAATTCAACTGCGCTCATGTAAACAGGGAGAAGGTGTGAAGGAAAAGGTGTGAAGGAAATGCTATTGTGTCGTTTCTTCCAGAAACTGTCCTCGTGTAAAGGGCCCCTGACATATCATCGATCCGACGGGAGACCGTGTTGTTTGAGAGCGTCTGCTGCTTTCTTGTCGATCATAGTTTCAGCTAACATCAGGGCTGCAGGGAGAATCAGATCCTCAACGACTGAATGAGGCTTTTTTGATTTAGCCACAAGCAGTGACACAGAGTACGACCCCTCCAGTGCTTTGCTTAGTGAGAGCTATTGTTTGACCTGCAGCCAGCGTGAACCACTTCTTTTGCTTTTCACAGAGTAGAGGTGTCACAGTTAACACCTTCCGGGGAGCCGCCGGGGATCCCCCGCAATAGTTGCGGTGCAGAGTTTCTCTCTCTCTCTCTCCTCTCATCTGAAAATAAATTGTATTAATCCCTAATCTTTCCGCGT